>NW_025335701.1:10784081-10968793 GCF_004798865.1 Varanus komodoensis | reverse complement strand
CCCCCCCCCCCCCCTGGCAGCTCTCCTGCGAAGAAATGTGGACAAGGAAAGAGCTACTTCAAAACTTCATCAGCCCCAATGTGTTAGCATTTTCTCTCTGCTTTGGAGAGCAAATTGCGAACAGAGGGTTCTGGAAGAGGCAAAGAAGGAAAGCAATCTTCCCGGGATTCGAGATGCCAAAATAGAGCAGGCATTGTGGAGAATGAATGTACATATGCCACTTTTATCTGTATATTCAGATTTAGAATAATCACTTATTGATCTTGCATTGGCAAACCAGCCGATTAATCCCCTCACCTGCATCTTCCCAAAAGAAATGCTTCAGTTAATTTGCACTTTGGCCCAAATAATCCCAAACCAATGGAAACTGAGGTTGCTTGTGATCTTCACTGCCATGCAGGAGAGGACAGAGAGCCGTTTCTGCAGATATGACCCCCACTTCGAACGCTGCCCCTTGCATGCGACTAGGATGAGAAAAACGCCTTCTGTGGATACCAAACGGCACTTGGGCTGTGCGGAATAGAGGACTTAGGGAAATAGATTCAGGGCTGTAGTCCCCCGAGACAGCCTTCGAAATACCCCCAAGTCTGCAGGAAGCCCCTTGCAGTGAGTCCGGGTGCTCCAGTCCCCTGTCCCAGTATTTTCTGAGCTAACTCTTCAGGGTGTCAGGCTGCAGGACCCTTCATGCCACCCGTGTCTCTCCTGGCCTCCAGTAAGACCCCCTCTGTCAGACTTAACCCATTTGCCACGTGCAGAGTGTTTGAACGATCGTGGGGACTGTGGGCGATGTGATGGCGCAAGACTGGCAGTTCACGTACCGCCCCTCACCGGGCGCTCCCCTCGGGCGTGATGCAGGTGCGCATTTCCCCATGTGACCAAACAGTGAATGTATTTGACCATTTGGGCCGAACTCATGTGCACGTCCTCCATTTCTCCCGGCAGGTGTGTGTAAGGTGCTGAGCACTCTGGGCCTGTTCTAGGTCAGGAGGGGCTGAAGCAGTCCCCAGGTCCTGGGCAGTGTCTCAGCCGCCGCAACAAGCCCAGTTTGCACAACATGGCAGCACAGGCCAGTGATGGTGTGGCTGCAGATCATGTGTCTCGGGCATCCGTGGCGGCGGAAATCAGCCAGGTGGCTTTTTAAAAAATAGCGTTATTTTCATGACATAAACCAATACGTAAGGAAAACGAAATGAAGCAAACTAAGATCGACAAAGCGGCAGGGAACAAGATGCCCTACAACCCGCGCAGCCCGTCCCTCCTTGTCACGGGTGTGCAGTTTCTGACACCCCTGGGCTGACGCGCCAGAGTTCCAGCTGAGCATCATGTAATGCGCGCCATCACAACAGCCTTGCAAGGTTGCTCACTGCGAATGCCCCCAAACTGGGGAGTGGGGGGTGTGTAGCAGCCCTGGAGCTGCTCTTCCAGCGAGTTTATGTCGCAGGAGCAAGAGCAGAGTCAAGGCTTTCCTCGTTTCCTGGTATCTGAGCCACGCCACAAGCCCATCTCCAGCAGACTCGCCGCAGCTCTCAGATCGTGAGCTTGTTTGCTCATCCGCACACATTCAGAAAGGAGCTTTACGAACGCAGAGCTGACGAGCACTTCATCTGGTGCCTGGTGTGATCGTGGACTGATGCATGGCGGGAAATGCCATATTTCCCAGTGTTTCTGAAATCCACAGGAGGGGGGAAATCCTGTTTTCTGTATCAGCGCCTTCTATTTCCCAAAAACCATGCAAGTAAAATGGAGCTTTTCCTTTTAGCGGCCTTCACTATAAAGGGATTCTCCAACCAATAACCTGCTTGTATCTAATCTACCATTCTTGGGTGATTTTTTCCAACAATTGGTGGCAATTTCCCCACCTGGCGCCCTCCAGGCGTCTTGCACTACAATGCCCATCATCCCTAGCTAGCTGGTTTCAGAGCTAATTGTCTCAGGATGCAACATTACAAGACTACTGCAAAGGCTGTTTTTATCATCCGCCGGTCTCCAATGAATAATTTGCTCATTTAAAAAAGAACCTTTTGTTTCCAATCATGAAATTAAAAAAAATCCTTTGTTTCATGGTGAAAATGGGAATATTTTGCAGCTTCTCACATAGCATCCTCCTCCAGGGCCTGCCCCATATTTTCCAGCCATTTTCACCGCTTCTTTTTTTTCAGCTCCTAAGTGTCAAATGCAGAACAAGCTGGAGTGAAAGGTCTCCCATGTGGTTGCAATTCCGTTATGCCGTCGTGCCAAGCTGTGGTTTGCTGGGGGAAGATGCCGAGAGGCAAAGGGCGGCAAACCACCGCGAGGACAAAGAAGAGGAGCAAGGACACACTTTTCTTCCTGCAAAGTAAACCGAAGGCGCCTCAGTGAAGGGACAAGTAAAAAAGCCACACATCCCTTTCGAGTGGAACAACCTCAGTGCCACAGAAGCTCTCCGAGCCCTGCAGTACCTTGGACTGCTCACGAAAAGAAACGTATTATTTCGCTGCTCTGGAAGTCAACTCCGAGTGCTTCCAGCTGCACACTGGGCAGAAAACCTCTTAAACTTGTCCATCAAAGAATAAATCATGTATTGCCAGAGGGAAACATACAGGAGATGCAATGCAACTGCGATGCTTTCCTAGAAATTTTCTCTAATTGAAAGGTGCTCTTTTACTGGTAATTCGCCCCAGTACGGGCATAGTTTCCTTTTCTCCAACAAATCCTCTTCTTCACCCCCCTTTCTTTTTCAGTTCTAATTTGCAACATTCACACTCTCTTACAAACTCCTATTTTGGCTATTATTTGCAAGACGGAGTGTAAGCCTTTGAAGAGCTTTCATTAGGGAAGAGGACAATCATGAGAAGGGTCTGAGCCATTAGGAAGTTGTCGCGCAGTGTAGAATCCAAGCCATGCAAAGGAGGTGTGCAGAAGGTTTGGGGGCTCGGACCCCCATAGTCCCCTTGATGGTCATGCCCCTTTCCTCTGTCCATGGAGTATTTTGTGGTGCCCCCCAAATGCGGTGCAGTCCCCCCCCCCCCCCGATAGCTCGGAATAGATCCCTGAAGGCTTAGTTCAGACTCCTCGACTGGAAATTGTGCCACTGCCGCTCAGCGTGTCTCCTGGCGGCAGGAGCCAAGATCCAGGCTCCCAGGAGGCTCGCCCAGGCCCTGCTGCCCTGGGCCCCTGTTCCTTCAGCTCTCGCCACGGCAACGCAGCCCCGGAAGCGCCTCCAAGCACAGTTCTGCCCTCCGGTCGAAAGAGAGGCCTCGCCTTTCTCCAGCTGCAAAGGTCCCAGCGGGGACAAGGGTCCCGTCCTTGCCTCCTGTACAGAGCCCATGGGTGGGGGTGCATTGAGCTGGAAGGGGGCAGCTCCAGTGCCACATGCCCCACCATTTGGGAGCGGCCCTGGGGATCCCAGACTCTCCCAGGACCCGGAGGCGGCCTCTGGGGCCACTGCCGTTCTCAAAGCCACCGTTGCTGTCGGAGCCGAGATCCTCCTTCGAGCAACCACCAGCCGCAGCCCAATCCCCTGCAACTCCATTATTGCTCCCAAGTGCAGGTGATCCAGAACGGATCTCTGAGCATGCACAGAGCACTTTGCTGAGCCCAAGGTAGTGTTTACCTTCGGAGCACCCAATGAACTCGCCGGGGCCCATCCGTCGGGAGAGTCCGTCTGCCTGTGCTGCTCATTCAGCTGGCCCTCCTGCCCCTGCCAATGGCCCACAGGGTCGGGGGGGGGGGACTGGTCTGCATCTGAGAACTCCTCCTCCCCAGGGGCCCCTCCCGCTGGCTGCACACCCTGGCCATTGTCGGGGACCGCCTGGCTCAGCCCTGAAAGAATTGCCTCTGCCTCCTTCACCTCAGAAGTTTGTGCTTCGCCGGGCTCCCCAGTCTCACGGAAATGTGCCTCAGTCTCCAATGCTGAATCACCTTCTGGAACACAGTCCGTTCAGCCCATGGGAAAGATTGCCCAAGCCCATCATCCTTCCTACTCCCAGCTGCTCGTCACGTCACCCTGATCCAATGCCCTCCACCACGGATCGAGCAGCAGCACACGCCACCCCCTGCCGGTCCAAATTAAAGCTCCTTGCCACGAAACCTGGGGCTCCAGCTGCGTTCCCTGCCAGTTTCCTTTTTGAGGACATTGCCCAGCTGTTTGCTAAGCTCCTAGCACAGGCCTGGAGCAGCTTTTCTCATTCCAGTCAACATCCAGTGGAAGGTTGTGAGAGTTGCAGTCGGAAGCATCTGGAGCCTGGGGGAGTCTCTCCTAACAAGGCACAAACTCGACCTCTGCTGATTTGCCAAAACCTTCTTGTGATGCCACAATCCAATCAGTTCCCTCCCCAATTAAACCGGTTTTTATGAGAACAGCAAGGATCCCCCCACCCTCCGCCACCTCGATGCACCAGGGCGTCAGCCTTGAACTTCGTTTCTACCGTAAGAACACAAAGTGCAAAGTGCATAACTTAGTTTGCAACTGGCACATAAAATTGAAGCCATTTTTTATTAGGTTAACAGGTAAAGTGTTCAAAGAATCATTCCAAGTATACCACTTCTTAGAAATGGAATGCAGAATTTGTACCCTGAGGAACCTATGCATATTTTTCCAGTTGGCAAGTGGGAGAAAATAAAATACATATTAAAAATAGAAAGATTAGAGTAAACAAAAGGGCTTAGAAACAGAATAATATTATGAAGCCAGAAAGAGAAGAAAACCTCTACCTTATGGAAAGGGAATTATGACAGATTTGTTTCTATTCAATTTTGATTGGAATTGGTCCAGATTGTGCCTTCTGGAGTGAGAGCAGATTTGGGCAGTCTGTGGCCCCCGCCTACATACTTCTAAGCCTACAAGGCGATCCATGGACCAAAATCAGTGCATTCAGCATCACCCAGCACTTGAAAAATGCGTACTTCTGCACAACACACGCAAATACGCATTAATCAGAGATGCACTCAACCAGTGTGTGCTTTTAGAACAACGTGCAAGAAATGCACGGGGAATTTTGTGCAAGGCAGAAGCCAAGGTTTGCAATCTGGTGGGGACTCGTGTTGGAAGAAGCTTCTAGAAGGCATCTGGGGGACTTTTGCCGATTCACACATCCCCTTCATGGGGGCCACACATCAGAACTGGAAGAACTTTTCATGAAACTCACAGCAAAATGTGTTCTGTTCTTTTAAATCATTTCTTTTTTAATGTTTTAAGTTGCTCCCTTTTTCCATGTTTGACTTTTTCTTGAGGGCAGAATGAGCAGAGAAAACCCCGCTCCCCACACCGTGTTGCCGCACACAAGTCCATGTACGCGAGACTCGCAGTGAAAGAGCTTAATCTTCAAAAGATGACACTCATCTTGCCATTTGTTCTTCTCCCCTCGATGGACAAGACCGTTTCCAAAAAGGGCCCAAAATAAATACCAGCTTCCATGGGTGCAACTGGTCATGGAAACCAGCGGGGCAGGAAAGCAACTGTGATGGGGGTGAATCCACAATCCCAGGAGTTTCTGGGATGAGACGGGACAGGGTTTTACCGGTCAAAAGGTATGCTTCGACAGGCAGTGGCATCCCTCTGCTTACCTACACATGCCCATGACCTCAGTCCGCAGCTGTGAGGCGCCTCCTTTCTGCGAGGAAGGCGCTCCATTGCCCCGGGGGCCCTGGGGTGCATGGCTCCTGCTACAAGTTAGGAAAACGAGGGCCCACTTTAGACAAGAGGCAAGCGAGTTCTCATTGCTACTCCTCATCCCATTGAAAGGGGGCCCACTGGAAAGACTGTGGGAGCCCCCCGTTTCCCCTGCAGAAGGTCTGAGATTCACGGCCTGGCATCTCTAGGCAGGGTTGGGAAAAGCTCTGCTGGAGGCTCCAGAGAGAACTGCAGCCCCTCAGCATGAATACTACTGGGCTTAATGGTCTGTGCAGCCTCTTCCTATACCGTTGATTAAGAACCACGAGGACTAGACTCTTACTTCATGGAAGGTCTGGGACACTAACAGGTAATGCACCAGGACCCAGGAAACAAGGCCAGGTGGTCCAAGCCAGAATCCAATGGCCAGTCCACGTCCAAATTGCAGAGTTTGGACTTTGGTCCGAACAGGCCAAAGTCAAACCAGGAGCCTGTTGTAGTGCAGTCCGAGGAACGAGGGAGCAGCCAAACACAAGCCAGAAGCCGAGAGGCAGGAGAAAGAAATGGTGCCTTGGGGCAGAAGCAGGGTGCAAGAACCAAACCAGCGAGAGCTGGAGCATACGGGAAACCTCTGTTGCTGAGGGAAGCTCCTGGAGGGGAGAGCGGCCCCTGACAAGCCCGTCCCCCGGGGCTCCCAGGTGTTGCTCATCAAGGCCCCGGCGGCTCCAAGCCTGCAGCCTCGGAGCTGCTATTCCGGCACCTGGCCAGCAGGAGGAGCCCTGCAGCTGCCCAGGCTTGACGCTCTGTCGGGAGGGGAGGGCTGGATGGGGCAAGGGAGGGAGGCACGGGCAGCTGGGGTCCCAGGGTGCTCACCAGGGGTCAGTCCTCTCCTCTGTGCCACTTTGGTCCTGCAAGTCGCACGGACTTCGCTCAGCTCAGCCGGGTTTGCAAGACTGGGAGACACCCGTGGGGAAGTCTGAGGATGCGAGAGGCGCAGAGGGCGCGTGCGGCGGAAGGAAGAGGGGCTGCCTAGTCGTGGGTCTGGGGGTGGCTCCTCTCCGAGAGGCGCTGGCACGGGGGCGTGGAGGGAAAACGAGAACCGGCCGACCTCACCCGCCGTTTGCGCCCCCTTGCAATGCCCGGGTTGCGGGGACTGTCGGAAGACAAGCGCACGTTATCCCTCAGCAGTTCAGCTCTCTCTTCGGGCCCTGACAGGAAGAAGTGGGTGAGCTGCGGAGGGCGAGCGAGGCGGGGATGCGCCTCAGCCGGGCTGCCAGCAGAACGCAGCTGGAGGCACTGCGCTGGCGTGTCGGATGGGGAGCGGCCACTTTCGGCTGGCTGGCCAAGGCTGGTCTCCAGCGGTGGCGCAGCGGGCACGCCTCACAGCTCCAGCCTGGCTCTTGCTTTCCTTGTTGTTCCTTAAGGTTGGCTTAATCGAAGACATTGGCCGGGAGGCTGGCCTGCTGCAGAGCAAAGCACTGCCTGCGAGGGCCGGGTTCGAAAGAGCGGTTTGGTGTTTGGCGCTCGGGACCCCCTCGCCCTTGAGGGCAGGTTCCTTGGCAAGTCCTGTGAGTTTGTTTCCTGGGAAATAAGTGGTGTGTATTGGCCTCGTCCACCATGGTTGCCATTTCAAGAAGGAGCAAGCCCCCATGGCGGCCAAAACGGCGGTGATTCGATAAGGATGCCCAGAACACTCTCAAATTTCCAAAATGTGTCCTTCCAACTGGAGGAGAACCTGGGCTACAATGCAGTGCCCCCCCGGTCTCTGCTCATCTTGCATGCAATGGCAGGTACGTCTCCAGGGTCATTACCTGGAATGCCACTGTTTCTCAGCACTATATCACTTCCTGCCAAAAATGAGGACTTGCACCACCTGCAAAAAGAACAGAAGAAGACCCGTTTCCATAGGCCAACGGGCGTGTATTTCCACATGTAGAAATAACACCAGCAGTTTAAATAGCTGCAGTCTGATTATTCTACTTATTGACCATATAATTATGCATGATTACAATGTAACTATAATTTAAATAATTCAGAACTATGAGGCCTGGTGAGGAAGGCCGAGCTACTCCCTCTTCCGGCCATTTTGCGGTTTGTTTGGGTGCTAAATATTCCGGGAGCCTTGGGGGACTCAGCCTGCCACCCCCGTTCCTGGTTCTTTGACTTTCAGCCAGAGCTGGGCTGGGCGATCCATCAAATAAGGGGCTCCTTCAAAAGAGCACTGTCCCCCGCCGGCTCCTCAAACCAGAGCCATGTCCTCTGTGCTCCCTTTTCTAATGCAAAAGTATTTGGGGGGAATCACGCTGCACGGGGAGAGTCAGTGGGGCATAGGGTGTCCAACTGGGGCCTGCCAGATCCAGCTTCTAGTCCCCTCTTGGGGCCAGTCACTGACTCTCAGCCTGACCTACCTCACAGGGTTGTGCGGATTACAACTGAGAAGAGGAGGTGAACTCTGTGCGCTGCCTTGGGTCGCGTGAGGAATAGGAGGGCAAGATAGGAAATGCATCGAAGCAATAAATGGAGGGCCATTGACAGGTCACTGCAGCTCAGGATCTCCTCGAGGGCGCGGATAGAGCCAGTCACAAGGCGGCGCGCCCTTCAGGTGCACCCTCTGGAAGCTCTCGGAGATTCCCTCCTGCAGTGCGTGCGTGCCCTGCAGAGACTGCGCCTTTCGGCCACTCCTCCCCAGCACAACTACCGAGGCTCCCTTCCAGAGAAGTAAGGAGGAGGCAAGGAGGAAAGCAACATCCGAATAAATTCCGTGGAAGATCAATAAGTGATGTTGCACCGAGGGAGTACGGTTTTAGCGATTCCCTTACATCTGTGGAAGCACGCCGTTCCTGCTCGTTCCAGCGCCGTTCTTGGTGGGGGCCACAACATGCTCCCCGACTCCCAGGAGAACAGGTCGATGTGCGGATCTGCCCCTCCGAACTGTCCATGCGCGTCTCGGGGTGGTCGTTTCATTTCGGCTCCTGGAGCTGGCCTGAGAGGAGACCCCTAAATCTGTCGCTGCCCATGGGACAGACCAGTCGCTCCCAGTGCAACCAGCAAAATTAAGCAGAAGCCGGGTTTGCGTGGCGCTTGGGGTTTTCAGAGAGCCTCATGGGTCTTGTCTTTCTTTGTGTGCTTCCAAACGCCTGCAGGCTTGGCCACGATCATTATTTCTGCATTTGAGATGCGAGATGGGGAGGGCAGCTCCATGCAGGCTCCCGCAAAAAGGTGACGCTCGAAACCGGAGACGTCAGTCTCTCCGCCTGCACGGAGCGCCCTGTTTCCAAGGTCGGCCTGGTCCACACGTCGCCAAACGTGCTGTCGCCGATCGTCAACAACGCCCTTGCTCCCAATATTTATCACATTCACATTTTTAAAATGCTGGGTGCAGATCTCTAAGGAAGGGAAGTGAGACTTCTGGCCAGCGGACCAAATCCTGAGTCACCAGCTTCAGAGTCTGCTACCGAATCGGTCCCTGCTTAAATCCAAGCAGCTCGCCCTGAAACACGCACAAATGTGCTTAGTGGAAAAGCCCTTCGCTTTCCTGATTACAGTGGTCCCTCGGCTCACAGACACCTCGGTTCACGACCAAATCGGGTCGCGAAGAAAAGCTTCACGAACATTTTTATGTGGGTCGCAAACTCTGCATTGGGTGGTGACTGCGATTGCAGCCCCCCCCCCCCCCCTGAGGAGATGGCCACAATCACGGTCACATTCATGCAGGGAAGGCGTCCGTGATCACGGCCACGCTCCTGCAGGAGAGACGGGCACGATCTCGGCCGCTCCACCCCACCCAACCATCATGATCGTGGCCATCTCCCCACTCCCCCTGAGTGGGGAGATGGCCGCGATCATGCTGGGGGCAAGCGGGGAGATGGCCGAGATCGTGCCTGTCCCTCCCTCCCCCAGCACTCCCCATTCACACCCGTCTCTCCCTCCCCCAGTGTGACAGGCGCCTGCAGGGATGACGGGCCAGATCGCGGTCATGCTGGGGGGGCAGGCGGGGGAGATGGCCATGATCCTTGTTGCTCTTTGTCACTTTGCTTCACATTTTTCTCATTTAAAAAATGGTTACAGAACAGATTAACCTCATTTACATTGACCCTTATGGGGAAATTTGACTTGGCTCACGACCAGTTTGGGTCACGACCAGAGTCCTGGAATGGATTAAGTTCGTGAGCCAAGGTACCACTGTATTTGTCTCTGAAGTCGGGATTTCTGGAACCCATAGAAAAGTTTAGGAGTTCAAGGCAGGTCTTCCCTCTCCTCTCCTCTCCTCTCCTCTCCTCTCCTCTCCTCTCCTCTCCTCTCCTCTCCTCTTTCTTTTTACCACCTTAACCTGAGATAGATATTCTTTCTTTGTGGATTCCGGCAGAGCGGATGTGTTGTTGAGCTGTTTAATTTAAACTGACATTGCCTTAGAGTACATTGCTGGCTTCCCTCCAGTCTTCTCGGAGCCATGTCTGGGAAGAGCAGAAAGTTTAGCATAAATAAAGGAAAGCGAGCACACTCCCTGCCTCTCAATTCTATCCTCACATGTTAAGCTCCCTTGTAAAGATGCCAGTGGATCCGAGAGAGAGAATTGGAGACTGCCACATTGCAGTAACTAAGCAACTTTTCTGAAGTAGTTAAAATCCTGGTGAAATAGAAATCTGACCATATGAGGTCACCTTCTAAAAAAGGAAGATTAAGTGCAAGAGATGAAGGATGGATAGCCTTGGAAAAGCTAACCCCCAACTCAGGAAAATATTTAAATGGGGTGGGGGGTTGCTGCAAATTAGGCATGGCTAATTGCCATTCCAATGCCCCTGCAAATTTCTTTTTGTTTTGTGAAGAACTCAGCAATTGATCTACCACTAAAACACTGGCACCTGTTCTTCGGGAATCTGGCCCAATTCTCTCCTAAGGGTCTGCTTGTCTGAGAATCAAATCCACTTGGGACAAACCCACGGAAGCGCAAGCCTTCCTTCTTTCCAGCAATGGTCACTGGGAGACGGGGATCCTCACATTTCCAAACTGGGCACAAGTTGAAGCAGGCAGACTCCAAATGGGTCCCAGGGAAATTGGGCCAGTTTCCAGAATGCTGAACTGTGATCTGGTTCGGGGCCATGAGGGTAAGCAGCTCCAGAGGGCTGTGCTAAAGGACGGAAGCAGAACCGGTGGAGCTCCACCCGCGCTTCCCCGCCCCGCTGTCATGGAAAGAGCTGCACCAGTGCCCCCCCCCAGTTGAAAAGCACCCCCTGTGAGGATGAAGAGGGTGTTCCTGTCAGTGGGGAGGGGAGCGGAACAGTGAGGCAGGAATTCCTGCCGGGCTCCCCCTGCCCTAAAGGCTGTGGGCGCGGCTGGCACCTCACCCCTGCCAGGCCGGCTCCTGAGCACAGTCTGAATGCAAGGGCACAACAGCCTGCCTGGGAAGCATGGAGCAAGGCGCATGGAATCCCTCGCTTTTGCACCAGACTCTCTGCCTGCCTGCCTGCCTGCTCGCTCCTCTCCTTCCTGGCTCCACCACCCCAGCTCCCCCGGGATGCCGGCTGGGCCATCGTGCCCTGGCCGTGCTCATCCTGGCTTCAAGGCTAGCTGGGGAGAAGGCTGCCGAAGGGGTCTGGGCCCCCGAAGGGAGCCTCTAAATGCCCGGCTCTGTCATCGTCCTGTGCCTGAAAGCTTTCTGGGAGAGCAGCCGTTGTCTGACTCCCGAGCAGAGATGAAGTGATGTCATGCATTGCCGGCACATCTCTCTCTCTCTCTCTCCATTTCTGCTCTCTCTTCCGAAGGGGCCAATCCTGCTCTTTCAGTCTTGATGTCACAGGGCAGCCAGCTCTTAACATTCAGGCCATTGTCCTCTTCCTGTGTGCTGATTAAAAATGGATAGATTGGCGTCTGCTCCCCACTCTGCTTCTGCCCAGCTGGAATCTGCAAACCTTTTCCAATCTACAAACTCAACATCTGAGTGGCCCTCATCAGAGACCTGATTTGTTCGCTGAGCTTTTAAATCCATTCCTGCCATGAGGAACTGTTCAAGGCATGTGGCACCGGTCCTTGTCAGACAACAAACGTTTGGGGGAAACGCAAGCGCCTGGAAAGTGCATTTAGGAGCACTGGCAGGGGTTGGTTGAGGACAGCAGGTCTATTGGAATATCTGCAGAGGGCAAAAGACCTTCTCTGATGCAGATGAAAGGTCTCCTTTGCCAACAAAGTCAGTCCAGAGATGCTTTCAAAAGATCTTCCCCAAATTCTCCTTGGCAAATGTTTGAGGGCCATATTTTAAGCTTCATATGGTTCTTGGGTTTGCAAAGCCCCAGACAACTCCAGGATACTTAAGAATTTTCTGGCTGTCCAGCTGCTCTGCCCTGTAGGAAACACCTTCCTGGTGGTACCCAAGATTTGGAAGGTGCATGGCCTTAAGCATCCTCATGGCCATGCTCGGAAACTTCTTCCCAGGGTAAATTAGACGGCTGGCAGCCATTGCTAGTTCAGAGTGTGGGTTTAGTCCCCGCGCAGCCACGGAGCCCCCTGGGTGACTCCAGGCCAGTCACAGTCGCTCAGCCCAGCCTCCCTCGCAGGGTTTTGTTGTGAGGATAGGAGTGAGAGGAGGACGGGAGTAACGTGACCCTGCTGGGTTCCTTGAGAGGGGAAAAAGATGGGACTTAAATGTAACGGATGAATAAATTAAATTCTGTGCATAGCTGAGCTCAGCAAGGCCCTGTGCTGGTTCCATCGCACATAATTTAAAATATTAAAGCGCTGACACCATTTGAGTAATCATGAGACTTGTTAAAACAGCTGACTTGTCCTTTCATGTGCAGTTAGGCGACTGGGAATAGAGGGAGGTTGTAACCTGCTAGCACAGCAATCGTTCCAGATTTGAGGGGGGCACCACTGAAAAGGCCCTCCACCTTTTTGCCTCCCGCTGAGTGTCCTCGGAGAGGCTCACAGAGGAAGAGCCGAGATGTGGAATGTGGTGCCCGGGGGTACTGAGACCAGGAGCGGTTGTCTGCCAGGTACTGTGGTCCCAAGCTGCCAGGTCTTCCTTAGACTCGCATATATTGTGAGAAAATACTCCTCTGATTAATCCCAAATGGGTTGGTTTCGATGCAGAACTGGCATGCATTAGGAACAGATGGAGCCCTCCATTCTTGGTGTTCCAGGCAGGGCCAGCTATGCCTGTAAGCGGAATGGGGCAGGGTACTGTTGCCTGCCCATGCTAGCAAACGGCATGAAGTTTTAGGGAGGAGACTACAGGTGACACGACTTGCTCTGCACTCTGGGTTAGCCTTGACGGTCCTGCCCTCCCTCCCTCTTGTTTTATATGAGAGTCCCGTCCCCACCCTAGCTCCACACCCCAAAAGGCCCTCGCACGCCATTACCCCACCTGTGCCATGAAGCTGTTGCACCTGGCTCGGAACAGCTGTGCTCATTTCCACTTTCCTCCGTGGAAAATGCAGTTCCACCCAAACCTTCTATTGCCGAGCTGCCCAGTTTGCGAGGGTTCCTTTGTTCCTGGATGCCAGCACGCATGCAGACACTCGCGGCCTCCGGTCTCCTATAGCCTTTCTAGTTATTTAGCGGTAGTTGCAGTAAAGGGCTCATCCTTGCACCCCGTGCTGACTGCCAGATTTGAGGGGTAGCCACACCTTTTCCATGTTCTGGAGCCCACTGGGATGCAGGGGAAAATGGGGCCATGGAATGCAGCTTCCCCGTCCTGGCAGGCAATTAACCGCAAGAGGAATGGAAGCCCGAGCAAGACGGGGTTTACTCCTGGGTCCGATCCTCCTTGCTGCCCTTTGTGGATTTGATTCTCTGACATTCTTCAGCCTCAATCCCTGTCGGCGGCTCCCTATTTTCCCATACAAAAAGGATAGTTTTTGACCCACACACTAAGTGGAACGTGGAAGGAAGCAAGGAAGGAAGGTTCTTGTCATTAGTGGGAAAGGTCAGCGATGTGACGCGTCTCCACGGTGCAAACAATAAATTTAGCACACGCCCGGTGCTTGGGGCCTTCTGGGCAACACGTGGGGAAGAGCGAAGGCAAAAATTGGGGAGGGACAGCAAGTCAAAGTCAAGGCGGGCTGCTTAAGCCGAGCTGCACTTGGCCTTGCTCAGCTGAAATCTCTCCGCTAATTTTTCAGAAGGGTTTTTATTGCACTTTGCCCAAACTGTGAGGCTGGGAAAGGTTCGCATAAGAATGCAGCAGGCATTAAGCAGCTTTCCTCAAGCTGCGCCCCTCCTGGTGTTTTGGACTACAATTCCCATCCCACCCAACGCACCTGAAACGGGGGGAATCCTGCTAGGGAGTAATCTTAGTCTATCATAATCAGGGACTTTGAATTTGTAGAACCAACTTTTTACTTCTAGATGAACCATAAAGGTCATTGTATTGTTTTGATACACCAATTCTTATATATCATGATAAGGAGAGAGAGAGATCTCATATTTTTAAAAAACTTCTAAGGAAACTTACAAGTTCATTATTATTCTTTAAACAATGCAATTCAAATGTTTAAAACAAAACAGCAGAAAAGATAAAATAATCCTAAGCAGCTACAAATGCAGAATGTTCAAGCAACAGAGTCAAAGATCTGCGGGCCAGTTAGCTGGGAGAAGAAGGAAAACTGCCAGGTTTAATAGTGAGAGATCCTTAAATCTTACATACAATGGAAGAGAGCTGTCATATTGTTACACCATTTATATTTATAAGTCTGACATTTGCAGATGAATTAATAAACCACATGAGTAATTGGCTGTTAGATCCACTTCATCCTAATCACCAAGGACATTCTGTTTTCTTGTCACAATTTTGGCCTTTGAATCAAGAGATGGTCATGAATTTGGCAAAGGGAGTGGAGGAGGAATTCTGGGAAAGTTTAGCTCGGGAAAGGAGTGAAAAGGCTGATCTCAGTCAAAATGTTTTTGCGCAGTGCCAGAGGGAATGCAGCATCCGCAGATGGGATGCTGCAGCTGAGGAGTCTCTCCCTCCCTGGTCACCACCTCTGCTTTGGGCGAGGGGCCTGGAGGAAAGCCACGTGGGGCAGTGGCGGGGCATCTCCCGAAGCCTTCAGCACCCGGCGTGTCATTGCAGGGCGCTTGGGGCCTCAAACACGGCACTAGCCGACCTCGTAACAAAGTGAGCAGAAGTTCTCCAGGTCGTCTAGGAGCAGAAGACAAACTTGTGGGGACATCTGCCTTCGGCCAACCTCTGTTTTCCAGCTCCTTCCATCTTTGCCACAGAGCTCCTTGGAGGAAAGGAAAGGTTCGGACTGGCGGGCTGAGTGCACAGATGCAAGCCAGAGTAAGGACACCATTGTACCTTCCACTCGGGGTGAGGAACCCTGGAATACGTCAGGCTTCCCCAGGTGCTCGTGGGAAAATGAAGCAACCTTCCCAGATGCTTTCCCCTACCTGCCTCCAAAGGGCGCAGGTCCCAGTGCTGTGCTTGCATGCAGGAGAATCTGCCCCAGGTGGTTCAGAGATGTGGGAGGGCGAGAAGTGACTTCAGAATGAATTTGCCCCTTGTCCACCGGGGGCTCGAAGATGTGAGAGCGCTGCTGCTCTTAGGCTCCTGAGTTTGGACGCCCGAGCATTTGGCCCTGTTAGTGCTTCGCTGGGACTGCCTCCTTTTCCTGTGGGAGGCTCCTCCTCTTCGATCGGCCCACGGCAGAGATGGGCACACGGTGCCCCTTTCCAGGGGTCAGGAATAACTGTGCCTGCTGAATTTGGCTGCTGCAAACAGGAGAGAACTTCATCTCATATCATTTTTGGTTGTTGGAATTTACCAATGGTGGACATTTCTTCCCCCTGGGGATGGAAAGAGCTGGCAATTAAAAAAATAACGATGTAGTCCAAACCAAAACTGGCCAATTGGTGCCCCCCAGACAAATTCTAGCCATGTTGCTCCAGCAAAGTTCTACTGAGGTGCCATCGAATTGTAGAATCGTAGGATCTAGGAAACGTAAGAGGTGGAATGGGCCAGGAGGCCGTCCGGTCCGAGTTAGACCATCCCACTCAGAGGACTGTCCGGTTATTTACTGGTAGCTTGGTAGGGTTACCTTTCTCCATTCCCTCTTCCAGGGCTATTTTTGTCATAGAACGCACCAGAATGGCGTTCCGGCACCGTTTTTTCCAGTGGAATTTAGAAAGTGGTTTTGAATCGCCTGTCGGTGTAGCAGGTAAGCAGCAAACATCGTTAACATAGTGCCTGCAGACTGCTTTTGTGTCCGCACCGCCCGGCTCGGGATGCTGCTCGGCTTGGGATTGGTGTGTGTGGTCACGCGCTGAGCACTTACTGCCGGTGGCAATGTGAGTTCCGGCACCTTCATTTTTACAAAAAAAGCATTGCCCTCTTCCATAGCAAATACAGAGCACAGAGCCGTGTTAGAAGAAAGCTATTACTGAGCATCACCGTTGGTGAGAATCGCAGCTTCAATTTCAGGGCAGGCCGCAGCACCCTTTCGAAGAGAATCTTTGGTGCAAAGCAAACCATTTTAGTTCCATCTTCAAATTGCTATTTGCTCAGCGCCCTGAGAAACAAAGCTGAGTCCCCAAAGTTAACACAGTTAATCAGGCAATTTTAAAGCAGCTCAGCTTAGACCTGCCTGCACAATGTCACACCGTCCTGATGATATTTAGACAGCACGGCCCCATTTGCTGGCCAGCTTGAGCCTTTTCTGTCTTTCTTTTCCACTTTTGGCAAACGCTTAGCAGAAAGTGGAGTGGTTTCCAGGGCTGTGATTCCATGCGATTGCTTGGATAAGTCCCACCCTAGGAGTCGCAGGAAACATGTGCAGGACTGAAGAGAAAGAAGGTGTGGGACCAGCTGGCTGTGGAATTGTGGGTCAAGGAAACAGATGATGGAGAGGCAACTCCAAGGCAGCCGTGGGGAAAAGGGCTGGGGTGCAGATGGGCGCCGGCAAGGCCCTGGCTGTGCCCCATTTAGTCACGAAGCTCTCTGGGTCCGATGGGGCCTTTTCGTTTGATTGCTTTACTCCTCGGCCGCCCAGCTGAAGTTCACAGCAGGGCCTAAAATGCAAGGTAAACATGCAGAGAACAGTAAAACTTCATGAAAATCCCGCTACAAGATTCAACACCTGGATTTCAAAGCGATTTCAAACAGCTGCGGTAGCGAAGACGAATTAGAACACCAGACTCGTGTGACAGCCAAGCTGAAGCCTGACTCAGAGCTGATGCGATGCCCTTCTGCAGAAGGCAGGGCCTGGATAGTGAGTGCAGGAAGATCGGCAGGGCTGGGGCCAGGTAGGCCCCAGTCTGGCGAGACCTGCTTCTTTCAGCTTGGCCTGCCTCGCAGGACAGTTGTGCAGCTGAAGGGCTACAGAGGGTGGGAATAAATCAGTCAAAGACACCAGATTGGTGGTTCGGGGAAAGGGGCTGGAGAAGCCCAGTTTGGGCATGGAGGAGGGCCAGTTCTGCAACCTGCAAGCATTCTGCAACTGGAAAAGCCCTTTGGCCTCCGTGTCTCTCATTTCTGCCCCGGTCATCTCTCCATGGAAATGGGCAGGTGCTGAGGAAAAGGCTCCACAGCCAGGCAAGCCCAGTATTATCTGCTGCACCAGCCAGCGAACAATCTGAGACACGCCGAACCTAGCCGAGACGGTCAGAGATCTGGAAAGGAAAAGAAAAACACACAACAAAGCAAAAAGAGGGCATTTTAATCAGAAGGCATTATGCAAATCAAGTCAATGCATGTGTGTTTGCATAATATGTTTGGAGCTGCGACATCTGATTTTGGGCGCGAAGCACAGCGATTCTTGCCAATGTGCATTTCCTGTTGGAACTAAATGAAAACACTATTTTTAAAGGCATTAATATGCACACCGTGAGAATGTTTCTGGGTTGTCAAGAATGAGGCCCCACGGTTCATCTTTTCCCCATTTTCCCAGCTTGTGTGCTGTTTCCGAGGCGTTAATTTCTTTAACGAGCCTCTTGCATGCTCGCCCACAGCAAGCAATGTGTGTCTCTGCTGGCTTTGAGGCTGCAGTGAAAGCCGCGCATTCGTCTCTGCAGGAGTCTGTCTGTCCGACCAAATACCGAAGGGTGTGCAAAACTGTGCAGAAAAAGGGTGTGTGTGGAGGGGCAAGAATGGTTTGTTGCACGAGATGGTGCACATTCAAGATGCGCAGGGGAAATGCCCCTGCCTGCCTCCCACCTCTTTTGCCAGGAGGCCTTTGCTGAGGCCAGGCTCAAGCTGGGGGCCTCGGAGCCGAGTCCGGCCACAACCTGCAGGCTGGAGCAGGACATTCCCGGCCAGCCCTTCTCCTGATCCAGTCTGGCTGCCGGACCCTCCGGCACAGACATATTTTTAGGGAGGTACACCATGTTTTATTTTAGATGCCAGGAAGCTCTTCCTGACAGTCAGGACCCCGAGGGTGGGAATGGGCTTCCCCGGGAGGTGGCTGAGGCCCCATCAGGGAGGATGTTCAAGGATAGTCTGGGCGTCCACATGGTGGGCATGTTGTGAGCGGAGCCGGCTGGAGCCGGGGGTCAGACTAGATGGCCCGGGAGACCCCTTCTGACTCGCTCAGTTTCTGTTTCTTTGTTTATTTTCCCATTATTTTAACTGTTAGATACAATTATTCACTTTCATACTGGTGTGTTTGTCTATTGGTACTGGTCCAGTGTGGATCAGTTGCTAAACCACTGTAATGTATTCCTATTATTTATCATCAGTTATTGTTTTGTTCGACTGCTGATGGTTGTGTAGATTTTCCTACTGACAAGTTATTTGTTTGAGATTGTGTACTTTTTTATACGACTTTTAGCAAACACCATTCCGAGAGCTTTCCACTAATGAATGGTGTATCAAGGCTTAAGCAAGCAAACGAACACGTGAAACAGCAGGGCACCACCTGCCTGCGCGCGGCGGCTTTCGCCCGGTTCCAGCCAGGCGGCTTTTGCCTTTCTGGCCAATATCCAGCGTGCATTTGAAACGTGCCTCGTTAAATCGTAATGCCACATGACCGCACAAACACACGCTCCTTTACCTCCAATGTCCTGCTTTCCTGGGAATAAGCACCGCTGGAAAGGATGGGATGGATACTTTTCAAAAAGAAGACCAGATTAAATCCGTAACCATGAAGGCCCATGTGGCACAGTGGTTCAAAGTGCAGGAATGCGACTCGGCCGACCCGGGGTCAAGTCCCCCCTCAGCCATGGAGCCCACTCAGTGCCCCTGGGCCAGTCTCGGCCTGACCTGCCTTGCAGGGTTGTTGTAGTTGTGCGGATAAGAGTGAGAGCAGGAGGGGAAGGACTGTGTAAGCCACTTTGATTTCTTCGTAAGAAAAATGGCAGGATATAAATCTAAGAAATGAAGAGTGTCCATAGAAACATAGAAACAGAGCGAGTCAGAAGGGGCCTCCCAGGCCATCTAGCCTGACCCCTGGCTCCAGCCGGCTTCGCTTACGACATGCCCACCATGTGCACGTCCAGCCTATCTTTGAACACCCTCACTGACGGGGCCTCAACCACCTCCCGTGGAAGCCCATTCCACACCCTCGGGGTCCCGACTGTCAGGAAGTGCTTCCTAGCATCCGAATTGAACTGTGGCTCCCTGAGCTTTGCTCCGTTGGAGCGCGTCCTGCCTTCCTCTGCAGGGGAGAACAGGTCTCTGCCCATCTCCATGTGGCATCCCCTCACGTACCTGTATGTCGCCAACAGATCCCCTCTGAGTCTCCTCTTCTCCAGGCTGAAGAGACCCAGTTCCCTCAGTCTCGCCTCATACGGCTTTCCCCCGCAAACCGGCCACCAACCTTGTGACCCTGCGCTGCACTGACTCCAACCTGGCAATATCCTTCCTGTAATGAGGGGCCCAAAACTGAGCACAATACTCCAGTTGCGGGCGCACCAGAGTCGTATAGAGGGGTAGTAATACCTCTCTCGATCTAGAAGCCACACTTCTGGCTATGCAACCAGGGGTGGCGTTCGCCCTCTTGACCACCACATCACACTGCTGACTCACGTTCAGCCTGCAGTCAACCAGCACCCCGCGGTCCCTTTCACAAGTGCTGCTCTCCAGCCACTTGTCCCCTAACCTGTACTTATGACACCCATTCCTATGCCCCAAGTGCAAGACCTTGCACTTATCCACATTGAACGCCATCCTGTTGTCTCCTGCCCACTTCCATAGTCTGTCCAGATCCTTTTGGACCTTGAGTACCTGCTCCTCAGTTGTGGCCACTGCTCCAGTTTTAGTATCGTCTGTGAATTTGATCAGCAGACTGTCCACCCCTTCTTCCATGTCATTGATGAAAAGATTAAACAGGATCGGCCCCAGGACAGAGCCCTGGGGGACCCCACTTGTCACTGGCCACCATCCCGATGATTCCCCGCTAATGGTTACCTTCTGCTTTCGGTCAGTCAACCATGCCCTAATCCACCGGACAGTGCTTTGGTGTATCCCAAAACTCCTCAGTTTCTCCACCAGGATATCATGGGGCACGTTGTCAAAGGCCTTGCTGAAATCCAGGTATACCACATCCACTGCATCCCCTCCATCCAGCCGTCTCGAAACCTTGTCCTAGATTCCACAAGGTTTGTCTGGCAGGACCTGTTTTTGCGGAAGCCGTGTTGTGTGGCTGTCAGCCTCCCTTCCCTATCTAGCATCACTAGATTTTGAGCCTTTCCATTGTTTTTCCTACAATGGACATATTTCTATTTTTCTGCGTAGATTTCGGTAGGATTGTTCTATTTTTTTAATTTATGCATCAATAGTAATGCAAGAGTGTTGCAGTTTTGTTAAATCTATTCTGTGTTTTGCAGATTGACAGCAGCATTTCATTCTGTCATCCACTTATTGCAATCATTATTTTATTGTATTATTAATTAGTTTTATTATTATATTTCCATATTTCACCCAATGGCCAAATCTGCCAGGACAATGCACAACAATCAATAATCCTAGTAAATTACAATATAAAATAACAATAATAATAACAACATAATAAGCGTTCATTAACTATTTAAAGCCATTTTTAACAACTCAGCAAATTCATACAGCTCATCCTCCTAAAGCCAATGACGATACCCACTTCTCCAGTGCAATTTCACATGGTTAAATGACTCGGCATACAGGGCAGTCTCAGTCCGGCACTAAAAGGATCGTAAAATTGGCACCCATCTGCATATCCACATAAAATGCCCAGCTTGGGAAAAACCAGTCTGATCACAGGCTGGATTCATGAAACCCTGAACTCAGCTGAATCTTTTCCAAATAACTCCAGCATGTCCTCTGAGGTGACCTACAATTACATCTCAACATAAATTTTGAAAAGCAATGTGAAAAATGGGCCAGGATGTCACCCGCTGCAGAATGAGGAGCACAAAGGAAGCTTGCAAGTTGGGCTTAAAAGCACTTACTTTAAAATGCTGGAAACTAGTGCAACACTTTTGTGGAAGAGAAAGAGTTAACCCTCCTCCAAAACGGAACCAATCTCTCTGGGGAGAGAGTTTGAGGGTCAGGTTTCTGCCTCGGGAAAGGCCCCAATCCACCTTCCAAGCAGCCTGGGCCTCCGAAGAGGCCGCTCCGTATGGCAGAGTTGTGATTTCCTGGCATTGTGCCGTTCGAGTGCCATCACAAGTGGAGCCTGGCAGCTGGTAGTTTATACAAGGAAGGTTGCCAAAAATGACGTGCCCAAAAGCAATCTGGCATTTTGCCAGTTCCAAACCTTTGGAGACAACCCTTGCAGAGCTTACGATCTCCCTGGTGAAATGTACAGACAGACGCAACTCCATGTTCCAATGCCTTGCGCTAGGTTCATGTTGCTTTTGGTATCCTAATCCAGTGGTGCTGAAGACACATTCCAGAGGACCTTCTGATTCCTTCAGAGCTTACATGTCCCTCAACAAGCCTGTCAGTAATGACAAACATGCTCGCCCCTTTCTGTTGTTCGCCGGAAGCTGTAGCCCCGGAGAAGCGGCTGCATCACGCACATGTCTCAGAACTGTTCCTCTCCAGTCAACAATGGGGTCAGAGAAACATGGAAACAGAGCGAGTCAGAAGGGGCCTCCCGGGCCATCTAGCCTGACCCCCGGCTCCAGCCGGCTCCGCTCACAACATGCCCACCGGATGCATATCCAGCCAGTCCTTGAACACCCTCACGGATGGGGCCTCAGCCACCTCCCAGGGAAGCCCCTTCCACACCCTCGGAGTCCTGACGGTCAGGACGTGCTTCCTGGCATCCAGATGGAACCTTGGCTCCCTGAGCATTGCTCCGTTGGAGTGCGTCCTGCCTTCCTCTGCAGGGAAGAACAGGCCTCTACCCACCTCTGTGTGACGTCCCCTCACACAGCTGTATGTCGCCAACAGATCCCCTCTGAGTCTCCTCCAGGCTGAAGAGCCCCAGTTCCCTCAGTCTCGCCTCATACGGCATCCCCTGCAAACCGGCCACCAACCTTGTGGCCCTTTGGTGCACTGACTCTAACCTGGCTCTACCCTTCCTGCAATAAGGGGCCCAAAACTGAGCACAATACTCCAGTTGCAGGCACACCAGAGTCTTGTAGAGTGGTGGTAATACCTCTCTCGATCTAGAAGCCACACTTCTGGCTATGCAACCAAGGCTGGCGTTCGCCCTCTTGGCCGCCACATCACACGGCTGGCTCATGTTCAGCCTGCAGTCAACCAGCACACTGAGGTCCCTTTCACAAGTGCTGCTCTCCAGCCACTTGTCCCCCAACCTGTACTTATGACAGCTATTCCTATGCCCCAAGTTCAAGACCTTGCACTTATCCACGTTGAACGCCATCCTGTTGTCTCCTGCCCACTTCCATAGCCTGTCCAGGTCCTTTTGGACCTGGAGTACCTGCTCCTCAGTTGTGGCCACTGCCCCAGTTTTAGTATCGTCTGCGAATTTGATCAGCAGACTGTTCACCCCGTCTTCCATGTCATTTATGAAAAGATTAAACAGGATCGGCCCCAGGACAGAGCCCTGGGGGACCCCGCTTGTCACTGGCCGCCATCCCGATGATTCCCCACTATGGTTACCCTCTGCTTTCGGTCAGTCACCCATGCCCTAATCCACCGGACAGTGCTTTGGTGTATCCCAAAACTCCTCCGTTTCTCCACCAGGATATCATGGGGCACGTTGTCAAAGGCCTTGCTGAAATCCAGGTAAACCACATCCACTGCACCCCCTCCATCTAGCCCCCTCGAAACCTTGTTCCCTCAATCTGAGAAATGCACCATACACCAGAACTGAGATTTTAACTTGAAGTAACTCAACACTCCATGCCCGAAAATTTACTCATGCAAATTGCAGGAGTCCAAATCGCCCAAACTGGGATGGGAGGACGTGAGGCTCAGCTGAAAGCCGGCTGCTCATGCTTGGGCTCCTTGAGCTTGTTTTGGGAGTAACAAGATTCTCTTGCTGGGCAATGAGAGACTTCCTGGGCATCGTCTCAGCCTTGCACCACGCCCTCC
Source organism: Varanus komodoensis (assembly GCF_004798865.1). NCBI lineage: Eukaryota > Metazoa > Chordata > Lepidosauria > Squamata > Varanidae > Varanus > Varanus komodoensis. The sequence goes on along the minus strand of NW_025335701.1, from coordinate 10,945,790 downwards.
ATCCATATGCAATCTGATCACCACAACTGGTTCCTTCTGTTCCCTGTCTTCCTCCCGATCCGGCAGATGCATTCGCTGTTTTATGTGCACTGAGAGCTGAAACACAATTCTCCCTAAAGTTCAAAGTTGCAAAAAATCAGTACTGGATATTTTCCAGCTCTCGCATTCTGTCGTGGTCGCAGACCCCGAAGCCTCATCCCTGCAGGATGAGGTTCCTGACTTCACCCGCCAAGGAGAAAGCCGGCCTTTGGAAGGACACCACGAAGCCCGCAGCTCCTTCAGCCCCATCCTCCAAGGAGGCCCAGTGGACTAGCTTAGCTCGGTCCAGGGGGGTTGCGTGGCTCCCTTCAGCTTCTGATGGTGTCCCCTGGCAGCATCCATGCCCCTGTTCTTGCAGCCCAAAGTCACAGAAGCAAATCAGGCTCGCGGAAGACAGAATGGTCATAGAAGCATGGAGTGGTAGTGTTGGAAGGTGCCAGATGGCCACCCGGTCCCACCTCCGGCTACATGCAGGGCTCCCAGTTAAACTATCCCTCTCAGGTGGCTGGCAGGCAATAAGCAGGCAGGGCTGACCAGCCTAAAGGAACCCAAAACCATACTTAAGGGTCAGCCACCATCAGCAACTTGTTGGGGAGACAGACACGCAAGCTGGCCTGGCTCCCAGCCCCAGCGCCACTGGGAACTCTCTGTGGTGCTGCTGCATTGCTTCTCTCTCTCTCTCTCTCCCCCCCCCCCACCCCCAGTAGGAAAGTTGACTCTGCCTCCGTCAGGATGCACGGAATCTAACTCGCCTCAAGCTCTCTGCCTGCTCCAAGCTGGACAGACACCGCCTGGAAGGAACAGAACAACAGCCTGCGCCAACATAATCTACATTTGCAATTGTCAGCTATTTATGCCTGGTTTCATATTTGCTATTTGTCCGTTGACATGCAGTGGTATTTAGAGGAATCACAATAGAAAACCAAAGAGAACCAAGGAAACTTAAAGACTAGTAAATATGTATGGCGAAATGTTTCCTGTGCTTATTTAAACTGTAGCTATTATTTCTAAACTTGAACCTATTGAAAACTGTTTGGAGAGCATTATGCTAATCAAACGGTATACAAATGCTTTAAGTGAATGAATAAATGAATGTTTGCATTCGAATATCACTGCAAGCCACCCAGACAGCTTCAGCTATTGCGTAGTAGAGGAAAAAAGTAATTTAATTAAATGCAAATGCCATGCAAATTGGCGTCCTCTCTTCTGGTGATGCAGTCTCCCTTTTTGGCAGTGGGGAAGTAGCTCTTCCCAAGCGGCTGTCCTGGTAATATCCTAAAGGCAGGACTTAGCAGGAGCTCAGACTCTACAACCCCTACTTAAATGTTTGAACAACTTTGCTTACCTGATGCGGAGAAGCCAGAAGGTAAGCAGAAGCCGCAGGGAGCCATGGGAATGGTGCATGCTGGGAAGCCGTTCGTCCAGGACACACATTAACTCAATAACCAATGAGCCTGGGAGGACCCTAAGATTATTGCGATTTTGCTGTGAAAACCATTTATTTACAGACTGGAGTTATACAGCTGCCCCATAACACCAGCTCTCTGGGTGGCTCACAACACAAACACACAGCGTTAAAATGCAATATTAAACAATCTTATTAAAAATAAAAATCCAGTCAAAGCGTAGACTTTAAAGCCACTGGATCATTGCACACAGCTTGTTTAAAAGGCCTGGGAGAAAAAAGAGGTTTGCCTGCGCTTCATCTCAAAGCATGAGAAACCGGGCATAACCAGGCGTCCGCCCGGAAGTGCCAGCCCCAGCGAGAGCCAGGCGGGAGTCTTTGGGGCAGCTGGGTGGGCGGTCCCCCGAGTGAAGCAGGAGCCATTCTGAACGGGCAGGCGGCTGGAGGGCCATTGGGCCAGTGGAGAGGGATGAGGGCCAGCCGTGGGCGGTGGCAAGAGGGGCAGGCGCCGAGCCCCGGGCATGAGCTCGAGCCGCGCCGGGGGCTCACTGTGGGCCGGAGGCCTGGGGCAAGCCAGCGAGGCCGGGTCGAAGGCACGGGTGAAGGTGCTCCGCGTTTGGCGTGCACAGGGAGAGAGAGGCAGGCAGAGCACAGTTCCCAGTGCGTCTCCCCTCCTGGAGAGGCCTTGATGCGAGGGGTGCAGCAGGCTGGATCTACTCAGGGCAGGTCTACTGAGAGGAAAGACGGGAAGCGTGGGAAGGGCGTTCGCTGGAGTGAGGCAGGAACAGACTTGGACAAGGCAGGAATGAACGGCAACCAGGCAGAGCTGAGCAGGGGCCCGAGCAGAAGAAGGCACTCGGGGCCTCGCATTGCAGGGGAGCTGGTCAGGGCGGTCTCCAGGGCCTCCAGCTGCACTGCAGGCTGGCCGCACGGGTGCTCCTTGCACCCGCAGAGCCATTCAGGCCCTGATCCGGACAAAATGAGAGCGCCAGGGATGCTCTGGCTGCTGGAAGACCAGACGGTGAGAGCAATGGGGCCCCTCCAGCCGAGCAGCACGTCTCTCCCGACACACCCGGACTGGGTCGAGGGTCTGCTCCTCTCCCTCCGCAGGACCCTTCCGTCTTTCCAAACTGCTCCATGTGAGAAGCTTCGCCAAGTAGCCTTGAGGGAGCTTCAAAGGGTCCCCCCCTCTTGCTCCTGCCCCCTCCCTTGCTCCCCCCACAAAGAGGCCCCCTCTGGCACCGCCTGCAAGGAACGCGGGGCCGGCCAAGCTCCGCAGTCGTCCTCAGCGCAGGGGCCGAGCGGGAGGCTCCCTGAAGAGGGAGAGCTCAGCGCCACGGGGGGCAAACGGCCTGGACTGACCTGCAGCGGAGCCCTGGGCAGCTCCTGCGGCAGCGCTGCAGCTCCCGGGACACAGGCCCATGCTCAGCCCCATGGGCCTTGTCGCTGCTCAGCGTCAGAATCCCGGAATCTCAATTTGAGAAGAGGGAACAAAACTCGGGTTCGTGGGAAAGACCAAGTGTCCAGACCATCTGAGGCTTTATTGTATTTCCCAGGTTCCCCGCGGGTGCGCACTCACGATAATGCATTACCGGGCAGGCAGAGTGAACTCTGCTGCCAAGCTTCAATACCATTGCAGGGCATTTATAGGCACACAGGTACAGGGCAATCGCTGGCAGAATGCAGAGATTACAATGAGATTCTGAGGTCACCACATACAGAACAGATAAAGAAATGTCAGTCAATCATACTGTGACAATGAGAGTACAATATTTCTAATTGCCTATACTGACACTTTAGTTCAGTAGTTTGAACCCATCTCCAGGTCTGCTTAAGACATGTAAATTCAAGCTACTGAGAAACTATGCATGAACTCAAGACTCTTATCTACTCTAGACATTCTGAATTGGCCAGGGCACATGGAGCCTCTGGGCTATCAAAAGATACTTCCGTGTAAACTGAATTCCAACAATGACTGTTTACAATGTATATTTGGACTGAATGGCCTGTCTACTATAGCCCACAGCTAAAGGTGAGAGGAAGGAGCGGGGGAGGAAGGCCATTTTAAACAGTGACAGCTTGGTTTTGAGAAGGAAGGCAGGATTTGATCGCATAATGCAAAGGCACACAGAAGTAATGCTTTTCGGACAGGATTTATCCAAATTTTCCCAACATCAGCTCCTGCCCAGGCGGTGCTTCTCCTCGGCGTTTGGCCCTCAGCTGCGTCTCGCGCTTCTCTTCTAGAAGACACGTCCCTGCCAGGTAATATTGCGTGTTGACTGATGCCTGTGCCCAGACGGCTTCGTTTTAGCCGGAGCTGGGAGGTGTTCAGCCGCCTGGCTGGCTTGCTGGGGACTGGTGTTGTCTCCGCATTTTCCTGGCATGGTCTGGCCCAGCCAGTCCCGGATGGGGGCCACCCCACGGCCGGCCAGCGGCCCCATGACTTGATTCCCCCCACTGCCCAGTTTCTTCATATGCTGCTCCTCCCCCACTGCAGTCAGGCTTTGAATAACAACTCTATTTTATTATCAGACCCACTAGCCTCATAGTAATCCCTTAATTAATTAATTAATGTATTTATGCAACTTACATTCTGCAATTAAATTCATAACTTGGTGGTGCATGCATAACTTGAATCATAGGTAATAACGGAGTGTCAGAACAAAAGTTTTTGCAATGGGGAGTGCTGGAGGTTTTTCAAGGGACGTTTGGGAAAAGAGTTGGAACTCCCCCCACCCCCCGTAATCCCCCCTTCACAAATCCCCCCCCCCCTGCAGTTGTGCTTTTTCCAGCTCTCCGTTGGCATCAGTGGGTGCCCTGAGGCTCCTCGAAGGCCCTGGCAGAGGAAAACAAAAGCAGGCAGGCCTGATCTGGGGGCATGGGGTGTGTAGGCTGAAGGCCCCCCATTCCTCTGTTGTAGGAGAAGAGGCGAGTGCGGTATTTGGGGCGATAAATCCACACCAGGTGTCACAAAATGCTCCATGCTCAGTCCAATCAGGCAGGAAGGGAGGCTTCTTGGCAAGATGACACATGGAAAGCTGTTGCATATTTCATAGGAAAACTTAGAAAGTGGTAAAACAAACGATCAATCTAGGCAGGAGTGCATCTCTTGCTGTTAGGAGATGGTGCAACGGGGCTGAATAATTTCTCGAAGGCATGCAGGCCGCGATCGCTCACAGACCTGCCTCGCCAAGACGCCGCAGCTCATTCCGATGTGCGGCACGGAAGGAGAACATTTTTTGATCGCTTACATTTTCAGCTTGGTTGCCGTAAATTGTTTAGCTATGTTTGCATTAAAACGTCTCCATTTTATCTACTGTTTTGCCAGCTTTCGGGGAGACACATGTCATTTGTATTACGTTTCATTCCTAAAGTGTCTGATTTAATTTATGCCCTCAGCAGATCTTGCAAAAGCAGGCAGTTTACTTTTTAAAAAACAACAACACGCGCATAAAACATGTTCGTGCACACACACACACACACACACACACATGGATATCTTCCCAGGCACTGTGGTTTATTCCTCCTAGAAATGCCCGTTCTTTCTTCTCCTCCCTGTTTCTCACTTGATTATCAACCAGATAATGTTGCCGAGAACTGTAAAAGCTGAAGCTGATGAGCTGATGGCTCATTATTAATGAAAATAGCTTTTCAGAATCCATTTATATGTTTTGCTCTGGTATTTCAAACTGTCCTAAAGAGCAGGAGTCCTCTAATTTGAAGCCAAGTTCTGATCCTTGCTTCATCTAATGCAGCAATCTTAATGGACAATCTCGCCTCACTTTCAGTCAGTGCAATGGGCATGCCGGATGGGTTTGCATCTTGCAAAGAACCTGCACATGGAAAAGCCGGATTAGACGCCAGCTGCCTGAACATAACAGCCCGGCGGTGTATGTGGGGAGGGGGGGTCTGTGTTGGGGGTGGGGGCTTCTGATAACTTTGTGCAATTCCCCCCACTAAAGCATGCGAGGAACTCTTCCCTTCCAGCCACTGTCAGTCCGTATGTTAGGGCAGCATCCGCACTCTTGGAACTGTAAGTCAACCCCGATCTTTAAAAGTATAAATAAATAAACAGACGAATACACCGAGTGTGTGCACCATCGCCCTTTGAACGCCAAGCATGGCACCATCTTACTAAGAGCAACAAAATGGAGCTTGCTTCTCCTACCAAGTGCATCTCTGGGTGCCTTTTTGTCGCAGGGATGGTGAAGTGTTCCAACGCTCGCACCCGAATCCTGAAGACCAAGGGAGCCGCCTCGCCCAGCACTGGGTGCGCTCCCATTCCGGAGCAGCACACGGCTTCTCGTCCCAGGGTCACCCCGAGCGGGGGCACTGACCTCACCCCCGGGGGCCACGTCCGTCCTGCTTGGCATCCCAGCCTGGCCCTCCAGGGCCCCCTAAGGGCGTGGTGGGCGTGATGGACTTTTCTACTTTATTTAGGATCTGGGCTGCCTTGAGTCGGAGATGAACTAAGTCCTTTTTCCCTTCGGTCAACAAGAAGAACCCCAGACTGTGCAGACCCCCCGAGTTCCATTTGGGCTCTGTAGGTGTGTTGGACTTGCACCGACTCTCATGAGAACTGGAGCAAGCGCACAGCGTTCCCGTCATGCAAAACTGATTTTTTCAGGTTGCTCCTCAAGGAATGGATCATTCTTTGCCTAAGTTGCTGTGGAGAAGGCTGAGATGACACCCTGCTTGGCACACCTGGACGTAGGCCGAACTGAACAAGGACCTGCTTTCAGGTAAATACGCCCAGGTGTGCGACACTGGTGCTTGTGTCATCCTGCATTGTTAGGCAGAGCCCCCGAGCGTGCATGTTAACCTCCCCAGGATATTCCTGGAATGACATGGTTGCTTTTCCTCTTTCGGACACAGGCTTGTATCCTGAAATCCTGTTGGGAAAAAGCAGGCAGCTCTTTCCAAAATTTCCACCATGACAAGGTTCTTCTGCACGCAACTCAGAAACGTGTCCATCTGCTGCACGCATGTTTGTGCAAGAATGAAAGGTGGGGTGCGGATGCCTCGTGGGGAGGAGATGCTGCACCCGCCAGCTGCAACGGGAATGTCGTGCTCACCCAAGTGTTCGTCACCGTCCTCGGATGATCCCCTGTGACGTTCATTGCCCTCCTGGAAGGCTCTCTGGGGGAACGTGAGGCACTCATTCTGACGACTCTTCCGCTGGCAGGCTCGCTCCATCTGGCCCGAGATGACCTTTGAGGCAAACTGTGGCTGTCTGGCCAGATATTGCAGCTCGCCCGCAGTGCCGGAGACCTTTTGCCGCCCGGGATGGCAAAGGACGCGAGCCTGTCAAGGGCCCAGTGAGCTGTGGCTCACAGGCAGGTGAGCGCATCCAGCGCAGTGGGTCAGACTTGAGCAGGCCTGCAGGAGCCTGCCCCAAAGACCCCCTTACGAGGCACGAGTGGCATCGATGTTTAACAGCATGCATGGGTATTTATTCTGCAATAATTATGACTAGCTGGCCATAGAAGATGTTCTAAGCAATGGAGAAAAGCACACCTGCACGCAGAGCTTAATATTTCCTTCTGTGGGGAGCCTGATGCAAGAGCATTTTTCCGGGAGGAAGGAGAGTCCCGGATGTTGGTGGCGGCTTTGTTTTACTGGTCCAGAGTTCCAGGGAAGGGCTGTTACGCTGCTAAAGGCCCCGTTCAGAGCCCTGATGGACAGGGCTTAACTGCCGGGGTCCCTATGCAGAGATCGTGCTGGATCAACAAAGATGTGCTCCTCAGGGTTGCGCAGAACTCAGAGCAGGTGATCGACCCCGTTCCAAGACACTGGAATAAGCGACCCCCAGAGCCTCCGGAAGCTGGGCTTTGCTTATAGGCCTCCTCTAAGAAGGAAACAGCTCTTGGGTGCTGACACTTGGGCAGGGCTGTCCTGGCCAAGTTTAGCTCGTGGTCTGCGTATCTTTTCCCAGCAGCTTCCCGGGACATGCCTCTGGCTTAGAGAAGGTCCACGGGCAGATGGAGGCAATGCAAGCAGTCGCTCCCTGGTTACAAAGCAAGCTTTGGAAAAGGGCAGAGTGCTGTGGCACCATGAAATCTTTATTCTCCACTAATTTGCATCTGGAACCCGTCATCCGGTGGAGTTATTCTAAGCTCTGGGTAGTTGAGTCATGCTGAGCTCACTGGCAAACCTCCTACCACTTTTACAGCGATATCGACTCGCTCGGAAAAAGCCTTTAGTTCTCGCAGCTAAAGTCGGGGGTAGCGAAGATCCTGTCATTTATTCCTTCGGGAGAACCCATTAATTCTCACAGGAGCAAATGGGAACAGAGTCTGTCTTGACTAGTGAAAACAAATCAAGAGAAAAATAGGATTCTTTTGATGGTTGAGGTTATTAAGGCTAGACATCGCGTAGCAGAATTCTTTCCATCTGAATTTAATGCGAACGTGTCTAACTTCACACACTCTTTGAATGAAACTATGCAATTCTCTGAATTTTGCAGTGGAGTCATCCAATCAAAAATGTCCACAAAAATGTTGTATAAAGGAAAGAACGGGTGAGAAACATTTTGTTAGGAAAATTACTGTAACCCTGTGCCTGTTAGGCAAGGATGTATGCACTAAGAGAAATACATACCAAAATGCTTCTGAATTTCATGTGAAGTCTTTAAGTGCTCATTACGTAGCATGAACCAAACTTAAGACTGGAAGCAAGAGAAATGGGAGAAACTTAAGTTGACAGATTCCGTCAACCCAATGAAGGGCAGCCTGAAAGATTTTCTCAGGACAGAGAGAAAATCCAAGTGAGTAATTGCCTGACACCCATATTAAAGTGCCCCTCCTGGAATAAATTCCTGAACCTGTTACTACCTCTTTGCCTTTTCTAACCCTAACCCTGACAAGACCTCCTTTGGAGAAGACTCCTGGGATGGAGAAAAGAATCTGCTGAAGGTTCAGAAGAAACTCTAGCACTGCTCTGGCTGTCCAAAGTGGGCACGTGGCACCTGTATAAAAGCTGCTCCGTTCCCGCCTCATTGCAACTCTTGTCCATATCAGATTGAAAGCTGCTGCTTTTCTTTTCTTCCCTACTCACAGAAAACCTGGTGCATATTTTGGATGCATTGGTGGAAAATATGCATATTTCTGCTCACTGCTCACAACTAGTCTATTTATTTTATTTATTTATTTATTTATTAAAACATTTTTATGCCGCCCCATTCGCCGAAGCCTCGGGGCGGCTTACAACACACTGATTCATGTGTTAATGTGCATTTTCAGCTATATGCATTTCTTCATCTGCACTTCTCAAATGTGTGCATTTTCAGCACAGCCTTGGACATGTGCAGACGTTGGCAGCAGTTTGTGTCCAAGCTGGCATGCTCAGAGTCAAGAGAGCAGCACCTGTTTGGCTCTGTTGCAAGGGGTCTCCTCAAGAGGAAGTCTATTATGCAGGAGGGGGAAATGATCTAGGTAAAACAGTGATCCAGCAAAGGCTACCAAGAGAAATGGGCCCTGAAATAGATTACTGTTTATTATTTCCATTGTGTACTTTTGTCTGAGGCGCTATCTTAGGAAGGCTCTGGCCAAAGGGGTGACCTAAACCGGCTTTGCTTTTCTGGGCATGGAACCCCAGCTTGGCTGTCGGTGGCTTACATAAGACAGAGGGCAGTTTTTTTGTGGTACCCTAAAACTCAGATAATTTTGAACTGGACTCCCGTTGTTTCAAACTCTGCACCAGAATGAGCTTGGAGACTATTCTGCAGGAGGGGGAAATGATCCAGGTAAAACAGTGATCCAGTGTAAGGGTTCGGCCCCTTCCAGCCCGCCTCTCACAGCCCACTCCCGATGGCACACTGTTTGCTGGGGGTGGAGAAGTGCGGGGGGGCGTCTATGCGCAGTGCTCACGGCCTGCTCTGGGCGGCTTCAGCACCTTGGACAGTGCTGGCTGGTGCTGGTTCTCCAAGGGCATGTCATCGGCCGGGGCTTTGAGAAGCCCGGTGCTTCAGCTCGGGGCGGGGGGGGGGGGTCCCCACACCTGCTCCAAGTGCCTCGCAAGGGTAGGTGTCCATTTCTGCTCCCGTGAGGCCACTGAAGAATCCTCCAGGTCAGATTGTGGGTACGGGTCCAGCTCACACACGTCTCACTCTGCTCCAACGCATTCGTTTGGCTTTGAGGAGGAGGCCGAAGGACTTGGTGGGCTCAAGAGTAATCCGTGGAGATGCTCAGGCAGAGTGTGGCATCCACACAACAGCCCCCTCCCCTCCACCGGCAAGAGCCTCACACGCTGCCATGATTTATTCATAGGGCAAATGGAAATGCACTTCAGTGGAGGGAATTGACTGTGCAACGTGATATGGCAAGGTTATCCTTTATGCTGCAGAGCCAGGAGCTTTGTCATCCGGCTTCTGAAAGGTCTTTCTATTGTGTGGAAAATATTCCTGTGCTTGTTTCTCACCCTCCCTGCAGTGGCGAATACCTGCATCCGAGTCTTCATGGCTGGGTTGTCATGGGTACCCCAGCTTATTCAGCAGTGCTGCGGCAGCGGGGACGGGCCACACGGGCAAGAGGCGAGGAGTGCTTTCGCAACACAGTGGCCTGAGCGTGCAGAAATAGGCTGCGGAGGCAGTGTGGTGCAGTGGTTAAGGGTGCGGGGCTGGGGCCCGAGGGATCTCGGGTCTGGTCCCCACTCAGCCATGGAGCCATCTCGGTGGCTTTGCGGCAGGCACAGACTCTCAGCCCTGCCTACCTCGCAGGGTTGTTGTTGCGGGGGCAAGACTGAGAGCAGGAGGAGGATGGTGTCAGCCACGCTGAGTTCCTTGGAAGGAAAAAAGGTGAGGTAGAAAGAGGGAGGGAGGGAGGGTGGAAGAAGTTCTGTGCATTCTTGAGCTCATTCAAGATACTCTGAAGCCAGGGTGGCCCTGCGCTGGTTTCAAGGTTGGCTCTTCCTGGGCCCCCTCCCACAGCACGTCCGCCCTCCTGCTCCCAAGGCCTCGTCGCAGCCGTCGCTGTTCCTCTTCCTCTTCCCTGTGGTGCTTACTGGATGTGCGAAGAGCTGGGGCCGAGCTGGCGGCCACTTCTCCCCGCCAGAGGGGAAGGTGCAGCTGAAGCACCTGTGGGCTGTGGAGCCAGGGGAGCGGGCCCTGCCTGTGGGCCCTGGGCACGGACCCTGCGAGCTCCCGGCCATGCCTACCCTTGGGGCAGCCCAACTGGCCCCCGCAGAGCCCCCCCCCCCCGGAGCGGGAGCTGCTCTGCAGGATTCCTCGCAGCCAGCCAGGAAAGTTCAGGACCGAGCACTGATCCTGCGCCCTTCTCATCCTCACCACGCTCGGCCCCTGCACCACGGCAGCACCACTCGGCTCTGGGCGTGCTTGGGATTCCCGAAGCGACGAGGCTCTCACAGGTTTGGCATCTTCCCAGCCGTTGGCCAACTGCTCCGTCTCTGTTCTGAAGAGCACCGGCAGCTTCCACTCCTTCTGGACGTCCCCAGCAGGATTTTGATGGGTCACAACGAACAGGTACTGGCAACCTTGTGGGCCTGGCCACGTGTGGAATGTCTCCCTCGCAGGATTCAAGGCATCCCTAAATGGCCCGGCAACCAAGCACGTCAAGAATCGCCTCTTGCTCTACCTCCAAGTCTTGGCTGTCAGAGGCATCCTTTGGGTTGTGGCACCAAAAATCTGAACGAGTTTTCCAAGAGGGCTTCGCTTGGTAACAAGCGACAAAGAATTTAGTTAGCTGGCAATTCCTGGATCCCACTTTTAGGAAATAACTTTTTATTGCTGCTTTTACAGCTTCTGCTGATGTGTTTGTCAATTGTTGGTTGTGATTTCATTATTTTTATGTTTACTGATTGTTTAGTTACAAGCTGAGACAACCTTCCCCTTGGAGTTAATTTCAGTTTTTTCTTAGATGGCCTGGCACAAGTGGGGAGGTGTGAGCATTTGGGCGAAGTTCAGTTTCGAGAAGAGAGTTCCCAAATTTGCGAAGTTCTCCATACCTGGAATTTTAAAAAAGTTCTTGGGAGTGGGAATATTCAAACATGGAAGAAACTAGTCCCAGGGCTTTGACCGCTCTGCTCTTAAAAGTCTGGACTTGAACCCTGCGATGTCGCCACTTCTCTTTCATCTGTAACGGAGCCTGAAAGTGCATCATGACCTTCTCCATGCTGGGAAGAGTGGGAACTTTCTTATTTGGCTGGTGCAGATGGTTGAGGTGGGTGTTGGCCATTTCTTTTGGATAAACATTCGCCAAAGTTTTTTATTTTATTTACTTATTTGGGTATTTTTACCCCGTCCAATACCCAGTGGGTCTCTGGATGGCTTACAATTCAAATCCAATAAATACGCACATACCCAAATAATACAAATGATCCACAAACGGAGCGTAAAAGCATAGTTAAAATTAAACAGCGTTGTCCTCAGAGTTGTTCTTTGAGAGCTGCACGGCAAGGTGAGTAGAGGGTTGGATGGGGGCCCGGGAGAGCCACATTCTGGCCCCCGCTTGGCCATGCGACTCTGCCATGTAGTGTGAACCCAATCAGAGCATTTCTCCATGGGCAGTTTGGTCTTTCACCACCTTGACCAGGAACAATAGCTTGTTCTGCGGTTTGTCTGCACCACTGTGGTTTGTCAGAACCCAGGATCGTGGTTTCCAACACTCCAGCCATTCAGCAGACCAAGAGGAAGAGGCAGGCAGCAGAGGCAGGAGCAATGAACCTTAGATGGGATTTCAGATGCGGTGGCTGATGGGATAGCTACTGATGGGAAAGCTGAGGAGGGGTGATAAGAAATCATGGTAACACCAGAACCATTTGGTCATCTGTCGGGTAGACCATGGTTACCACGTGGGTTGTTGTCTGAACCCATCCATCACCTCTTAACCTCAGGTTGGCATGTAGCCACGGAGCACTTTAGCCTCCATGGATTTGTCCGATCCGTCGGTCTTCCACGTTTCCGACTTGCTTTAACGCACACTAAAAGTGTTACTAAAGCATCTTGCCCAGAGGGATGAGGGAAGGGGCAAATTAGGCCGGAGCTCAAAAGAAGGGAACCCGCGGAAGAGGAGAGACGAGGATGGCCAGCACAAGGCAGGTCAGGAGGATGGGGCGCAGCACAAAGCTGAGCTCGGTTGAGATATTCCCATCATCCCCTGCAACTGGATAACCACCACGTTCTCTGCTTCCCCCTCCCCATTATCCCTTCCCTCATGTCATGTGTCTTTTCAGTTTGGGCCTGAGGGTAGGAGCCATTTGACTGTTTGCAAACCCCTCTGGGAATCTTTCGACCGAGGAACAAAACAGAAATTCTTTGAATGAATAAGCAAGGAAGGAAGGGAATACGAGCATCTTCATCTTTTCAGGGAAAGGGGGCGAAAGTTGCAACCTCCCAGCAGCTACACGGTGTCCTGGTGGTTCTGTCCTGGATGCAGTCAATGCGAAGAATGAGTGGCACATGGGCTTTTTATTGAGATCAGGCCAGGCAGTGCCAGGGTCGTCCAGGAAGGGCCCGGAGGCCAAGGAATTCACCGTGCCTGCTCCGCTCGCCCACCCACCCGCCTGCCCACCCGGAGAGATGATCAGTGGCACATTGTCTGTCGAGGTCGGACTCGTTCCGGGGGAGCTGAGGGACCTGCTCCTCCTTGTCCGCTTTCCTCACCCATGATTCCAGTCTACCCCAAGTGTTTGGTTTCTGGGGCTACCGTCTTGAATTCATACTTGGTAGGAGACTCGGGTTCATTCATTATTGTGGGGCAAAGTCTCAGAACGCTACCATTTCCCTCCCACCATAGCCAAAGCTTTCTGGGTGGGCCGCAACATTAAGTCACCCATCCAGATTTCAGCCGGGCCGGATCTTGCTTAGCTTCCAAGATTAGGCGCATCTTTATATATATGGAAGCTATTTAAAACTATTGTGAGTTTTCTGCGTATGTCTTGTCACTCAACTATTTGGAGCCATACTTCCTATTTTCTGTTTTGGTGTCTTTCTCCTGGATTTCTTTTAGGGGAGACTTGCCCATTTGCTCATGATGATGAGTATGATTAGGATCATTTTGTTTCTGTTTCAGCTAACAGCCAAACCTCTGCAGGCAGATTAGAACAGGAGATAAATTTTGAGTGTTTGAGATCTGAGGCAGAGGCCCCCTTTGAAGGAGATCAGGAGAGTGGCTGGCCGGGGAAGGGCCTCCTCGGAGGGGCCCCTCAGTTGTGCAGCTCGTGCCCAAGAGAGGCTCACCTGGCGCCAACACTTCATTCTTCTTGGTACCAGGTGAAAACCTTTTTATTTTCCCACTATTTTAATGTTTAATTTGCTTGCACTTGGGTTTTTATCTTCATTGCTGGATGCCGTATTGTTTTGCTATTTTATTGTTCTTCGTTGTAAGCCATCCTGAGACGTCAAAGTAGTGGACAGGGTATAAAGGTTTTAAATAAATACAATAAAACCAATACAATAGAATACAGATAGAATCCTTATTGTCAGCCACCTTGAGACTATGGTAGCAGGCAGCATACAAATGGAAGCATAAATAAATAAATAGAATATAAAATATAGATTAGAATAAAAAGGATAAAAATTACAGCACCAAGTTTAAAAGCCAGGCTTAACGTCGAATTTTGAAAGCTGCAATGGCAACACAAATCCAACGCACGGCTGGTTACGCGGAGGTACAGTGCCCGACCTGACACGGAGCCAATCAGATGCCCTGTCCTAGAGGGCAGCCTTAACCAGATGTCGAAGAGGGAATCGCGCTGTGGCCAGGCAGGCCCGTGGGGGCTGGTCCTGGGGCTAGGTGGCCAACACAGAAAAGGCCCTTCTCGTTGCCACCGTCTTGGCATTCTCCTGGAGCCCAGGTCTTTACTGAAGCACCTGGGAAGGCTGCGGCTGGGTGTGCTGTGCCATCAGCGGGTTTATAGGTTAAAATGGCCTCTTCTGTTGAGCTTGGAAGCAGCCAGCCAGCCAAAGTGGGCCAGAGGTGCTGCCCCTTTCGGCTCTTTTGTCCTATGTTGCATTTTGATCAGAGGAGGGAAACTTGAACTCGGCTCCTCTCCAATCGCACCCCTTCTTCTTTGACGAGAGAAAGCAAGAAGGAGCGCCAGGCAGCTTGTGCGCCTCTGCGTGCACATCCTTGCAGGGAAGCGGGCCGCCTTTCCCTTCTTTCGCGGGGTGGGCAACCTTTGGGTGAGGCGGCAAGCAGGCCCCGGAAGGGGCCGAGGCTCTCAGAGGGCAGGGCTGGAGCCAGCAGCGGAGGGGGGCTCCACTCCTCCTTTCTGTGCTGCCCACTTCCCCATCGCATGGGCCGCCAAGGAAGGCACTAATGCTGCTTGGCAGCGATCCGAACTGAACACTCGGGGGGGCTTTGGAAGTTGGGCAGGGGGCTGCAAGGATCCATTGGAGGACTGCAGGTTCTCCCCATCCCCTGAACGTAAATGCGCTCTCGTGCCCCCCCGCAAGCTCCTTCACAGGTGACACACGGCTGAGTCACAGTCCATATGTGTGCTTTTTCATGCTCAGCCGACTCTGTAGCGACAGCATTTGCGTTTCCGTGAGGGTGCAGCGGCAGGTTCGATTCAGGGGGAAACCGTTGGACTGCTGTTTTCATGCCGCTTCCAGCTGCCGGGCGTGGCAGGAGCATCACTAAAGACAGGATTGGTCTTGGGGTAATGATGACTGGTGGAAAGTGTACAATTTAATGAAGATTGCCCTTTTTTCCAGAGCCATTTCGCCATCGTGCGATTGCCTACAGCCGCCCCAGTTTGGTTTTCATTGACTGGGTAAAAAAATAAAAACGCTGCGTTAGCGTCCAGCTCCCTCAATCTGGTTCCTCTGAAGTTTCTTGGACCACAGCGCCCACCCCATGATTCCATACTAGCATCCGAAGTAGTGACAGCCGTGGCAGGAACTTGCCCTATGGCACTCCGTGGGAGCTGGAAGGGGAAATGTGGCCTTTCCATGGGGCAGCCTTTGAAGACGGTCTGGCAAATCCAGCTGGTTCAAAACTGGGCCATGCAGTTGGTGCTGGGGGTTAAAACGTGGGCCCATGTAACACTGGCTTGGATAAGTTGCACGGGTTGCCAGCTGTAACTTGGGCCCAGGTTAGAGTGCTTATTTTCGGATATAAAGTCCTAAAGGGCTTAGGACCTGGATTCCAAAAGGACAGTCTACTCCTGTATATACTTACCCACAAGTGTGCCGCTTGGGAGAACAGGAGGCTGGTTACAGGGTGGATTAAAAATTAAATTCAATTTAAAAATGAGTTAATACTTCATGCATCCAATGAAGCAGGCCATCTTTCAGAAAAGCTTAGATTATAATAAATGTGCCGCAAGACCCTTAGTCAGTCCTCGATTCCCATCAGCCCCATGGTTAATACCCAATAAGGCTGGGAGTTACAGTCCTGAGCATCCAGAAGGCCTCCATTTGAGGCACGCTGGTGTACCTTCCCCTGCCTGCTTGGGCTCGCTCTGTCTCAGAGTGAAACGCGAAATGCAGCCCACGTATTCCGAAGATGTGTATGCATATCCATAAGGCCGATGCAGCTTTCTTCCGCTTCACCTTGGGAACACCTTTCCCGCGCAGCTCTTGGAGTATCCATGACATCTCACCCGTGGCCTTCAGGAAAATTGCCAGTGTGTTTATCTTTATTTACCCTGCCCTCTAGCAATATGATCTTGTTTGCATTTTTCATTTTTGAATGCGCACTGGCAGGCCAGCACAATATCCGTGTTGTGTGTGCTATCCATCTTTCCCGGGATGAATACTGCCACAGCCTCTCGCATAATAGCTATTCCTTCTGGTGCTTCTCAGCTCCGAAACTCCGAAGTCTCCATTTATCTGCAATTGTCAACTATTCATTCCTGAGCAAAATAATCAATCCAGCACCTCCAGACTGAAAGACATACAGGATGATTTGCAGTAATTTGATCTCATCTACAAAGTTGGAAACCCAGCTTTCTCAGATACTGTCTCTATCATTTACATGATGCAAGAAATACAGTTCAAAAGTTCACACATCCAGCCTGCAGATAACTTGGCTGTGTTTTTTTCCCTAGGGGTGGTGGGAAAAAAATAGGTTTTTTCATGCTTTTAAACTATACAGAAGCTTGATTTCAGTTTGAGCAGGCCATTGCCGGCTTGCTGTGCAATTTTGTCAGGGGTCGGTTTGCAAGGCTTGCTAATTAACGTCCCAAGATAACCAAGGCGGTTGGTTGCACTTGAGTCCTTTCTCTGGGATTGTCACGCGGGGATCCGGCAAAGTAGCCTTGCTTCTCGCCCAGGGTCCCCCGAGACACCTGGAGAAAATGGAGGGTGAATCCGGGCCTGGGAGGGGGGCAAAGTGCCAATGGTGTCTCCAGTCCTCTGCTGGCGTTCACACAACAGCCAACCTCCTGTGGCTTTGCACCAGGGGAAATACGGACTACCTTCCTGCCTTCCATTTTTTCCTGTCATCCTCCAATTTTTGTTCGGCCCTCGGTTGTGCAAATTTCAGGGTCTGAACAAACCAAACACACTGAACAAAATCGCAACACCCAACTGTCCTGGGTGGTCCTGAAACTCAGCAGGAGTCTTCTACCTTTGATGGAAAACATCCTGCTCGCTAATTCTGCCTCTTAATGTTTCTAGCTACACTCGGCTGTGGAATGCGGGTGACTTAAACCCATTTAATTGTCCCTTGAATTGCTTGTCTTCTTTGCTCCCTTTCACTTTTGGTTCCAGTGGGATAATGGATTTAAATTGCTGTTTTTCTCTCATACATCCTTTTTCTCTTTGATTTTGTTTCCATTAGTCCTGTTTTGCTGTATTAAAAAGAAAAGAGAAAAAGTAGGCGCAGAAGCCTCCAATTTAAGACCCTGAAACACCACTGTCTGTGCCTAAGAGCCGATAATAAGGTGTGGAAACCGTTGTGATAAGCTATTTAGGCAGAAAGCAAGGTATTCATATGCTTTCCTGCTGCTCAGCTATTTGCAGCAATAAAGGGAACAGGCCTTGTAAACAGGAAGCTTTCAATTAACATTGGAAAGGATCTTTATTGAATGGGAATTACTTCGGAGTAAACAATACAGAAAGGTGCTGGTCCTGGGGAAGGTATGGAGTAATATTGTCTACATGAAGTGTTGTGTGGAACCTCAGCTGTAATTTCACTTCTGCTTTACTGAAGAAAAGCAAAGTCTCAGCCACAATAAAATGCACTAATGTGGAAGCATTATTTATTTATTTATTTATTTAGGAAGCTTCTATGCCGCCTCATTCACCGAAGCCTCGGGGCGGCTCACAACAATAAATAACAACAACAACAATATAAAAACACTATAATTGGAGCCGTATTCTTGTTATGGCATTGCAATTTTCCCCAAGTCCCAGTTTTGCTCTGCACACACTTGTCCACACGACGATCTCGCGTGCCCTCCAGCTGCAGAAGGGCCTGTGCACTGGGCGGGGGGAAGACATTCGTCTGGAAGCCCAGCTGCCTGCTTTCAGCTGCGCAAGGAGATACTTCTCCATGTTCAAGGTCACTCCATTCCATTTTCCAGACCAGTGATCTGGGGCTAGGAGTGCATTTGCGGCATAAATTGCTCCACAGCCAACTCGAGACCATCCCACCTGCTTGAGTGGCATCCTGGTTACGGAACACATGCACCAAGAGACATGGCTGCCCCACGCCACACTGCGCATCGGCTGGCGGCTCTCCCAGACGCATCTGGGCGACGGCAAAAGGCAGTGCTTCGCATCCCACGGGGGTGCGCATCCGCCTGCATTTTCCCTCGGGCTGTACTGTTCTCTTCCATACCAGTGAAATTCTGCAGAAAACTTCAGACTGGGGCTGCCACAGGGGGGACCCTGATTTTTCAGGGGGTGGGTTGTTCCCTGGTATTCTAGCCGATGCCATGCATGTCTGAAGTATAGGGCAGAGTCATGGGGCTGTGAGGACGCTCCAATATTAGGGGCTCCTCACTTCCCAAACAGGCTGCTGCATACAAGACGCGGGGTAGTGCCCCGTGATACAAAGGCAGTTGCGAATGGGATCTCCTATTTGGCTGCTCGGTTCATCTTATTTTATGGGGTATATTTTATTTATACCCCACTTGCTCCTGGAAGCTTCCATGCACCTTGCGACATTTATAAAATACAATAATGATACCCAGAAGCACCTGCTCAGCTCAAAACCCCTCTGCTCCAATGTGACACAGCTGCAAAAAGGGCAAATGCTGTTTTGGGACGCATTAGCAGAAGTATTGATTCCTAATCACGAGAAGTCGTAGTTCCTCTATACTCCTCACTAGTCAGACCCACCTGGAGTCCTGGGTCCAGTTCTGGGCACAGAGATTTAAGAGAGATGCAGAAAATTGGAAAGGGTCCAGAGGAGGGCAACAAATAGGATCCAGGGTTTGGAAACGCCGCCTTGTGGGGGAAGACTGAGAGAATTGGGCATGTTCAGCCTTGAGAAGAGAAGGCTGAGGGGGGACATGATACCCCTCCATAAGTCCCTCAGAGAAGGAGGTCAAGGTCTCTTCTTGCTGATGCCAGACATGGAATAATCAGCTCAAGTTGTGACAAGCCAGGTTCAGGCTGGACATCAGGAAAAGCTTCCTCATGGTCAGAGCAATGGGGAAGTGAAACCAGCTGCCTGGAGAGGTGGGGGGCTCTCCCACACTGGAGACATTCAGAAAGAAACTGGACGGCCATCTGAGTGGGATGGCATGAATTGGTGTCCTGCAACAGCAGGCGGTGGACCCGATGGCCTTCCTGGCCCTTCCAGCTCTACTGTTCTATGCTTCTGTGAGATGGCATCCCAAATTTCTCCCCGCAGGGCACTGGGTGATGGGTGGTCCTTTGCACGAGGAAACAGCTAGCTGAGAAATGGACAAGCACATCTCTTGTTTCAGTCCTGGGCTTCTCAACACCATCAGAATTTACTGTAAATCAGCAGCAGGGCTGTTGGGACCTTAATGAGACATTTTTATTATAGCTTTTGTTTTTGATGTCTCTCCAAATTTGCTTTACATTCATTTATTGGTTTACTATGTGTATATGCCACTTAGCAGAATAAAGTTGCAGTTGCTTCCATTCAAGGGCACGCGTGATGCAGTGCGAATAAGATTAAAAACAATGCAAGAGCTAAAAACATTGCAGGGAAGCAGGCTGAAAATCAGAGGCTGCCATACTCCACCAGAGGTCAGGAGAAACCCAGCTCAACGAAGTATGCACGAAAATAGCATCTGAAATATGGCACAGGTCCTGCTCGTGGGAAAGTGTTCTGGGGAAGGGGCCATCACCAAGAAGGCCTGCTTTTGTGGATTTTGCCTGGCGACCCCTGGTTGCGTATGAAACGAACCTCCTCCAAAGAGCTCAACGGGGCAGAGGGGAAGGAAGTCTTCTAGCTGGGGTCAGGGTTGCTCGGTGGCGAACTGGGGGCCAGTGCGGCTCCCACAAAGCCAGCTTCACGTCCACTCAGTGCATCTTTCCGGTGATGCAAGGATGAGTCTGCATGACCGAATGAGGGTGCATTGGCACACCCCGGCTGTGAAGTGGCCAGAGCACGGGGACCGTGGCCAGGGACCCGATCCACGAATGGGTATGGCTGTCATGCAAGCTCTGAGGCCACCAGGGCCTACAGAAACACGGCTGGATCCAGAAGAGCCCCCAGACTAACACGCCTCTTCCTTCAGGGGCAGTGGAACCCAGTCCCGATGCCCAGGCCAAGGGGCCGCCCGCCCACCCATCCTTTCAGGGTTCCACTTCAGCTCCATGAGCCTCCTTCCAGACACATATGCCCCCAGCGCTGCCCGGATAGTCGCAGTTTGGGGGATCTTATGGAGGACTGGAAGCGGTGTCATGAGAAGGCCCCAAAGAGCCTGATGGGGCTTCCATGCATCACCCCACACAATAACAACACAATTGGCCAGCCCAAGTCGGTCTCTATCTCAATGCCCTGTTTAAAAAAAAAAAAAAAAGCAGGGAACTCCACCCTCCACACTGTTTCAATCGGGCATCCTCAAACAGGGGGCCAGTTGGAAGGCGGTGGTGGCAGGGAGGCAGCAGCTTGCTCGCTCGGAGATCGGTAAGAAAAGTGCGGGGTGTCCTATACATGGGGGCGTCTCATAGATGGAAAAATACGGTAGTTACCTTTGCATTTCATTCTTGTTCAAGCTGTAGGTGAATACATGTCCATTCCCCCAAGCTTTTAGGTGAATTTAAATACATAAAGGCTGCAATCTTAGGCCCCTGTACTTTGAGGAAGCCCCAATAAAGTTCATGGGAGTTATTTTTTAGTAGATGTGTTTAAGATTCTGCTCTGTCAGTAGTTTAAATAGCTGTAATTTCTGCTTTCTGCTGCTTTGGTGTTTTCATTCTGAGCTAGAAAATACGTTCCTTTATGGATCTCTTTGGTAGTGTATATTTTACTTTAATTATTAGAAGCTGTCTTGTAGTCCAAAAATGAAGTGCAATTAAAAATAAAATCCAGAAAATAAATAAATTTGAGCACACCTCTGTTCAGATGGAGTCGTCATGAGACCAGAAGCCGTGCTGCTTTGACATCCCTCGTCCCACCCATACTGAGCTGTTTTGATGGTTTGCCTCCAGGGACGCTTTGTGATCTAAGGAAACTTGCTTAGGAAAAAAATGAATTTTCTGTTCCAGGAGAGTTTTGTTTAGTCACTGTGTCCTGTACCAGATGTTCGTAGCATCCTTCCTCCTCCTCTGCAGACTGCCTTCCCACATTATGCTTCGTCCCAAGGGACCAGAGGAGATGGATCCGGGCAGGCATAATTGCTTTGGACCAAGGCAGAGTGGCTGTTCTAGTCGGGGAAATATAAGATATGATTAGACTGTCTTATGGGCAGTTGGTAGCCACTTTGTTTCTCAATTGAAGACGGGAGGCAGCTGGGTGAAAATTTTCCATCAGATGAAAAGGGGATTAGGTGTTCAAGTTACGTTAATGAGAAGTTGTGTTCTCGTACGTGACAGCTGGAGCCGAGAAATGAGTCCTTGTGTTCAGCTAGGGCCATGCACACTCCCCGTTTCTGGCGAGGAACAGATGCGTTCGAGGTGCTTGCATCTCGCAACCATCAAGCCTCCATAGCAACCAAACTTTCCCTTCACAGACCTGTCCCAGGGGGCGGCAGTTGGGGGCATGGGGAGGCGGGTTGCATGGAGATGCTTTTCATTGCTTCTAATAGGACCAGCCCTCGTGGGAAGCTGTTGCGCTGTCGGGCCTGGCCTGCGGGAGAGCATATTGGTCCCCTTCATGCTCTCCCGGACAGGTGCCCCTCCCGGTGGACTTGGGTCAGGCCTCCCATCGCCCCCAGCCAGGGGAGGCTGAGGTCCAAAGGATCTGGGGAACGCCAGCTTAGGGAAGGCTGGCCTGAAAGGGCCTGGCCATCCTCTGGTCTTTCCTTCTGGCGGCCCCCCTCCACGATGTCCATTGATGGTCCAGCTGGTCATATGCCAGGTTCCCCATCCATTCCGACGTACACAGAGGGTCCTGGCTTGGCTCAGCTTTTGCACCTCCCCTCCCCTGGATGGGCACTGATAAAGGGAGGAGAAGAAATGTGAGGACGTCGCGGTTCTTTTGGGTGGCGCGTGCTGGCAGAACCTCACACTGAAAGGGGGGATCCACAATCTCTCCTCCTCCCCTCCTGCCTGACACAGAAAGCTCCATTCTGACTGCCTCTCGCAGGACGGGAGAAACTGGGCATTTTAGCCGGTGGGAAGGGTTATCTGTGAAGGGCTATCCAACTGCCTGGGAACAAATATCTGTACAAATGTTTGGAAGGTGGGAACGAGACAGCGTGGGATTCCTCCTGCGGCGGCTCCACTCCAGAAATGACATTAGCCAATGTGGCTCTTCAGCTCCCAAGGAGAAAATTAGGCAAGGACAATTTGGGGACACGATCTCCTCTTTCTTCTCCCCTCTCCATTTAGGACCAAAGTAGGCAGGGCCTGGGCCACAGGTAAATCTCACACTCAGGTAAATCTCTCACACTTTCCACCTGTTGGAAAGCACGGTCCCCGTTTCTTGATTCCTGGCTATGGGTGGCATTATATTTTTACTGATGGGTGAACGTCCCTTGCAGAGGGGTGCGTGTGGGTCACAAGTGCACCTAAACTTGACTGGGCGGGTTGACAGACCTCAGCAGCTGCCCCCGGAGGCAGTCCCCTCATCCCGCCTCACAGTCGGGCTGGCCCTGCAGACCATCAAAAGCGAGCTGGTTCGATAAAGGCCAGCCACCCCTTTTCCCGCATTGGCAGGCTGATGAAGACTCAATAGATGCTGTAAACTATGAGCTCTTGGCCACAGAAAAAGCCAGCTCAGCCTCTGCAAAAATTATGGGAAATCACTGAAGAAACTCTTGCTGCTTCAAGAATGAAGGGCATTATAATTCATATCAGATCGATTCCTAAAGTGAGCCAGTGTTCCTCAGAAATATTAGCATAGTCTCCACAATGGATAATACTTGCTATATAAAATTCTAAGTAACTTCGGAAAATCATTTATGAAACACTCTGATATAATGCTTTGTCCTGACCTATGCTGTAAGTTATAAACATAAAGAGTTTCAATAAGATGAAAAATAAGCATTCATAATAAATAATCAATATGGTAGGAATCCATCTTGGGGAAACTCAAATGCTGGGTGGAGTGGACACATTTTGATTTTGGAAACTGAGACAAAACTTGACTGGTGAGTAATCAGACTTTCTTTTCCTTGTCGTTCAGAACCATTTCGACAGCAAGAGCAGCGTGGGCATATTTCACGATCCCAAAGATCAATGCAACAGAATACATTTCGTGTGAAATTGCTTCGTGATTAAGGGCCAGAAGGCAAGTACTTTGGTATGATCCATCTGCCTGAAGATTTTCATCCTCATTTTGCATTAAAGACTTGGACTTGTGCAAACCCGACTGGTGACCTCTTGACCTGATCAGCGGAGTCCATGGCTGCACCCTTCAGCAATCAAAATTCTACATCTTTATAGCTCATTAATGTATATAAAGGCACAGAACTGTTCTTTGTTTAGGTATGTAAGCTGGGATAGCCTGTTCAGCGGAGCGCTTTTAAAAATATCGCCCTTATTGCTCTTGCATCCCACCTTTTGCTCTTGCAAGGTATGGGCTTCTCCTTGCCATGTAACCTACCCACTGTCTGCTTTGCTCAGCTAGGGAGGGATCTGGACAGATTCTTCAGCTGGAAGCAGTTGGGGAACACCTGAGACTACGGTGGAAGATCGTCTTACTTGGACACCCCCTTCCACCTACTGGGATGCCCCCCTTCTTGGTCAAATGCCATGAAGTCTTCAAAGGTGGAAGATGCTAGCAGGTGCTGGAGAAAGGTGGCATGCAGCACCAAAAGCACAGAAACTGGAAAGAAACGTCCTGGGGAAGCATGCTGGAGTTGCTATTTGCATGTGGGAAGAGCAACTGCTTCGTTTCTGGCTGATGCCACCGAATCTGAAAATAGTTTGCTTTCTGCTTCACCAGCAAGACATCCAAGGGGAAAGCAGTTCTGTGTATCTGGCAATGATTAAAACCACTTCCTCCTACGAGCTCAGCATCAAGAGCGCGTGTTGTCTCTTGGGTAGCTACTATTTGCCTGCATTTTTTTTAAGAAAAACATTTTTCTTAAAAAGGTCGCTTTTAAAAAACAGGCTTCATTACTCTTGCTTGTTTTCCAATGTGCTGACACAATGTTTTGTGAAGTGCTGCTTAGTTGTTTGCTGGTGCAGTCACAGTTGGACAGTGGGTACCTGGGGGGTGGGCGTGCCGTGCATCCAGACATGCCTGATGACCCCAGTAGGGATGCCCCTTGGATCTGGGCAACCCCCAAGCTTCCCGGAGAAGCATTTTTTGGCCAGCGCAGCTACCTTTGCTTTAGACTGTTCCCACATTCTCTTTATATCCCACTTGCGTCTTAAGGCGGCTTCTGCCGATTTCCTCCTGCTTTCGAACTTATCCCCACAACAACCCTGTGAGGTAGGCGGGACCGAGAGGCCGGGGCTGGCCCAGCGTCACTTAGACGGCCGGCCAGCATTCTGTGTCGTGCGCTGCTGCGCCGCCGCCGCCGCCCTGCAGTCGCTTTGGGAAGAGGCGTCTTTTCCTCCGGCCTTTTGACGGCCCCCCGGGCTGCGGCAGCCACGGCGGAGAGGCACCGCTCGCAGGATGGGGGCCAAGCCCCGCCCCGCCCAGGGGAGGCAGCCTCGCTCGGGGCGCGCGCGCCGTTGCCGGGCGACGAGGCCCCGCCCCGCCGCGCCCCGCCCCTTCAAAGCAGCTGACGCGGCCGCGGCGGTCACGTGAGCGAGCGAGCCAGCGAGGCAACATGGCTGCGTCCGCGGGGTAAGGAGGCGCGTGTTGCTCGGGGGCGGCTCTCCGCGGCCTCCCCTGTTCGTCTGCTCCTTAGTCGGTCTCCCATCCTCTTTCCGTTCAGGGAGCTTCTTTAGTTCTCCTCCCCCTCCCCTCAGCCGTAGCCTCGCAACAACAGCCCTGCGAGGGAGGCTGGGCCGAGGGTCTGCGGCACGCCTGGAGTCACCCCGTTGGTTCCTTGGCCGAGCGAAGACCAGAACCGGGTCCCCCGCGGCCCCGTCCTGCGCTCTCGGCCACCGCACCACGCTGCAGCGCCATTGCCAGCCTCCCCAATCCGCGGGGCCCCGTCGGACTTACCCCGTCTTCCTCTTCTGTGTTATCCTGCCAACCTCACAGGATTGTTTTGAGGATAATGCGAGGAGGAGCGCTATGCAACTTCCCCTGCGTGCAAGCTCGGGGAGGTCAGTGAGGTGAGAGGCCGAGGCTGGTCCAGGCTCTCCCAGGAAACTTAATGGCAGAGCAGAGGCTAGAGGTTGGTTCTCTCGTGGCCAGCACTCAGCGCCCTCCCTCTCAGGGATTTCTTGTCCAAGAGGAGCCACGGCTGAAGAGCAGAGGCCTTTGCCGGAAAAATCCCTCCCTGAGCATTGTGGCTGTTGCAGGTGTTGACCCTGCTGGGCTATGAGAAACGGGCAGAGTGTTCTTTCCCTGCGCCCTTTCCTTGGGGAGAGCGCTGAATTTTTCAAGTTGCAGCCTGCACAGGTGCCCCTTTGGTGTCAGTCCCCTTTTCCAAATGTGTGACTGGGATGCCTCTCCAAGCAAGCGCGTGTGGCCTGGCTGCATATCCGTGAGCAACAAAGACTCGGGGAACTAACTGCCTCCTTTCCTCCTGCCCCATAACTCTCTTCCCAGAGAGGTTGTCAACATGGCTGCATGAAATAGAGCGATTCTTTAGAATATAGATATAGCCAAGGCCAATTGGGTGGTAAATACAGTACTCTGATCAATGTGTTTGAGTTTTGCTTGCTGCCTTTGTGTCTTCTCCCAGTTTGATCGGTTTCCTAAGAAGTCCCCCTTCAGAAGCCCCTTTGGCCAAGTGACTGACTGACGGAGCAGAGCGCATGTGGTCCAGTGGCTGAGCTTTGGCTCTGGGCCACAGATTGAGTCTGATCGCTGAAATTTTGGAGATCTGTTGCTTGCCTGTAAAAGCTGCAGTAGTCGAAATGTGGAGCCCTGCCAGAGGTTTTGGAGTATGATTCCCAGCTCTCCTGGCCAAACTACGCTGGCTGGGGCTGATGGAAGTCCTAGTCCAAAACAACTGCAAAGCTTGAAGTTGGGGAGGAAGTTTTCTAAGTTTCCGGGTGGGGTTATGGTCACAAGAGTGTGCCGGTTTTGCAAATGCCATGCGCTGCATGCGCGGTCATATTGTCATTACTGTGGAGATCAGGGCGTGTGCCTCCTAAAAGCTGAGCGAGCACCTGTGTTCGTTTCAGTGGGCATCCTTCAGGTTTGACACACTTTCCCAGTCCTTTAGAGATACTGAAAATTGGGTGGGAGGGAAATTGCTTCTTTTCTGTAGTGCTCACGCATGCAGACACACTTGTACACATGTGCCTGCCCTGCGTGTGTGCTGCACCCCCCCCCCAACACTCCGGAACTGCCTATCCAGATGGTGAATGTGCTTGAGTGCATTTTGAGTCATGGGCCTGCACAGTAAGTCCAGCTGAAATAGCAAGAATGGGAGCCTCCTTTCCTTATGCTCCCTTGCTACAAAAGCTGAAGGATGAGGGTTGATACGACTTTCCATCTGCCAGGCATTGTGATATGTACAGTGTGTGTGCGTGCGGCACAGCTGCAGAACACAGTGAGGGATAGTCTTGCTGACGTACCCTTTGCCACGTTGGCACACCTGTTGCCCTTCGTGCTGTGTGCACCCTGGAACGGACAGATCGTGTTTATCAGCAAGGTCCCTCCTGTCCCATCTGCTGGAGCAGTCCTCCGCAGCCTGGTGCTCTCCAAGCACTTGGGACTTGAGCCGGAAGGGCCGTAGCTCAGGCGTGGGAGGCAGAAGGACCTGGGGTTGTTCCCAAGCACCTCCAGGCCACGCAGGGTAAAGTGTGCCTGGGGCACTGCGGTGCAGCTGCCAGTCAGAGCCAGCAGTACTGAGCTAGATGGGCCTAGGGTCCAACTCAGTAGGAGGCAGCTCCTGTGTTCCCGCCAGCCCCAGCCAGCATGGCCAGAAACACTGGGAGATGCGCTCCAGCACATCTGGAGGATGCCAGGCGGGGGGAGGTTCTGCACTTTGGATGAGATGCAGCCCCTCTCAGCTCTGCTGTTGGTGCCGCTCCCTTCTGCCTTGTGGGGGGAGAGGCATTTGCCCCTAGCCGGGTTCCCCTCCTGCAGGGAATGGGAGTGGGTGCTGGAGGAGCAGGAAGCTGCAAGCCATGGCTCCTCACCTGCCCTCCTCCAGGTTGCATGTGGCTAAGAGGGCCCTGGGCCCTTCGAGCAGGGAAACGGCACGGCCCTGCTGTGAGCAGGCTGCCCACCGCCCTTTCCCAGGCACGCCGAGGCTTTTGCAAGCTGAGCTCAGTATGCCTAGGAGGAGCAAATCGGGAGGGGCGGGAGATGGGGCAAAATTCATAGGGACCCGACGTTTGAGCCCCCTTAGAATCACGTGGAAAGAGGCACCTCAGCTGCTGAACCTGCTCAGGAAAAGGGTTCCAAAGTGGTGGGCATGCTAGTCTGTTGCAGGAAAACAAACCAACACAAACCAACTCTGCACAAGAACATCTGTGCACCTGGATAGCGGGTGGAACAGGAATTGCGAACACTCCAATGTGGGAAGTGCAAATAGCCAGGCGTGGACAGGTGGGGCTGCTTTGCCTCACGGCTCCCAGCGCCGGTTATGCGCCGGGTGGCCCTCTGATTTCCGTGGCAGCGTGTGGTTTCCTGTGTCGCCCCGACCTGGTGAGGCGTGCGGTGGAGGGTGGCCTTGGAACCCTATCAAAGCCACGCCAGCCAGGTAGTGAAGGAAGCCGGGTGGTTCGCAGCCCGCATGGGGGTGGGCAGCCCACACATGGCTGCTTTTTCCCAGCGTGAGCCCAGCCTGTGTGAATTGCCTCATCAGTTTCCCAAGCGGTGGCCGCAAGACTTGGTTTCTTGTTAACCATAACACAAAACCGTAGCTGAGTGCGAAGTGCTCTGTGTGATCCTGCAGTGACCATTTTGTGAGTGGCCTCGTAAATAAAGTTATTACCATCTGTACTTGGCGCATTTAATTTCCCCTTGACCTCACAATTACCAGGCAGCCCCACAGCCGTCCATGGGCGCCCAGTGTCTGCACTTACTCTGTTTTTAATCTTCCTCATAGTGTATGTTGGCTGGACAGACAACAAACACAAGTGGGCATTTTGTGCCCCTCCAGTTGTTTCAGCTTACAGTCACCCTTGGTTGTACTGAGCAGGGCTGATGGGACTTGCAGAAATGGATAATGGGGCTGGTCTACAAGTTGCCGACCCCTGAACTAAAAGAATAAAATGCAATCTAAAAGAAAACGGCTAAAAGAGTCGACTAGAAAAGGAGACGGTAGTAAAATTTATGGTGTTTTTTTCATTGTGTTTTTATTTCCTGTTTTTATGGATTTCTGTGAGCCACCTAGAGAGCTTTAGCTGTGGGGCAATCTAGAAATGAAATAATAAAAAATACAGAACAAAAGCCATCCAGGACTAGGTGTCTAGGAAAATAAAGGGCTTTGCTGGTGCAGTGTAGGCATCTGGTGAGGTTCACTGGAGGGGATGCTGTGATGGAGGAGACCCTCTTTTGGGGCAAAATGCGCACAACGGAAGCTGCTGTACTTCCGGCCATCCTAAGAAGGCGAGGCTCGCTGGAGGAGACACTTCTGCGAGGGAGAGCTGAGCTGACGGCAGTGGAAGGAAAGGACCAAAACTGAGTTGGAAGGACTCCGTCAAGGAAGCCTTGAACTTAGAAGAGCTGAGCGAGAGAGCATTTTGGGGGGCTTTCTAAGTTGGAGATGAGTTGGGGGCATGTGATGGCAATGTAGCAATCTGCTGCAAGGGCCTTTTGAATGCAGAATTGAATGCATGGATGAGAGGAAGGGCAGCGTGGGCCTGCACTGGGAAGTATCAGGGTGCTGAGCAGCAAGAGAAAAAGCTCCCTTCTCCAAGCTCCAAGGACCAAGCGAGTCCGTTAGGGTGGGCCTGCCGGGTGATGGACTGATCACACCTTGTCTGGGTGAAGGTAGAGTGCAGAATGGCACCAGGAAAGTCCTCCAGCTGAGCCTGGCACTCACAGTCCCGTTTCTACCCCAAATACCTTTCCAAAGGAAGGGGTGGGCATTAAGAATCCTGCCAAAATCTGCCCCATGTGTGTTGTGCCTCCTTGGGCGGCTGGGGGTGACCGCCGTGGCCCATTCATCATCCGTTTGGTCAGAATGGTGTTGCGGAGGCAGGGATCTTGTTCTGTTGTTGGGTGAAGGATTAGCTGAAGCGAAGGGCTCAGCTTGTGATGAAGGAGCCTTGGTTTTGACCTTGCCAAACTTGGATTCTTGATGTACAGCCCTGACGGCGACGGTGCTTATTTTGCAGTGTGTCTACAAGGCAAGGTGATGGAGAAGTGCATTGCGGTCATGCTGCGGGGTCTACAAAGCCTTCTGCAAAGGGTCTGAGAATGCTCTCCACCCCATCCCTGCAGGGCCTGATAGATCTCAGAATGCGAGGCGTGGAGGAAAAAGCCGCTGCTTTTTATCTGGGCCTTTTGCATGAGCACATGAAATATCCCCCCCCCCCCGATTCCTTCATAGTTGTAGTGGGACAGAAAGATGCCGTTGCTCTGGCATCACCAAGCCTTTTTTAAAATACCAAGTATTCTTCTTACTGATGCGGCGTTTTCTGCGCCGAGCAAGATATTTTGCGGAATTCCCACTTGTCCATGTGGAGCATTGCTGTAGCAGCATTGTCATCATCATTAAACTGATGTGGCACTTCCTGCAGTAAAAAGCAGTCTCCAAGCAACTTACGTACACAAACAGGGCATCCATAATTAATCTGGAGAAATTAAAATAATCTGCCCAGAGAACATTAGTCACGAGATGGATTAAAAATGTAAGGAATAGATCATGGCGGATCCGGGGAAGTGATAACAGTGCGATCATGCACATAAGAACGCCCCTCCGCAGTGAACCAAAAGCAGGCCTGCTGCTTCATGGGAAAGTGGAGTTTTAATGCGAAGCGTCTCTTTGACGACCGTGGAAATGGTGGGAAGGGCAAAGCAGCGGTTGGCAACGCCCGTCCGTGGCCTTCACCCCACTCGCCCTGGCTTTTTCGGTGGCCGAATCAGTTTGCGCCCGATTTTGAAGTGCGAGTCGACGCAGAAAGGTTGCCACTGGCAAACTTGGTGGCTGAACAGCAGGGCTTGGGGTGCGGTCTCCGGTGGGTTCTGGGGGGCATTGCCCTCTGAACCCTGCAGAAGTTGCCCACCCAGGCAGGAGCAAGGGGGACGCGCCCTCTCTGCTCCCATGTGGGCCAGAAGGCAGAGGGGGTGGCTCTGTACCCCGGTTTGCCTCTGGGTGCCACTCACCCGGCTGCCTTCAGTAGCTCCCGCATTGTTCTGGGACTGGAACCCCTTGGGCTGAGCGGGGCCTTTAATCCTAGGAAGAAGCGGACCTGGAACTGGTTTGAAGCAGCGTTGTGGCCAGATTCGTTCCAAGTGCGCTTGAGGAGGTCACCAAATCGGACTTGAAGCGCTCAGGGCCCTTATCTGCCGTCCCCTTGCTCAGTCACGTGCTGGAAATGCACGGGGTTTCTGCCTAGTCCTGAGAAAGGGGTGAGGGCCGGAGGGGAGCGGCAGGAGGCCCGTGAGCCGCCTTTCTCCCCAGCCACCACCAGCCCGCGCTGTCCTGTCCGGCTTGCCGCTCAGCTTCTGTTGGGAGCCTCCTTGTGCACCTCGACTGCCAGCATTTGAGCAGGAGCGCTCTGGCCGCGGCACTGAGCGAGCCCTCCCGCCCTTATTGGATCCAGCCATTTCCCGGGGCATAAGCCAGTCTCATCATTGCATTGAGTTGCATCTCGCCTATTCCTAGTAATTGGTGCACGGGGGGTAGGTCGCCTGGGCGGACAAATGCTGGGCTTGCTTTTTGTTGTCTGAAGATCCACCAGCCAGGTGCAGATTTCCGGCACTGCCCAGGGTTTGCATCTTGCAACTGTCTAGGCGCTTTACTTTTATTCTAGAGTAGGCCCAGAGGGCTTGGTCCAGATCTTACAAGCAGCCCTTGCACACAGGGCCGGGGTGAGGGGTCCTGTTCCAGCCTGGGGACTCTGAATGTATCCTGGAATTGAAATTTAGGAAGAGATGGAGCTGCTACATGCAGAATTGAAGTAGCTCCTGGCTGGGCTACTAGAATTAAAGAATCTTGAGCCAGTGATTTATTCTGCGGCTCAGAAATGAATGGTGCTTACAGTCTTTCCATGTGGAAGATGCACCAGGACCTTTGTTCATAATTTGAGACAGGAGAGCCATCTTTCTTTCTGTTGCTCTGTAGGCAAACAGATAGGAATTTTTGCTGATCTATCCCTAACTATCCAGATGAAGCAGTAAACTTAGATCTGTGTTCTTCCTCCCCTGGACAGAGGAGCCCCCCCCCCCCAAGTTGTGGCTGCTGGGGAACGGGTCCTGGGGCCGTTCACCTTGTGCTTAAAGTGAGTGGGCAGAGCTGTTCCTGGGGCCCTCCAGTTCTTGCCAAGTGCAGATAAGCAGTTGGCCAGGTTTTCAGAAGGTGTGTTGGCATATCGATGAAGTTTGACCTTTTGGCTTTGCAGAACTGTCTCCAGGCATTACAGATTAATAGTGCCTTTATGCTACATTTGCTGCTGCATGCAGTGTGCATCTCTAACTTCTGTGGCTGGTGTCGCACCGAAGTTTGGTCTTTGCTGCTATAAAGCAAAGGTTACCTTTACGAGTTGCAATTTTCCAAGATAGCCGTATAATAATTAATACAGGAGGGAACATTCTGCACTTGGTGTGCTCGGGTTAATGTGAGCTGAAATCTTTCTTAGCAACAACTGAGCACGGTCATTGTTTGTCTCCGAAGCCATGGCAATTTCCTTTCTGGAATGGCTTGTTTTGTACATAACACGCTAGACTTGCCGAGAAAACCCGCCTCGGGAAGCCATCTTTCCTCCTTTATTGTTCACTGCATGGGGATCTTTTTTTAGATGCTGAGTTGAAAGTTTATTATGGAAATAAATAAGCATAGGATTTCTAAAAGATGTTAAGCAAATATAGATCATTGCCTCTTTTAAATTGCATTACATTGCTAGCCCGCTTCCTCTTGCGAGGAACCCTGGGGGCTTATCAGGTTTTTCTCCTCTGTTTTATCCACACCACAACAACCCTGCGAGGTGGGTTATATGCTGAGAGTCCGTGAGGGGGAGCTTCATAGCTGGGGGGGGGGGCTAGAATTCAGGTCTAGTGTGACACTCTAACCACTATGCGGCACTGTCTTTTGCACATCAATGCCAATTTCTCCTCCTCCTTCCTAGGCCCTATTTTTGGTTGGGGAAAGAAACTTTGAGAGTCGCAGCGGAACTTTTTGCTTTGAATAGAACACGCCTGTGTGATCGGCTGAGAGCAAACAAAGATGTGCCGGAGAAGTCCATTGTCCTCCTGCAGGGTGGAGAGCAGACCAACAGATACTGCACCGATACGGGCATTATCTTTCGCCAGGTGAGCTGGGGCATGAGCAAACCTCTCTCCTTTTATCTCTCTCCTTTTATTGCACTTTCTTTCCATATCTCTTAAGAGCCTAACAGCGTAGATTATGTGTTCCGTTGTCGCCCTTTTTATTGGTGGCCGGCTGCTTTCCACAAGCCCCGTGAATTGCAAAACACTTACTTGGACCGAGAGCACATCCACGTTTCATAATGACTATAGAAGTTGCAGTGCACCGATTTCTGAGGGCCGTCAAAATGGCTATTGCAACATTATCAGATCATAAAATCAGCCCACAGACCTGCTGAATATGCATTTTTGCTCTGTGTCTTCAGAAGCAGCTTGTGCAAAGCAGCTCGAGCCAAATGTTATATTTGGTCTATGTCAGAGGATCTTTTCTAAAGCAGCCAGCAACGCTTTTTCCCCAGAGGGCTCCAGTATGACTCGTTTGCTGTACAGGTAGCCATTCATAAGTTGGACTTAAAACTGCTGAACTCCATACATAGAGGCAGATTTGGGCAAACAGAGGAAAAAGGTAGTTAGATTCAGCGTGCCACAGAGCAAAAAAGAGTTCCTCAAGACGATTAATGATAACATCTTAATTAACATGTAACATCCAGTCTGTTGCATTAAAAGCATGACAGCACGGATCAGTTCAGCCCACCGCCTTCAGCGCAGCTTATGTGCCGGAGGCATTCCTGGAAAAAGACTCATGGAGAAGCAGCTGAGCGAGGCCAATTTGGTCTCCCTCGGCAGGGAATTCACAGCCTGGGAGTGGCCCCGGGAAGGCCCTGTCTGGAGTCTCTGCAAGCAGTGGTTCTGTAAGAAGGGCCCCTCCTGAAAATCGGCACATCTGCTCTTTCAGTTTTAGTTTCCCTGAAGCTGAAGGTCTCCCGGCATTGTGCATAAAAGAAGCAAAACAATAAAACCAACTATAACAACATTCAGTGATGAAACTCATTAAAAGACATCCATTTCAAGGCCGCAACACAAACTCCTAATTTAAAAGAGATAAATAACTGAGCCGTTTAGAACAGATGATGACAGCCACATGAGGCATTGCACCCATAAAATATGTTTTAAAGGCCTGAGAAAATTGTGGAAGAAGCACTCCAAAAGTGCTTTGGGAAGTCAAGAAAGTAGGTGCAAGATTTGGGGGTCGCTGAGAAACATTGCTTAGCAGCCAGGTGTGTTCTTATAGGAGAAAGTGAGCAGTGGCCAGGGAGAAGGGCTCGCCTGCTGCAGAGTTACAGGTCTCCGCTGCTCCCTGTTTTATCCTCAAAGCAACAACCTTGTGAGGGAGGTTCAGCTGAGTGTGAGCGGCTGGCCCAGCGGGTTTCATGGCGGCACGGAAAATAGAGCCCGGATCTTCGGAGTCTCGTTCTAGCGCTCCAGCCCTCTCACTGCGGCAGCTGCGGCACCGCCGTGATGGAAGTCCTGCTAGAAAGAAGCGGGCTTCACCATCCTCCGAGCGCTGGCCAAGACAGTTCCTCTTCTCCCAGGATGTCGGACCCTTCGCGCACGGGTGGTGCTATTGCATGGGTTCCTTTGTCGCCAAGGGCTTTTACAGTTTTGCATTTGTCTGTCTTTCTGGCACATCTTGTTGGTTGCATACAGCGCCGTGGGGCACACCCACGAAGAGCAGCGTATAAACTTCAGAGCGGGCTGGTGCTGGAGGTCAGACTAGATGGCCCGGGAGGCCCCTTCTGACTCGCTCTGTTTCTGTGTTTCTTGAGCAACCAGAATCTGCGTGCCCTGAAATAAGCTTCCTGATAAAGTGCTGGAATGCGCAGAATTCTTTGTGTGCTTCATCTCATTAACTAAAAAGCAAACCCTTCCATGATGGCAAAAATTCCCGTTTCCAAGGTGGGAATTGAGGCTGGGGGGGTGAGGCCCAAGCTTGCAAATTTCCAGACATTTTACTTTTTAAACTGTTTATTCTGTTCTCTTAAGCTCTCAGTGATTTAAATTATCTTTCGCCTGAACTTAACAAGATGGAATCCATCAAGGGAGCCACAGCCTCGAACTCACAAGGGCTGGGCTGTTGAGGGCACTCCTTTGCAGTCATCAGAAGTCGGAGTTGATTTGACATTCCTTTCCAGCAGCACCACTGAAAAGCAGAGTCACCATCTTAAGTTAAAATACGTGCTGCTGCTGTTTTTTGATAGATAGCTAGGCAGGCCCCTGTGTGTTTTGCTTCCGGCCCTGCTGTTGTTGCAATGTGACCCCCAGGGCTTCAAAGCTGAATTCAGCTTTTAAGTGGGAGGTGGTTTGACACCCCTGATGTAAGAGAGCAAACAGGCATTAAACACAGGGTCATACCCAGCGCCACTGCGAATCCTGTGGCTGGCACATTTTGTTTGTTTGTTTATTAGATTTATATCCTGTTTTTTCTTCCAATGAACTCAAAGTGGCTTAGACTCTCCTCCTCCATCTTATCCTCACAACAGCCCTGCAAGGTGGGCTGGGCAGAGAGTCTGCATCTGGCCCCAAGTCAGCCAGCTGGCTCCATGGCTGAGTGAGACTTGGACTCCTCTTCACCACTGCGCTGCACTGGCTCTCAGTTCTGCTCAGGCCCCTGGGCGGATCTGGGCCGCGAGTCCCTGTTCGCTGGTAGAAGTGCCAAAAGAATTGGTGCCACGTCCTCAAGCTGGGAGGTTTGCCGGCTCCGCTCGGGCACTGTGTGAGGGGTAGATAAGCAGCTCGGGCACCTGGTAACGAGCCGCCTCACTCCTTGGGGCAGGGGAGGAAGAGCTTGCTTTAATTGCTGCCATCCCTCATTTTATTTATTTATTTATTTATTTATTTATTTATTAAAACATTTTTATGCCGCCCCATTCGCCGAAGCCTCGGGGCGGCTTACAACATAGATAAAACAATCAGTTAAAATATCCATATAAAATAATCTTAATTAAAACACACATTATAAAATAAGCCGCCCTGGCCAGATAAAATTCAATTGTATTTAGCATTTAAAATGTTGCTTAAATAAAAAGGTCTTAGCCTGGCGCCGAAACATAAATAACGACGGCGCCAGGCGGACCTCTCTGGGGAGCGCATTCCATAACTTAGGCGCCACCGCTGAGAAAGCCCTCCTCCGAGTGCCCACCCTCCTAATTTCTCTCACGGAGGGCTCCCGGAGAAGGGCCTCTCCCGCCGATCTCAGGGGGCGACTGGGCAAATATGGATGTAAGCGCTCCTTCAGGTAACCAGGACCCAAGCTATGACCAAGTTCCATTGAAATAAATAGTCCACTTCCATATAAATCTCTACTACCAGAGTGCTGAGTGTCATAATTACTGGCAGTTCCCTACTTGCCAAGCGTATCTGTTTACTTTCATCGCCTGTTTAAAGCTACACGAAGACGTTCTCAAAGGTGTTTTGTGTCCATTTGAAATCATTAAACCTGGTTTAGGTTGCCAGATGCACCACTATTTTTTGACAGAGCCTGAAATCTTTCCAAATACGTCTCTTTAAAAACATTGAGCAAAGAATCAGAATCATGAAGTGTCCTTGAATTCATCACTTTTAGGAATCTTACTTCCACTGGACTTTCGGGGTGACCGAGGCGGACTGCTATGGAGCCGTGGAGGTGGACAGTGGGCACGCCATTCTCTTCATTCCGAGACTCCCTGAAAGCTACGCCACTTGGATGGGGAAGTAAGCATCTTCCTGATACTCCTGAAACCTGCCTTGAGCATTACTATTGCGCAACGCTGAGGTTAGAATCATAAAATTATGGAACAGTGGAGTTGGACGGGGCCTATAAGGGAGTCCACACTCCACGGGACTCTCAGGGAGTCCAGCCAACTTCAGCCATCCTTCTCAGATGGCGTTCCAGCTGCCTCTTGAATGCCTCCGGAGTGGAGAGCCCGCCACCTCCCTGGGTCACAGGCCCCATCGCTGCACGGCTCTCCCACTGCAGGATGGCTCTCTCCAAGGACCTGAAGGGCTGCCACAAAGGGGAAGGCCAGGATCTCCCTTCAGTCATCCCAGAGTGCAGGACATGAAACAGCGGGCTCAAGTTTCAGGAAGCCAGGTTCCAGCTAGATTGCGGGAAAAGTTTTCCGACTGTTGGGGCAGGATGGCAGTGGAGCTGATGAGCTAGGTAAGTTGTCAGCTCTCCCACACCGGAAGCATTCAAGATGCAGCTGAACTGGGGGGGAGGATTGAACTGGGAGTCTTGTACGAAGCAGGGGGCAGGAGCTGATGGCCCCTTCCAACTCTCCTATTTTCTATGAGTTTTCTTAAGTATTGACATTTGAAAGGTAAAGGTTTCCCCTTGACGTTAAGTCCAGTCATGCCTGACTCTCGGGGGCGGTGCTCATCTCCGTTTCCTGGCCAAGGAGCAGCATTTGTCTGCACACAGTCTCCGTGGTTGTGTGGCCGCATGACTGAACACCGAGGTGCACGGAACGCTGCTACCTGCCCCCCGAAGTGGCACCTTTTTATCTACTTGCATTTGCATGCTTTCGAACTGCAAGGTTGGCAGGAGCTGGGACGGAGCAACGGGAACTCGCCCCGTTGTGCAGATTCGAACCGGTGACCTTTCGATCTACCAGCCCAGCAGCACAGCAGTTTAAATGAAGCCTAATTATCTTTATTAACTGCATGTCTTGACCCATCCTATGACATTTGAAGTATCTACTCTCTAGCACTCTCGAAGTTGCTTCTGTGAAGAAGTACCTTCAGTTCAAAATGTCTTGGGGATTTTCCAGGAGCAACTTATCTGTGGTGTCTTTGGAGTCTTTATTTTTTCCTGCAGTGACTGTTCCCTGCAGGAAATGGGCGTTAAACCTTTTTCGGCGTGAGGGTCAGGCTTAGCTCTGGAGAAACGCTGCAGTGGGGTGGAAATGCTGAGCTGGGTGGGAAGGGAATTCCCAGCCGAAGTTCTGTGCTCCTTCTGTAAAGACCCAGGTGAAAGGAGGGTCTTTTCAGTGCTGCAAGAGTTGGTGGCCGCTGTTCTTTGCAGCAACAGCAAAACTGCAGTGGTTTGCCTGGGAGATCTTGAGGTTTTGCGTTCTCTCCCAGCAGCCCTGATTTCTCAGCTTCCTGCTGTCTGCCATTCTTGGCAGGCACCCCCCCCCCCCGCACTCCCCCCGCTCCACGTTCCTTTTGCATTTGCTTCCATAGTGGAATTATTGCCAGCAATTTGGGAGCTTTGAACCCGCATTGCTTGTCATTCATTCTCTCTGAATCATAATTATATTTATGCTATGTGTAACAACTTGTAAATTTTCAGCCTCTGCACCGTTTCATAATTTGGAATTGTTTCTAATTTAATATTTTTGTCTCTTTCTTGGATTGGGCGGCTTCTAATTGAAGCGATCACTCTTCTTTAAGTGCTAATTCTGGACTGAGAATGTGGTAGCAGTCGTTCCCACATGGCACAGAGTGCTAGAGAGACCATATGGCAGGTTTCTATCTCTTTGTGGGGGGGTTATTGTCTAGGTCTTGGAGCGAGTCGCTTCTGTGGAAAGGAAGATACACACCTGTGTAGCGAGCAAGGCATCATTTCTCTCAGACTCACATTTGTGCCTCATAACCTCCTCCAAACTGGACGGTTGCCGAAATTCTTTCTGGCGGAAGCTGAAATGATTCTTTTCCAGGTGGTGCTTCCTGTGAACAGTGGCCACCTCGTGTCAGCGGTTCTTCCAATTTGTGACCTGCCCAAAAATTGTCCCGTATTTATTTCCTGTCCAATTGTGACAGGGGATGGGAAGTCTGCCGACCACCCTCCCTGTAGCATCTGGCAGGGTGGGAAAAAAGGGAGCAGGAAAGCACCACATTCACATTTCAGCCTATAAATATAAATATAATATAATATAAATAATATTATAAATTATTATATTATAAATATAATATAAATATAAATTTCAGCCTACCTGTTTCCACGTCCAGATGTTACGTGTGTTCCCCAGCCCGGCGCCAGGGCATCTTCTGCACTTCCAGATGTTTTGGCTTCTGCCCCCATCACTCCTAGCCAGCATCTGGAGGGTTCCAGTTGCCTGCAGCTACTCCTTGCAGGTCTCTGTGAGGGCACGGAAATGCCGGATGCAGGAAGATGTGCACGTTTTAACTGTTAGGCCACCGCATGGAGGGCAAGGCCGGGTGCTCAGCTCCGCGCAGGCACTGCAAGGCCTGGCCAGTTTGAGGGGTGGGGACCCTTTGCTGCTGGTTGGCGCATGTGTGGGCCTTTCACGGACCTGCAGAGCCTGGGGCCTGCCCGCCTAGCCTGGTAGAACAGGTCTGGCTCTCTCCCCGACGGCTCAGCAGTGGAATCGCCCCCCGCCCGTGACCACTCCCCTGGTGTCCTCCGGACGCGCGGGGCCACAGCCCTTCGCATCCCCAAGCCAGCGGGTTGCCCTCGCCTCGTGCTGGGTCTCCCAGCCAGGGTGGGACCCGGCGCGTCACTGAGAGGCCATCGGCTTTGCCCTGTACCGACTCCAGCAAGGCCTGACCTGGGACCCTCTGCTTGAGCAGTCCTTGTTCCCGTCTCCTGGAGTTGGTGTGAATGGTGCAGACCAGGCGGTGGGGTCAGTGGGAGCAGCAGGGGCAATATCTCAACCTTCCCCTTTGCACGCAGGATCTTGTGTGCCGCAGGGGTGCGTGTGCATCAGCAGAGACCTCGGGAGCGTTTTGCAGACTCCCCTCCTTTTGAGAGCCCTCCTCCAGCTTGGGCCGTGGACTGACAGCGCCAGTCTCTGCCTGGGCATTGAGAGCGGCACGTTCGGCTGCCCTTGCAAACAGCTCAGGCCATTGAACCAGTGGGTGGAATGCTATGCCGTGCTCTTAATGTTGTTCACAGTTCCAACAAAATGAGGAAATACCAGCAGAAAACATAACCAAAAAAACATGTGCCTTTACAGTGGTTACTCATAACACCATGAATTTAGGGGGGGGGGCGGAGTGAGAGAAATAGACCAGCAGAGCCGACGCTGCTGTTTCCATTACCTGCATCAACTAAACAGCCTCCAGAAGAGATCAATGGCCATTGGTTGCCTCTGACACCTCCCCAGGGCAATGAACTCATTCCAGGTAGGGGGTGTTTTATCTTCTAGGGTTGAATTATGAGTCTCCTTGCGGGTGTTGAAGTCTCAGCTCTCCATTTGTTAATCCTTCCATCCCAGGAGTAGAACTTAGAAGCACAGGGCTATTAGCAATTAACAGACTTTTTTTGCAAACCAAATCTGGGCGGGCCGTCGTGTCTGGCGGGAAAGAGGCCACCGCAGGGCACTCTCACTTCAGCTACCGCAATGACTCTTTTCTGCATTTTATTCCCAGCATCCAGCAGAACTAGCCAGCTTCCTTGGTGTCTGCTAGACACAAAGCATTCTACTGAATATTAAATTCGGTGCTAAATCTGCAGAAATAGATCCAATCCCCTGTTCCGTCCCTCTCTGCTCTGCTTGGTGCCCCCTGCACTGTATTCCAGAAGACCTTCCTCAACAGCCTTGCAGGCCTCAGCTTCCTGTGAAGGGCCAGTTAATTTCCCCAACGGGGCAGGCACTTGCTAGGTGGTCAACTGCACCAGAGCCAGCTTGCTGGAAACGGCAAGGATTAATCCTCGGACCCTATTAGCTGCTGGTGGGGTTGTGGTCATTATTTCCGTCTCGGTATGGCCCGGTAGCCAAGCTGTTGGGGCTGTTGACAGCAGTCCGTGAGCACGGGCTTCATGCTGCCGAACAGGGTGTAATTCCCGCCATCGATACATAGTAGAGAGCCTTCCTCTGTTTTCACATCAGGCTCCCCCCATCAAGTTGCAGGGGGAGCCATGGCGGTCCCTTGAGGTGTTGAGTCCGAAACAGGCGACAGATAATTCCAGAGCTACCTGTGCGGGAACACGTAAAGGGGGAAAAAATATCCCAGCCTTTGGAACCAGCTAACAGATGAGGGTGTGTCTGCTCCCCAGGGGAGCTTGTAGGGTCGTTGAAGGCTTGCTGCGCACCGGCCCCAGAGCAGTGGTAGGTCTGCCCGTGCCTGCTGAAAGGTTTGCTAGACCCTTACAGGATGGGGCTTAGCCTCCAGTGTTGTGCCCTTTGAAGCTGAGGCAGCATCCAGAGCACATCCTGGTCCTGGTCCTTGGATGAGTTGCAGTTAGTTCAGCTCGAAAACATTGACAAGGTGCTTGGACACGTTCCCCGGACCTGCAAGATCCCGAAAATTTGAGAGAGTCTTCCCCTTCAACACACATCTCTTCTGCAGTTAGCCTCTTCATGCCGCATGCTGAACGGGGCATCTCAGCAATATGCCATTGAATACCATAATCAGGATGGATAGAAAGAAGTTGAAGGGTTATAGAAATGCTAACGATTGTTGTTCTTACTCGGCTCCCCTTCCCCTTCCCCCAGAAATCTGTCTCCTTGAGCTGTTTGCAGGCTGAGCTTCCCTTTGACTGTGTATTTTAAAACTCTTGCAACCTTGGTGGAAGTTCTGTCGTGGCTCGATTCAGAGAGTGCGGCTGCTTTGGGTTTTTACCATTGCGTGCATTATGCCGATTTCTCCTTTGGAGCAAAGCCCCAGTGCACGCGACCGGTAAACGAGCTGGGCGTGTAGGAAAGGCAGCTGAGATTCTTGGACGCCACCGAGGTTTTTCAAGTTGCGTTTGGGGACACCAATGGGCAATAATGGCAAAGAAGCTCACCCCCCGTTGTTGGCTGGCTGGCTGGCTGGCTGCCTTGCTGTTTGCTCAGGTTAGCAAATTTAAAAAGTACAGGCGTTTTTAAAAGCCCCGAGCAAGCAAGAGCGCTGAACTGGAGGGCGCAGGAGGGCAAATGGCGGAACAGCTCTGCTTCTCGCATGGTGCTGCTGCGCTCCGTGAGGGGGCGTTCGAAGGAGGGCCACAGCACCGTCCCCGGCGAACTCGTCGCGCAGCCTCCCGGGGCGTCGCGGCTGCTGTGCGGGTGGCGCTGGGCCTTGCCCCGGGCCACGCCGCGTGATGTCAGAATTCACAAGCTGCACTTTGCAGCCGGCCAGCAAACCAGGTTTCGGAAGCCATGATTTGGAGTGGGCTTTCACACTGTCCGCTTCTGGCGTCTGCCGTGGTGTCAAGATGGGGGTGCCTGTAGGAGGCTGCCTAGTGGGAGGAGCAAGAGTGGGGGTCCGGCAGAGGGGCTTCGAACGGGGGCAGGCCAGTTCTATGTTGGGCAGCTCGAACTGCGGGTGGGTGGCTGAACAGGGACTCGGACCCGCCGTGGCAGTGGTAGCCACCGTGCTGGGGGCGGGGGGACACATGAGGGCTGGATCCCGTTTTGGAGATGGGGGGGGCAAAGGGGAAGGCCAGAAAGATTAGCCTGTTGCGGTTCAGGGCAGCTGCTGCCAGTAGTCAATCTGCAGGGGATTCATTTGGTGCTTTTGGAACAGTGGAGTGGGTAGAAAGCCCATGTTTGAGTGGGTGGTGGACATCCTGGGTGGTCCAAGGCTGGGGGGGGGCACATCCCCACATGACACTGCACCGGCTCAGGGGGGCATTGCTGCAGGAGTACCCCCCGTGCATGTTGTCTCTTGCTTGTTCTGGTACGTTGTGTTCTTAGGCACTTTAAAGGGTTCCTGCAAGTTGTTTAACACCCTCTCAACTGACGCTTATATGTGTAATTTTTTAATGCATTGGAAGCAATAAAAACTCCCAGCTTGCTGTCGAGTTTTATGCAAAGTGAGCTGTTTATTCAAATATTGTTCCGTGGCCAGCAGGGGTGTTAAATTTTTCTTTCTCCTGCTGTACTCTCTGCTGCTTTGGAAAGCCAGTTATCTGTATTAAAACAGAATCTGCTTACAGATGGACCTGGTGCTAGATTACAAATTCGATTAGGAATGTTG
The DNA here is from genome assembly GCF_004798865.1 of Varanus komodoensis. Taxonomy (NCBI): domain Eukaryota; kingdom Metazoa; phylum Chordata; class Lepidosauria; order Squamata; family Varanidae; genus Varanus; species Varanus komodoensis. Next base: position 10,903,550 of record NW_025335701.1, on the reverse strand, counting down.
CAATTACCTTCTCCTCACCAGCTGCATGCCATTCGTTTTTGGTGATCATTTTGTCTCCAAGCTGGTGGGCTTTCGGAAGACTAATGCAATATGAAATTATTAAACCCATAATAGCTGCAAAAGCGGGCACTTACTGCAAGTCCTGCTGACAACTGAAAACGGGATGCGGGAGCTGGGGAGAAATGCAGCCCTGCCTGGCGAAGAGGTCGTTTCCCGTAAGGCAGCCTGTAGCCTGGAGTCAGAAATGAATGCCCACGCCAGTGGTGCAGCGGTAATTTCAGTGCCGCATCCAAATTTGTGCATGCGAATGAATTTCGTCCTATAGCAAGAGCCAGTGTGGTGTGGTGATTAAGAGCACGGGGCTGGGACTCAGGAGATCCGCGTTCTAGTCGCCGCCCAACCATGGAGCTCCCTGGGCGACAGCGAGGATAAAATGGGGAGAAGCGAGTCACCTTAGGTGTGTGTTATATTTGTATCCCACTTTTTCCTTCCAAGGAGCTCGAGACAGCTCACGCGGTGTTCTTTCTCCTCTTGATTTTATCCTCAGAACAGCCACCCTGCAAGGTAGGTTGGGCTGAGAGTCTGCGCTTCTCCCAGATTCCCCCAGAGCTCTTGTGGCTGAGGACTAGATTTCCAGCGTGAAGGACGCGGCCCAGTTGGCGGTGAATCAGGAAGCTTCCCCTGCCGCTGGAAGGGCTTCCTGGGCCGGGGCAGCTCATGCTGTTTTGGTCGCTTGCCCCGTCTCTTGAGATTCGGCAGACTAGAAGGACGAAGGCGTGTGCCCCAGTCGCTTGCTTGTAGGCTTCAATTTCACTAATTAATGGCGCACCTGCCATTTACCTCACCCTAATTATAACTGACGGGACAAGTCAGTGTATTGATTAAAGTTGTTTTCTGAAGCAAAACATACTGCACAGCAGCTGGTCTGAGAGCCGCATGTGGCAGAATATCCCTTAATTGCCTTGTGGGGAAGCATCTTCGGCCTGGAATATCCCAAGGAGAGTGAGAGCCTGCGTCCAGCTTTGTGCTCCTTCGCCTTCCGCCTTTCCTGTCTTGCGGAGAGATGATGGCATCCCTTTGGCTGGCTCCCGGCTTGCGCGTTCCATAACCTGCACTTCAGCAGATGTTTCTGGAAAGCTACACACTTCCTCCTTTGCTGAGCACTGAACAAGCAAAATGTGGCGACAGCTTGGCGCAAGGGTGATGTTTGATGTTGAACATGCTTGCATATTGCCCAAGCATATTGCCCAACGATGAAAATCTCTCTCTCTCCCTCTCTCTCCCTCTCCCTCTCTCTCTCTCTCTCTCACACTCAGAGCATGTGCCTGGTAGCTTTGTTCCGATGCATGCCGCGCATTCATTGTCCTGCCTCTCTCTGGTCCATCTCGGGTCCTTGTGGTTTCATTTTGCTTGGAATACCAGACTCCAAATAAGGGTCGTGGGAAATGTGGGGTTTGCCACCAGCTGTGCTCCTCGTTGACGCATGTGCTATTCCAGGTGGGACGTCATGGAGCAAACCGCAGGGGCTTCAGGCCAGGCCTGTGAAGCACAGGACGATGGAGGCCACTGGGGGCGAGGGTGGCATTCGGAATCGGAAACCAGGCTGCACTGGGGAGCTCAGGATAGAATCTGGTTGCCCCACCCCAAAAAGAGTATTGAAGACCTGGGAAGGGTAGAGCGAAAGGCAGCGAACGCAGTCAAGCAGCGGGGTGAGGGCGGTTGCATCGTCTGGAGCAAAAGGGGAGGAGGGGGAGACATGAGACCGGTGCAGAAAACGGTGCTCTGGAGGGGTGGGGGGTGTTCCCCCCCCCGAAATGCTAGTTTTGAGCAGGAGAAAGGCCTCCCAGCGCATGGCCTTGCTGCCGCCAGATCAAGTGATGGTAGCAGTGCGTGCGGGATCCGTCTGGGGCTGTCGGAGTCGCTGGGCGCAGCTCCTCAGACTCTGGGTTGCAGCGCAGCAGACCTGACTCCGTGCTCCTGGTGAGCGTGCCAAGCTCTCTCGGGTGTTTTCCAGCAACTGCGTCCCACGCACGGCGTCGTGCGCAGATGCCATTTGGGCGGTCGCAGCTGATGTGGGAGAGGTCCAGCGGTGAGGGACCCCTGGAAGGGAACCCGGTGCTCCCCGTGCTGCACCTGGCGCGGGAGAAGTGGCCGGGGGTGCACCTGCGGGCCGTTGAGCCTTTGCGGGGTGCATCTTGACTCGGCTGGCTTTGGGGGGCTGGACCACGCCCAGAAGGGGGCCCAGGGGGCCTGGAGGGGGGACTCCAGCAGGGTCTGTCCCAGCTCTGCAGAACGGCCGCCGCTCTGTATGGCTTTAGAAGTGGATGGGAGCAGCTCACGCAGAAGGGCTATCAGAAGCCTCTGCTTGCCTTTCTAAGCTAACCAGCCCCATATATCGTAAGGTTTCCGCAGGGGACATAGGATCTCTGGGATACAGCTTTGACCCTTCTTGCTTCTTTGTGTTATGCTGTTTTGTACAAAGTTGGCTTCACACAAAAAAAGGTTAAACTCGGAGTACCTGCAACAAGCTGGTAAGTTAGGTCACTATTACCATCTTTTGCAGGTGGGAAGAGAAGGTTGAAGGAGTATCAAGGTACCTAAATCATAGGCCAAGCCCAGGTTCGAAGTTCAGACATGACCCTGAGCTCGTGTCCTTCCTCACGTCTTCCCCCACCCCACCCACTAGGCCACTCCACCTTTTAAATGCGCTCCATAGTTTCAGGCATCCTTGGGAAGAGCGACTCCTCAGCGGCAGTATTTTTGGCTGGGATGGAAGAGAATATTGACTGCCAAGAATTCCCCCTCTGGCTCTTCTTGGCTGGGGCTTTCATGACACTGAGACCTCGTCAGATTTTGTCTGCATTGCCGGCTCTTCTGTTTCCTTTCGGGAGAGAAGGGGCCCAGGTGTGCCATCTGTTCCTGTTTGTTCAAAAGATCGAGCCCTTCCCACCTGAAACAGCGCATTCACTTACGGTAGCTCTCCCACAGTGCGCAGTGAGTATCAGATCTGGCCACGAACATCGCAGACGGCGGCCCCCCTTTCCATTCTGCCCATCGTCCCCATCGGGCGATGCACCAGAAGTCTGCCGCCACCTATTTGTGCGAGTGATGGCACGTGCGCACTTGCCGTCGTGCGGAACGGCTCGTGCACGCAGGGCTTCCTATTTGCAGCTCTTCCCCGTTCCCTGGCAGGCATGAGAGGTGCCTGCGACTGTGCGGAGGCGCTGCTTTTTTTCCTTTTGGCACCGTCAGAAACATCTGTTACTGCCGAGCAAAGTCTCCCGTGTTCCTGCTAGCTGGTCTCGACACCCTCTTGTTTAGTTAACGCTTCGCCATCTGCGCATCGCGTGTTACTGTAACGAGGAGCGAGTGTGTCGGCGAGCATCTCGCCAGCATCGAAACGTCCCTTTTGCCTCTCCCCGTTTTTCATGCCTCGTCGATGGCGGGCTGCTTGGCTCGGCCCCTTGCCGCCACGCTCGCCCGCCCGCCCGCCCCTTCGTGGCAACTCGTCCTCCGATTCTCAGCCAGGATGAAGACGCTGACCAGCGCGATGCGTTGGCGGCTGTGTGCGGCGCAGCTTCTTTTCCAGCCCGGTGTGTGTGAGGCAGTAGCTTTGTGGACAGGCGCTTGAGGAGATGTGGGGAAAATACCGGGGTGGTGCACCAGGGCTGCAGCGCCGCCTTGGCGGGGGGGGGGTCATCTCCCTCCCCTCACCGTCTGCCTCGGCCTTGTGGGGTGGGCTGCTCCAGGCTGTGAGAAACGGGCTGTCCCGGCACCGTTGTTAAGCGATCTGGCCTGCGCCTCCATCTGTGTGGATTGAACTCTAATTTTGCCCCCGTGTTGCCCAGACGGCTGTTTCCCCATCTGTGAAGAAATGCCCATCTAGGTGAAGATCAGAGCTTTAAAGCTTTGCTCCCTGATTGTGGTGTGCGCGTGTGTTGGGGGAAACAGGGTGAGCCCTGCCCAGTGAGATGTGGTGGGTGTGTGACGTGGCCTTGTCTCAGCGCGCGCGCACCGGCTGGGAAACCTGCCTGTCCCTCAGGCTGAGCAAAAACACCTTGGCTGAAGAGGTGCCAATTTTAGCCCGAGTGGCCGATTTTGTGGCTTTTAAAAGGTATTGGAGAGGATGCTGCATGTGCCCATGGGGGGGGGGGGGTCACCTTTCCTAAAACAATGCCTCCTGCAGCCTTCGCGCACGCAGCCTGAAAAGAATGGCATTTGTCTGCGTTTCACACAGTTTTAAAATCCAGGTTTTATTATAGGTTCCTTTGCATTCTGCCTTCAAGACCAGGGCCCTGCAAAGGAGCTTACACGAAAAATACTGAAAATGCAAAATTCAATGCAAAACGGGAGACCTCCGTGGATGGGCCACGCTGCTTCACTTGGAGGACGAAGCACGCTTTGGGCAGCCTGTGCCTCTGGCCCTGGTGCCGCACAAGCCACCGTGGCCGACCGCGCGCCTCAGGGCCACGCGGCACGCCGGTCTCGTCCTTCCGAACCGCCCGTGTTTGGCCTCCGGGTGAAGAACCGCTTTCTCTTGGACCGGCCTGCCTGCAGCGCCCGCCTGCCAGTGAGGCGGGCTTGGCTGGTGTGTGCAGGGCCTTTTGCCATGGTGGCACCCCAGCTCAGGAATCGGCATCCCTCAGATGGTTGCGAGGCTGCTTCTGAACCCCCCCATCCCCCACCCCCCGTTTCTGCGGGCCGCTCCGAGTCTCCGGGCTGCAGTTACCGGTTTCTGCAGCAGCCTGTTGAATATCGCTCGCTTTCCTTAATCTGTTGTTTTGCGTGGTATTGCTTGCGTCCTGTAGACCGCTGTGTGGGAGGGGCCTAGCCCTGCGTTTGCCTAGAATGTGTGTGTGCAAGTGTGTGTACACACACGTGTATCACGCTTCCTTAGCCTGGGGCTCTCTGGAGGTCTTGTATTACGGCTCCCAGGTTTCCCGATCGTTAGCCATCCTGCCTGAGGCTGATGGGAGTTGAAATACAAGACACCTTGGGGAAGGCTGGTGCGTGTGCGTCTTGACCAGAAGGAAGATGCTCCACTTGTTCTGGATCAGGGTGCTGCCCCGCTTACCAGTGGGCGATCCCGCAGCGTCCTCAGAGGCCTGCATGACCTCCGTGGTTTGTCTCCTGCCAGCTTTGGCCGGCAGTCCAGCTGCTCCCCTGTTTGGACTGGGGTAACCTGAGTTTTGCGGTATCTGTTCTGGTGATCGCAAAACCCCCTTATAAGTTAGGTTACGCTTTGGGCAGAGGCACAAAGTAAAAACACTGTGACATTTATAGCATTTATTTCCTGGATATAAAAACAACTCTTTAAATTGATTAAAGTGGCAACGCCATGAGCAAAATGCAAATAATTAGTGGCTCTGCTGAGTGCATTTATGGACGGAAAGGTGCTGAAGCTTGGTGGAGAGAGTCTTTGCTGTCCTTCCGAAAGGCAGCCGAGGAAAGACCTGCCGGTCTAACTCTGGGGAGGAAGGACTCATGAGGACCCCTCCTCCTGCCCGGGAGAGCAGTGCAGAAGCTTGCACGGGAGGGGTTGGTGTCGGGAAACTGGCTGCAGTGGCTGGATTCCGGAGCAAAACGAGGGAGCGCAGGACGGGTGACTCCCCCTGAGAATGGAGATGCAGCACCCGTCCTGCGTCTGGGAGGCAGCCGTTCATCTTTGGCTCCTGGAAGCGGGACCTGGCGGTGGAAGCCTGGCCTTGCTTCCAGGGCCGAGCAGCTCTTTCGTCCTCCTCTGTGGACTGGGCAGCCCAGTGGGTTCTCCTCCGCCCTGGTGCCCGTGGAGAGTGGGCCCTGGATCCACCCGGTGCAGAACGGGGGGCCACGAGGGAAGCCAGGGGCCAGCACCAGCCACTGAAAGCTGCATCAGGGCCAATGAAGAGCAGCTTGGCCACGCTAGATATATTCATGATGACGACGTCAATAATTAAGCCATTGTTTTAAGGCATCTCCTTTTTTATTGCCGGCAAGTCTTTGGATTCACCCGAAGCGCTTCTCCTCTGAGGCTGAGCCGCAATTCAGGCCGTGCAGCGGAAAAGAGAAAATTATTAATCCACCCTCTGGGCACACGTGGATTAATAGCAGAGGGGCAGGCAGCCCTGGGCCCATGGAGCAGCTGCCGCGAAAGCTGCGTGTCCCCAAACAGAAATACAGCGAGAAGAGAGGGACCCCCGCAGTCTCTTTCCCACAAGTCGCAGAGGGGTCTCCAGTGCAGCAGCACAGCCTGGGTGTTCCTTTGCCTGCAGGTGGGCATTTCATGCTGTCGCCCTGGTTTTGAGGAGGAGGGAAAGGGCCGCTGTGCTCCTTGGTGTGCAAAGCAAAGAGCAAGTGTGTCGGGCACCTCCCCCTCCCCCCCATTGCCGAGGGGTCGATGCACAACAGGAAAGGGCTTCTGCGGTCGGGCCACGCAGTTTGAGCGCTGAGTGGGCCTCGGGTGCGCAGGAAGCCCTGCCATTTCGCATTCCTGGCTAGACGTGCTGCATTAGGTGGATTTTGCAGAGGAGTCCACAAAAAACACCTGCCAGCAGGTACCTGGGCTGCTAGAAACCGGCTTTTCTCAAACTCTTGGGCCGTTTTCCTTAGATACAAATCTAGTTTTCCAGAGGCTACGTGATTAACGGTTCAAAATTGCGTGTGGTGGGGAGAAGGGGAAGTGCGGAGAAGGGAAGGGACGGATTGGTTGACTCACTGTGTCGGTTCCACATGTACCTGAACACCCAACCGCCCTGTTTCTGAATACATCTCTGATTCGGTTAAGGTCCGCATAAGCACCTGCATTTAAATCAGTAGTTCAAAGTGTCCATTCTTTGCAAATGCACTTAAAACCCACTTTAGTGGGGTTGTCATTTCACAGGTGGGGGGTCACCATGCTGCTCCCCATCCCTTGCCAGTGGCCCCGGGAGGAAGGCCCTGGGCGTTGAAGTGGCGTTCCGGTGGATCACAGCTGAAAATGTTAATAGTAGAACAGAGCCTTTCAGAGTGGCAGTTCAGCTGGGAAAGTTTTGATTGAAAGAGAAACTGTTGATTTGTATATGTGGGGTGGGGGATGTAAGCCCACAGGCCTTATAGACCTCCTGGGGTCCCAGCTCCCAGGGCTTGTCCAGATGCCATGCCCCCTTCCGCTGCCACAGTGCCCCAGCCCTCACCGCCACAGGTTGGCAGTTCCCGGCCCCTCACCCTTGTTCTGACAGGCTGGAATGCTTGGTTCCAGCAAGCAAGCGCCTTAAGCTAAAGCCGGCCGGGAAGCCCTGCTCCGCTTGGCCCTTTCCCCCACCGGAAGGGATTCCAGGGGCTGCGGTGAAGCTGTGTTTGGCTCTCAGGGTGGAAGAGGGTCCCCGCCCCATTGCAGCTCTTGCGGCGCCGAATCTGCGGTGGATCCCCACCACGCCAGCTCTTCCTCGGCACCAGCATCGAGTCGCGTTAATAATGAATGCCGCCGTTAGCATCTGTGCTGGCAAGCAGCTCTCCGCTTGCGTGGCGCTGGGGCTGCATCCAGCGCGAACAGGCCAGGCTCGTGGCCCGATGCTGGACCGCCCGCAGGCCCGGAGCTCTGCGGCCCTCTGGTGCCCCCGCTGAACAGCCGCGGGCTGCAGAAGCGCTGCCTGAGCCTCGTACGTGAGATGCGCCAGGTGTGCGTGATGGTGGCATTTTTCAGCCAAGGAGCCTTTGGGGCCCGGAGATTGCAGCGGAGCGCCGCAGTTAGCGTCATTACACATTCATAAAAGCACGCAGGCAGTCAGACTCTCTGGGAGGCACAGAGTGCCTGGAGGGGGGGCATTAACTCGCTCTCCTCCTCTTGCAAGGAGCCCCTGAGCTGATGCATCAAACGGGTTCGGCCTACCTGTACAGGAAAGGGCAAGCCGAATGACGCACGAGGCCGCGCAGCTCCCCTTTGAGCAAAGGCTGCCACCTCTGCGCTTGGCTGGCCGAGAAAAGGGGTGAGGGAGGGAGGGACTGTCGAGTTTTACGCATGGTGTGGGGAGGTGGACATTTTCCGTGGCACCAAGAGCCCAAAGGGGAGTCCCATGGAAGTGACTGCCGGGAGATTCGGGACAGATAAAAGGAAGGACGTGTGTGCGGAGGTGAGCCGTCGCGTGTGCTGCTCTGGGATCGAGTGCCGGCTGGTAATTTGGGTGGCTCTGGAGGAGGAGTGTGCAGATCCGTGGGTGGGGAAGCCCTCTCTGGCTTAGTCATGCTGGCTAAGGACCGCATCCAAACAGAGAGGCCGCCGGCTTGTTGCCGAGGGGCTGAAGCAGCAGGGGGCCTGCACACGCCCCCAACGCAGGACAGAATGCGGGGCTCAGTGGCTTAATCCAAGGCTCGGCCTCCCTGCCTCGGCGTCCCTTCCGGCGTGCGAGGCGGCCTTTCTGTAAGGCTCTGGCACTTGATTCTCCCCAGAAAAGCAGCAGATTCGTTGCCCAGACAGTTTCTCTCGAGGCCTTTGCTTTGCGTCCTGCAGTCGGGGCTCTCTGTGGCTTTCCCGCACTGCTGGACCGCACGCAGAGCAGAGGAGACCTGGGCAGAGCGTTCCGCTTCCTCGTAATCTTGGCTTGTTTTCAGAAAGCCCGGTCTTTAGGCCTTGCAGTTGCAAAGCTCTGCTTGAAAACTCTGCGGAAATACTCGCTGGGACCTCCGGAGCAGGGAGAAGGAGTGGGAGGCATGCCTTCCGCCCCAAGACGAGCAAAACTGAGGGCAGGGACACAAAATAACACCCAAAGCCTGAAGGATCGATTTGGTCCAGAACACACGAGCATGCACAATTCCCAATTTGCATAATACACCCTTTGTGCAAAAATCTGATTTTAGTGGGCAAAGGACATGGGCTAGTGCTGGTTGCTGCTCAAACCTTAAATGATTTGAACAGAGGGGCTCTTTGCCTGCACCAGAGACCCACTGCTGTCTTACCAGAGCTCCGGCTTGTTTTTGGGCGCTTCTTGCCTTGAATGTAAGATGCTGGCTTTGAACAGGATCCTCGCCACTGCCACCAGTTAGGGGCAGGCCTGCCAATACAGCTGTGTGTATCCCTATGCAGCTGTTCAAACAATGCTGAAGGATGGAAGTAATTAGGAATATTTGTAACATCAAGAAAGCAGTATGGCTAATGATCTGTTTTGGATTCCCTTTCGTTTCACTGCAATGTAACAGTGCTTGTGTTAAGCAGCTTTTATCGCGGCCTTTTCGATAGGTCGCTCTGCTGTCATATTTGGCTGACAGAGTGACATTTAAATGACTTTTCATAATTAGTATTTAAAAGAAACCAACTGCTGCTCCCCAGCTTTTCCATACATGGCCTTTAAAATCTAGCTCGTAAATGTCAGAAATGAAATTTGAGAATTTCATTAAAATTGGACTGTGTGTTTAGAACGAAGGCATTGGAAACAGCGTTTCCTGCACAATTTCTCAGGTTTTGCTGGTTCGGCCTTTCCAAATGCCTTTCCAATTGAAGCAGGGCTCCCTCACAGGTGCTGAATACCAGGGCACGGGGGCCAAATCTGGCTGGGTCCAGGCGCCAAACTCCCCTTCCAGAAGGGGTTTGGGGGCCGTGTTCCAGCGGAGTTCCAATGACAGACATTTGGCCAGTTAGTTTCCGTCTAGTATACAAAGCACAGCTCAGTTCTGATCAAACCGCCGCGGGGTGAATTATCCCCACATCATCAGTTCAGAAAGAAAACCCCGCCTTGGCTATCAGAAATTTGGGAAATGCTTTCATCGCAGTGTATAGGAGGTCGTGTGAGTAAAATTGTGGGCTTCTTCGACTGCTGAGTTTTGACTTTTTGGAGGAAGATGTAAATGGTGATTTCGGGATGATTTACAGTGCCGCAGAGCGTGGAAGCAACAGCCATAAGCGTGCTTTTACCACTTTGCAATTATTTACAGTCCGCAAAGCTTACCTTTTATTTTTTAGCTGCTTTTATAGCTGAGGCACTCGATAAGCGGAATCCTTAATGAAGTGTGTTGGCGCACTGAATGCACAAATGCGAGGCTCATGTTAGGGGCTCTTGCGCGTGGGGCTGTTACCTGCCCCGAAGAGGAACCATTGCGGTTGCATCCTATGCCGGGATGGGCCTGCTGAAGGCTAGGAGAGGGGCTTTCGGGGACTGGAATCTGCCTCATGAGTGGGGGGAACTGACATTCTGACCCAAAGATGTCGGGAGAGCAGTGGAATAAGCGTCATGCTGTTGAAGGGAGGTGAGCTGCAGCTTAGCCGTGGTATAATCAGTTACTTTTAGCATGAGCTTGCTTATTTGTAGATGAAGGGTGCAGAACCTCAGGGCTGGGGGCCGCGTCTCCCCTTTGGGAACGTCTGCACCCCTTCCAGCCCCTTTGCCCCGGCCACGCACCGTTGCTTAGTTTGCTGTCCTTTGCACACCCTTCCTGAAAGGTTGAAATGCCTTCCTAAGGCTTAAACATTGGCAGCAGGAGCTTTCAGGTGAAATGCTTGCTGATTTGAGGTGTACTCCTCGTGTCTTGGCCCCTCATGGCACCGGCATGCGGCCCCCAAAATAGAATTTGGGCCACCTCCCCAACCGAGACCATTCAGTAGTGGTATTACTGACAAGGGACGTGTTGTTTGCCATTTCCAGGAAATCTGGCTTTCTGTTGCCTGCCTGCCTGTGTGTGTGTGTGTGTCTGTTGGTCCCTCTGTTTGTCTACCTGCCTGCCCGTGTTACCTGCCTGCACTGTAGGTAAATGCAGGGGGCTGAGGACCCCCCTGAAGTGAGAGCCTTGAAAAGCAGAGTTCCTCTCAAGGTGTAATGCTAAACTATCCTTTGTGGATGTTCCCAAAGGAAACAAGATCGCAAGGCAGAAAATTCTAAAAATGGCTAGAGCTAAAAGGTAGCCCGATGCATTTCTCACATAGGAATGCTCCATGAATAACTGCCCCGCCATTACAAACGGCCCCCGGCCCCCTTTTCCTAAGTGGTGTCTTAAAAAGAGGCTAATACTGCTGTCGTTGACTGGGCAAAATGCGGAGTCCTGCACCCTAAACTTGGCGGCTTGTGGGTTTGTCCGAGTCATGTCAGCAGCCGCCCTTTCTCCTCTTTCCTTGGGCCTGCCCCTTGCACAAAGAGGGGTGGCAGAACAGTGTGGAAATACGAATAAGACACGGAGTGCTCTGCTGCCTTCCAAAGTAACCCTGTGCCTTTTCTTCCCAAAGGATTCACCCCCCTGAACACTTCAAGCAGAAGTACGCTGTCCACGAAGTCCGTTTCACGGATGAGGTGAGTGTTGCGCTGTTACCAGGATCCTGCCCAAAAAACCAAGCAGAGCAGAACATTTGGGGCTAGGCACTTTCCAGGGAGGTGGTGTTTCCTCTCCAGCTAGAGGAGGAGAAGTTGGAAAGTTGCTTCTTTGTGGCTGTTCGCCTTGTCCCTACCATGGGGATCACCACTGGCGACAACAGCCAAGCTGCAGATGGGTGTCTCTCCTTGGAAAGCATTTCATGACCGGGTAAAACTGGTGCAATGGCTTCAAGGGAGAAAGCGAGAGGAAACGTGGCCGAGTCCTCGTTGCTGCGTCTTTGGCTGCGACCCAGTGAGATACGTCAGGCTTGCCTGGTGGAATTTCTTTGGCTCGCTTCCCTTTCAGTCCACAAACCTCCTCGACTGTATCACAGTTTGCTTTTGAAAGTTGTCTCCATCGCAATCCACGTTTGCCTTGTGCCAAGGGAAACGGCTGTTTGAGGAAGCAGGAACCGAAAACTGTCTTGGCACATGGAACGGTGCAGTTACTCCTGAACAATTTATTTCCATTTTAAAGCATTCTTTACTCACTGCTCCAACTGAATAGGTGTTTCCTTGCAGTCCGTAGAAGGCAAGACAGCCCCTGTCCCCTGGCTAAGTGTTGTGACACTGAAGAAAAAACAGATGAGGAGGGGAGAGGAAGAAACAAGCCAGCTTGGGTACCATTTCTTCAGATAGTAGAGGACTTCGGATGTTGGGCAGAGTAAAGATACAATGGTCTTATAATGACTAGGTGGGTGGAAAGAATTTAGGAAGAGGAAAACCACTTGACTCTCAGCAAACTGAACGGAGAGACCTTGGATTCTCTCCCTCCTCCTCCTGCAGCCTGAACGGACAGAGCCAACTCTGCTTTCCTGGCTGCTGCGTGAGTTTCTCCCCTCTGCAAACGCACGTGTTTTTCCGTGTACTTTTATCTGAGCAGAGGGTCCTGATTCTCATGGGCTGGGCATGTATGATGAGGGCTACCTTTCCTGTCCTTTGTTGGCTGTTCAGTGCCTTATCTAAACGAATTCACACATTTGCTTTTGGCATGTGCCCACGCTGTGGGATTTCTCTTTGTAGGTGATAGTGCGGAGCTTGAAGTTTGCACTGGAAGAGTTCCAGCGCAACTGGCCGTCCCTGGTTGAAACGCTGGCTTTGTCACAGACTAATTTTGCGGTGTGATGACCGGGCACCAAACCTCTTTTTGCCCAAGGGCTAATTCGGCTTTGGAGAAGCTTTTGCATTCATGGTGACCTGGGCAGACTCAGAAGGTGTGGGGCCCCAGGCAGCACAGGGAAGGCCAGAACAATAAAAATGCCACAAGTGTCAGCCTATTTTAGCTTCCCAGCAGTCACTGAGCCTTAGGAAATGCTTTTCCATTTCTTTAGAATGGAGAAAAAACTGCAGCCTCTGGAATCTACCAAATGATTGGTGGCTGGAGGGGGAAGGAATGGGGGGCAGAGGAAGGGGCATGGCCTGCGCCCCCATGTGGCCTGGATGTGGCCTGGATGTCAGCATCCGTCCCTTAAGACAAGCGCATCTCCCTCGGGACCCCACAAAATGCGAGGCTGGGTTTGTAAGGAAATGCGCAGGTGTGGGAATGCTTTGAACACCCACGGCTAAGGTGTCGTAGGAGCCGCCTTGATGTGCCGTGCGTGCACTTGCATGTGTAGCCAAGTAACAACGGTGCTCGGCTCCTGTGCGTCGTTTGCATTCGTCACCGAGGCCCCGGCACCGATTCCAGCAGCCACGGCAGCCAGCTGGGTGGTGTGGGAGACGGCCCTGCCGTGTCGCAGCCCCCTGGCGGCAGGACTCTCTCCCAGTTGGGTGCCATTCGCGCATTCCCCATCTCCCTGCAGACGGCCCGGGTGAATGCCGCCCGCGGATCACAGTGGCGCACGGGGGTCTGTCTTTTTGAAAGATGGCCATTCCAGGCTCCGGTGTATTTTCCTCTTTTACATCAGCTGTTTTCGATTTGTATATTAACTCAGGTGTGAATTGACCAGAAAACCAATGCAAAAAGGTGGCAAACAAATGAAATGTTCCAGATCCCCTCTTCCAGCTTTATCTCTGATAATTAAGTTTATTTATGTCCTGCACTTTTCCTGGCAAGGAATACAAGCCAACTTACGCAACCTTCTTCCTCCTTTTCACTTTGTGCTCACAACATCCCTGTAAGGTAGGCTAGGCTGAGAGAGGGGAACTGGCCCAGTCACTCTGCGCGCTTCATGGCTGCAGGGGGACTAGAACCCAGGTCACCTGGGTCCCCTGTGCAACACCCAAGCTGCGATGCTGTGCCGATGCACAGTGAGCTGCAGTGCAAAAATTAAGATGATCAAACAAACCCTCGTGATTTTCCCCCTTCGGGACCCTGAAATTCTGAGGGCCTGTTTCAGAAAACTCCCCGTTGGGCTGACATTTTGAAGCAGTTGGATTGCGAAGACGAGTCTGTGAGCGGACGTCGTATCATGATAGTGCAGGCATTTCCCTCCACCGCAGCTGCCCGAGATATCTGGGCAGCAGTCGTGGTGTCTTGTTATCTGGCTCTGTGTGCCGAATACCGAAGTGCTGCTTAAGGCCTTCTTAACTCCAGGAGTGGATGACAAGTGATTCCTGGCCAGAAATCCAATTCCTCGGTGCTTCATATCACATATATTGGCACACTGTCAAGTGTCTCATCCATCAGCAGAGGGACACGCGCTGGTCTCTGTGCTTAAATCGTTCTGTGGGGCGAGACCGGAGGAGGAGGAGGACACAGGGATTTCGCTTTCCGCTGGGGCGGGGACAGAGGCCCGGGGCGGGCACGTGGGGTGCCCCAGCCAGTTTGGCAGGGTCCGCTCCCTCCACCTGCCACACTGCCTCCAAACTTTCCCAGCGTGGTGCGCAATGGGGCGTTGGAAACAGGCACTGAACATCTGCGTTGTCCCGACAGTGAAGCCAGGGCAGATTCTAAGCAAAGCCGCTCCTTCGCCCAGCTGCCACGCTGCTGAATTCTGCCCCCAACCCATTTGTGGCTCCCCGCAGCGTCAGCAGTGTGGTGGCAAGGACAGGGAGACGCTCTGCTTTCGAGGGGAGAACCCTCAGAGGGTTGGCCCCTTCTTTCCGCTGCACCACCCGGTTTTGGGGATGGGGCGGTAGCCTGGGTGTGGGTCCTGGCAGAGCAGAAGGCAGCCCCAGACCCCTCCTGGGTGCACACTCGCGTGGTTTGAGAGTGTCACGAAAGGCAGGGCACCACGTTGCCAGGAGGCCCGGTCCTCTCCTCGGCTGGAGTCCCGCAGGGCCCCGAGGCGGGGTGGCCGAAGCGGAGGCGCCGCACTCTGATGCTCCCCCCTCTTCCGAAGAGAAGGGCCCTCCCAACCGGGATGGGCACCTTGGAAACCCTCTGCTGAAGCAGCCCAAAACGAACCCAGAAACAGGGCCGAAAGATGAAATCCCAGGCGGAAGGCGACTCGGGGAGCGGGCAAAGGGCGTGCGCTGCCACTGCGCTTGGGGTGGGCTTGAGGTGGCAAGTGGGGGCAGCATGTAACTGGGATCTCCTCCTTATTTTGCCAGATTTCCCAAGTCCTTGCTTCCAAGAACCCTTCGGTTCTTCTGACTCTGGTAAGTGGCTTCAGATAATGCAGCGTTTGATCAGTGGACCAGTTTATCCTGAGTATGTTACTGGGTGGCACAGCTGAGCTTCCGTAGCATCGGAGGAGAGCCTCTGCCCAGGCAAAGGACGGTGCTGGCATCTGTTTATTTCTGGGCTTAGGGGCGAAACATTTCCAGAGTGGTTTATGGAAATTAAAAAACGAGGCAGACCTGATTCAGGCCCACCCCCCAAGGGGCATCCCATCAGGAAAATCAGGGCAGGCAGGTGGGACACCCCTGCCCCTGCCTCTCAGACCCCTCCCTGGAGAGCCTTCTGGGGCTCGGGCCGCAGGCAAGAGGCCTGTCTCCGTGCTGCGAGCGGGTGATCCGCAGAAAGCCCCTGGCTTCGGTTCAGCGCATGCAAGGGGAGCACTTTCCTGGGGACCAGCCTTGAGCTGCTCGGAGAAGCCGGCGAGGCGGGCCCCTGCAGCCTTGCTCCTCCCTCGGCAGCCGCCGAGCGGGGCAGCTGGTAGCCGCGCTCGGTGTTAGCCAGCCCGTGACATGGCTGCATGGCAGGCTCTTCCCCTGGGCCGCCGGGAGGCCGCTGGGACACCCTGCTCGGCCCAGCGCTCTTGCTGGAGGCAGCATGGAATCGAGGTCTGTGCCGCATTCTGCAGGCAGGAAGGCAGCCCGAGGCGGCCGGAGAGGTGAGGTGGGGTTTCCTCGGTTGCCGGGGCCTTCCTGCACCGTGCCCTCACTCCACAGGGTCTGCGGGAGGTGTCAGTGGATGTGGGGTGGGGAGAAGACCCCCTTTCTCTGCTGTAATAAAGGAAATAAAATGTGCTTGCACCCCCCCCCAACTCCCAGAGTTCTCCACCATGTGCGCTCAGGCTGGCCTGGCGCGGCAGCAGGGTGAGCTTCACCAGGCTGGGTTCCTCCCCTTGGGCTCCTCACTCAGGCATGAGGGATCCCTCGTCCACGGCCTTACCTGGCCAGAGTCGCTTTGGCATCCAGCCCACGGAGCCTCCTGGGGGTCTTCTAGGAGGTGAAGGGTCCAGGTGTTTTGCAGGGGTCACCTCTGGAGAAATAGCCTGCTGCAGAAGAGAGCAGAGGCAGCCTAACAAATTCCCCTGCCCAACGCTACAGAGTTTGATTAATTCCTCAGTACTCCTCACGAGTCAGGAGTCCTTTGTCCAGTGCTGGACCCCAAGAGTAAAGAAAGAGGCAGGTAAACTGGAAAGGGTCCAGAGGAGGGCAACAAAAATGACCCAGGGCTTGGAAATGCTGCCCTGTGAGGAGAGGCTGAGGGAACTGGTCATGTTCAGCCTTGAGAAGAGAAGGCTGAGGGGGGACATGAGATCCCTCTATAAGTCCCCCAAAGGCTGCCACAAAGAGGAAGGTCAAGATCTCATCTCGCTGATGCCAGAGTTCAGGGCACGGAAGAATCAAGTCAAGTTGCGGCAACCCAAAGCCAGGCTGGACATCAGGAAAAGCTTCCTCACAGTCGGAGAAATACGGCAGTGGGACCGGCTGCCTGGAGAGGCGGGGGGCTCTCCCACCCTGGAGACTTTCAGAAAGGAACTGGGCAGCCCTCTGAGTGGGAGGGTGTGGCTTGGTGTCCTGCAGCAGCAGGGGGTGGACCCGATGGCCTTCCTGGGTCTTCCAGCTCTACTCTTCCATGATTCTCCACAGGCAAAGCCTGCCGCCTGTGAGAGGCCTCGTTCGTCCTGTGAGGTGGGGGGATGCCCCCAGAGGGGCAGGGGCACGGTCTGGAGAGCACCAGGGTGCCCCAGGAGAGGGCTTTTCCTCACTCAGGGCTGCTGCAGCCCCTCCATCACCCAGAGTCTCGCTTATTCTGCCTTCCTTTTCCAGCGAGGAGTTAATACGGACAGCGGCAGCGTGACCCGGGAGGCGTCGTTTGACGGGATCAGCCAGTAAGTTGCCTTCTGGGTTTGTGAGTTGAAAGCAGTTGTAAGTCAACTCATTCTTTAAAATACACGGTGAATGTGAATGTGGAAGGGCAGATGTTGGCTTAGTGATGAACTCGGCTGGGCTCTGGTTTGGCCGGGGTGGTTGATACGAGCCTTGCTACGAGGCGGGTGAGTGGCATTTGCACAACGTGTGAGGCCAGAGTGTGCTTGGAACATTATTAGCAGAGGAGCTTTGCTGCAGCCTTGGAAGCCACCTTAGTCTTCCCTGGCACGAGCGGCAACTCACCAAGCGATGCCACAGACGTGTAGCGTCGCCCAAATGCTGGGGCTGGGTGGCTGGCCTGGCTTGGAAAACCTTCCCAGTATTTGCAACTTTAAGCACTCTGCTGCGTTGTTTGGCTGTTGCCGCCATTTCTTTTCAGGAACTGTGAGGGTTTTCTCTGCCCCGCCCCGAGGAACTGTTCCGTTGGGTTGATCCGGATCCATGGCCGCTTGGCAAGCACCTTCCCGTTCTTCCACCGGCTTTCTTTCCGTGTGCCTGCAGATGTTCTTTAGCACTCAGGGCAGCGAGTGATTTCCCCTCTGCCTTTTGACAGTTGTGTATCATTTGTGCGATACACAACTGTCAGCAAAAGAGCACCCACAGATGTGGCAGCGAGCAGTTTTCTGTCATTGCGTGTCAGAATTAACATCTTCTGTCTCTGGTTAGAAAGCTGCTTCTCCCACAGCTCCGGCTTCTTGGGCATCGCCTGCTCCCAAAGCTGCCGCTTCTCTGATTCTTTAACCAAGCCGAACGGAGCTGATGCCGAATACTTGCAGCTAATTAAGCTGTGGGAGAAATGGCGTAATGTCTGCTCTTGGTTTCTACAGCTCTGGTTGCTTTGTCAACCATGCAAAATTGATCTGTGCCTTAAAAAAAATGGAAATAGATTCATTGAGAGGGACGTGCATCTTTTTTCTCCAAGCGAGTGTTGCATTTTCTCTCTTTTAGCCATCTTTTATATAAGAGACTTCCTGGGGATTTGGTGGAATGTCAAGAACAACGTAACTTCCACCCTATTTGCTGTGAGCAGCTCAAGAATATCAATTGATGTATTCCTGCCTTATTAGGAAGAAGCAGAATAAGGTCGCTTCACATTCTGCTGCTGCTGCTAAATTCATCGCCTTGTCAAAGACACCCTTGGGTTACTTCCTCTTAAGCTTTCCTGGCAACTCACCTGCTTGAATAAGATTCCTCTTCCCACCCAGAGCGACACTGCATCCAGCCCAGGAACAGGCTGTTCTAGGTCCTTTATCAAGCCCCTCCTGCAGGTTCCTCGGCTTTCGGCAGTCCGGTTTTTGGAGGCAATCTCTGGGAAGCCTTTTCTGGGCAGATCAGGCTGAAGGGGAGGGTGTCTCCCTGCCCTGGCCAGTTCCCAGGCCTCGCGTGGGGCAGGGGAGGGTCACCGTCCCTCCCGGTCGCGTGTCGTCTCAGGAGGGGTTTTCCAGCGCTCGCCTCGCCCCATTGTGCACTTCGGGGCTTGCCTCCCTCCAGCCACGAGCTGGACTTGGTGCTCTGCTTCTCCAGGGTGCCGTGCTCTCTCCCGCTTTGAAATCTGCCCCCGTTGTGCTAATGCGGGTGGCACTTCCCCCCCTTGGTGAGCCGGCCGAATCCCTCCTGGGTCACTCGTCCTGGCAGATGTGTTCTGGTCACAATATAGCTCTGTGACAAAGTCGAGATCCGTCCCTTGGGGGGTGGGGGGTGCATGCGTGGGCACTTCACTTATTTACTTCGTTTTTATGCCGCCCAATAGTCGCAGCTCTCTGGGCGGTTGGCAGAAGCCCACAACAGCAAAAACCAGGAAGATGTAAACAAAGAGGACTGCCGCAGTTGCAACGGAATCCGCACGGATGTATAAGAAATGGTGTGGGATAAAATGCAATATGGAAAACTAAAGTGAAGAAGTTAACTGTCAGAATGCTGGGCAACTGGGAAGCTTCCCCCTGGCGCTGAAAAGAGCGGCGAGCAGGCCCTGCGCAGCCCAAGCGGCTCCTGCCCAGGCACCACTCTTCTCCCGTGCGTTTTGCGTCTCTCAGGCATGGCGGGGGGAGGGAGAGTGAAGAGATCCTTTTCACCAGCATTAACGTGGAGGAAAAGGAGAGGGGCCAGGCTGAAGCTGCTTCCTGCAAGCGGGTCGGGGTGGGCAGCCTCTCCTCCTTTCCGTTGGTGACGGCAGTGAAGAGCTTCCGGAGGGCCCTGCTCGACGAGGGGCAGCGTCAGTCCACAAAGCAGCCACCCACCTGGCTGCGAGGAAAGCACAAGAAGGGCTTCGGGACTGGAGCGCCTGCCTGGCCCCGTCCTCAGCTGCCGGCCCGCCCAGGCCCACTGCCTTGGATGCCGGGGTCGCTGAGCCATCAGGGCGAGGGGCCGCGAAGCTCCCTGAGCCAGCCTTCCAGCAGCGGCTCTTCTGGGGCACGCGTGCCGTCCCCGCCCCTTTTGCTACCTGCGCTACCTTAATCCGGCTTCTTGCGTCATTCCCGGAAGTTGCAAGGCATCCTCGTTTACCTTTTTCGTGACGCACCTTTTGCACATTGTGGGATTGTGGCTGATGCCCTGCTCGATGGCTGGATCTGTTTGATGTATTATATTTGTACCCCTTCTTTCTTCCATTGTGGAACTTGAGGTCGCTATGCGCCATTCCCCTCCAGGATCGGCCCGGCCCGGCCCTGCCCTGCCCAGCTGGCCGTACTCCTGATCAGCTCTTTCCTACGTGCCCCAGGGCTGAAGCGGCATTGAGCTGGTCCATTCAGCAGGCCGCTGGGGCCCCGTCGCCGTGGGGGGCTGTCATGGCTTGCATGTGCCACAGGCGTCCCGCTTGCCTGAACTTGCCCTCCCTTGTCCTGTCAGGTGAACCGGCGTGGCTTGAGGGTTAGGCAGCCGCAGCCTCCGGCTTGTGCTCGGATCACCTGATGGTTGCCTAGCCCTCAAACAACCTGTGTCGTCCTGGCTCACGCAGCGGGATGACCCATGCGTGGCTTCGTCGCAGCTTCCCTTTCATCGCAGCGCCGCCCCGTGGCTTGTGCCCTCTGACTGCCCTGGGGTAACTTAGCCCATGCTGGAACACTGGTTCACACAACACATGGTTTCCACATGCAGTTCAGCAGCCAGATAAATGAAGCCATGTGGTGGTGCATGGCAGGTTTACAGTTCCTGTCCCAAGAGAGGCCTGGTGCCAAAAAAGGTGTGGAAGGAAGCATTTTCCTCTGGCTTGTGGAAAAGAAGCTTTGAGCTGCTTTGCGGAAGCCTGTGTTCAGAACCACGATCGAGGAACCAGAGAGGCGTATTTTCTCTGTGTCGTGAGCATTTTTCTCCCACTTGTGCTGCCATCCGAACACCGCTCAGCTGAACAAAGAGCTGCTGGTTGCAGAGCCGTGGCTGTTTTCACTCGTCCTGGACCCCAGTCGGGTTGCTCTCTTGTTGAACGTTCGATTCCCGGTATTGATCTCGATTCCAGAATGACATCCCGCTTTTCTGTGCTCAGCATCCTTCCCTCCTTTCATCGCTCGTTAAGATCATGGTGGGACTCTCTGAGCTGAAAGGGAGTCTGTCCTTTTGTTCGCAGAATTTCATAGACTAAATGTACCATTTTGCTCATCAGTGGGTGTTGTCGTGCGTTGCTTTTATGCTTACCTAGCTTTTGCAACCGTTTCTGCTTTTGTGCTCACGCGTACCCTTTCTCTCCGAGATTGAACGCTCTCAAAATCTCCCAATTGGAAAAGGGTTCAATTTATGTTCAAAGCAGGCAAATCTCATTAGCCGTGCTCCCTTTTCCACGGTGACAGCCCAAGTTCCACAGAAGGGCCTAAAATCGTGCGGCTGGCTTCACTGTGAGGCGCAGGCATGAACACCTGACAGTGCAGGTGTCGAGAGCAGGGGCTCAGAGGAAAAGCTGAGCTCGCCCGCAGAGATCGGAGGCGGTAGTGAAGAGATTGAATCCTGCCTTGGGCCTTGGGCAGGGCTGAGTCTGGGGGATGCGGTGCGGTTCTCCTGCCCTCGCTTGTGGCTGCAGCTCTGGTGTTCAGAGCAGTGCCGACCTGCTGCTTCTCACTCTCGGGACCTGCGGCAACACAGTCTCCTGGTCCCTGGCGAGGCGGATCTGCGTCTGGCTTTTGCCCGTGCGTCTTGCTGCGTGTAAGGATGCCCAGTCCTTTCGACTGAGGGAGAAGCCTCCCGTGAGTCCCCATCTGCTCTCGGTCTGACTTCCTTTCCCGGGGCATCCATCGCGCGGCTTCACCCGGCAGCGGGCGAGTGCAGAAGGTACGCGTGAAGCCTCTGTGGCGCGGCACTGGCCCGGCTTCCTTCCCACCTCGCAGGCCACTTCCGCCCTGCCCTTTGTAAGCGCCAGCCGCTGGCGTGGACTCGCCCCTGCACCAGCCTGGGGTTTCCTTCACTGGGGTTCGAAGTAGCCACACAAGCCCTTGCTCAAGAGGGTGCCTGATTCTCATTCGCTTCTCTGCTGGCCATTGCTGAGACTGGCAGGCGCTGAGTGCTGCCTAGAGAGCCTCTTGGACCGTTTGACGGCCTATACACATAATAAGAGATAAATGGAATCACATGGGAGAGGAAACGGGGGGCAGGTGGGGTGAAGCCCATGGTCAGTCTCACATTTATGAGGAGATCTGGGTGGCAGAAGCTTTCTGGCCCTCAACTTGCTTTCTCACCTCCTTAAAATTTAGGAACAGAGCGAGCCAGAAGGGGCCTCCCAGGCCATCCAGTTTGACCCCCGGCTCCAGCCGGCTCTGCTCACGACATGCCCACCATGTGCATGTCCAGCCTGTCCTTGAACACCCGCACTGGTGGGGCCTCAACCACCTCCTGGGGAAGCCCATTCCACGCCCTCGGGGTCCTGACTGTCAGGAAGTGCTTCCTGGCATCTAGATGGAACCTGGGTTCCCTGAGCTTTGCTCTGTTGGAGCGCGTCCTGCCTTCCTCTGCAGGGAAAAAAA
Organism: Varanus komodoensis; assembly: GCF_004798865.1. NCBI lineage: Eukaryota > Metazoa > Chordata > Lepidosauria > Squamata > Varanidae > Varanus > Varanus komodoensis. The sequence continues at coordinate 10,881,832 of NW_025335701.1, read as the reverse complement.
GGTCATGACCCACCTCTGTGTGACACCCCCTCACGTACCTACATGTCGCCAACAGATCCCCTCTGAGTCTCCTCCTCTCCAGGCTGAAGAGGCCCAGCTCCTTCAGTCTCTCCTCCCTCCCCTCTGCATGCTATTCGCCTTTTGCGAGCATTTTACTTCAATTGTAATTGAACTACAATTACTTCAATTGGTGCAAAACAGCTGCCAGGCTGCTGACGGGGACTGGGCATTATTCTCACATAACCCCAGTCCTCTACCAGCTTCACTGGCTCCCCATCGAAGTCCGGGCCCAATTCAAGGTGCTGGTTATCACCTACAAAGCCCTTAACGGCTTGGGACCTGAATACCTAAAGGAACGCCTGCTTTATTTAAAAGTTATTTTCAAGACCTTTTTATTTAAAAGTTATTTTAATTGTTAATTGTTGATTGTATTTATTTATTGGTTTTTATATTTGTGCCGAGATGTCTCCGGGATTTTAAGGTTATCTGTATGATTGTTTATTTGTTTTGTAAGCCGTCCCGAGACTTTTTGCGAATGGGGTGGCATAGAAATGTTCTAAATTAATTAATTAAGTAATTAATTTTGGGTGCAGTGCTGCTGAGTGGGACAGAACCCCCTTAAGAAGTTAGGTTGCTAATTTCTGTTTCTTCTTCCCTTTTTATATAGGTTTACTGTAAACAACACGATTCTTCATCCAGAGATTGCCGAGTGGTATGTAAGCTCTTCTCCCTTCTTGTCCGCGTGTTATCACTGGGGTGCGAAGTTTCTGCGCAGCCACCTCCAGCTCCGAGTCGGCTCTGGGTGGGGCTGTGTCTTGGAGGAATAGCAGAGGGGTTTTGGAATAGATCAGAGGGCTTTTTCTGGTGTTGAAACCGGGGTCCCAAGGGTTCCCCCCACAGTGAGTAGCAGCCACTCATTTGCCAGGTGGGGGGGGCGAGGAGGTCCTGTCCGTGGCATAAGCACCCCCACACCTTTCAGGGCTGGGACTTGGCCTGTCCTGTCCACTCCAGCCTCCTCCCGTCCCGTCCCGTCCCATCCCATCCCGCCCCACATCCCGACTGGGATTCTTCTGCAGCCCAGCCAGCCACTCTGGAGAGCAAACCCCGAATGCCTGCGTCCTTCTCACTCCCCACACACACCCATCCTGAGTGGGATGGGGAGGAACCGTTTCTCCCATTGCCAGGCGAGTTTCTCTCTCTGCACTGGGAGCGCCGTGCAGCTGGGCAGCGCTTCCATCCAGGAGGAGGAGGGGGGGTGCGGAGGATGTGAGGTGTGGCCCCCTCGCTGCCGCTGCACCTCACCTCAGCCAGCACTGTACCCCTGGCTGAGCCTCATAGCCAACCCTGGGGTCTTGGCATGGTGCTCTCCTACCCTGGTGGGAACTGCATTGAATTTATTCGTTTATTTAAAACGTGTCTATCCCGCCCCATCACATACGTCTTGGAACAGTTGACAACAGATTAATACAATAAGGTAAGAATAGAAATAAGGATAACAGTTGCATAGTATCCTGTGTTAAAATATAAAACCACTAAATAAAAATAAAACCACTAAAGTACCGGGAGGATAAAAAGGGTTTCGCCTGATGCCGAAAGGAAAGAGATGTTGGCGCCAGGCGAGCCTCCCTGGGGAGCGTGTCCCACGGTCAGGGTGCCACCGCAGAGAATTGGGCCAGATTTGCTCTCCAGCTTGGGAGGTGGAGAAAAGAAAGCTAAAGGCACGTGGGACAAGGTTCCCTGGTTTGGTCAATTGCACCCGTGAGTAGGAGAAGCCAGTGGGGTGGATCTGGTCCTCCGCCCCCTGCAGAATATTTGCTTGTGCCCCGTTTGTCAGCACGCAGAAGCATTTTGGCTGCTGGTTAGGTGCAAACCCACCCGGTCGTAATAGCGCGAGAAAGAGAAATGAGACGGTGCTGACACCGTTCTTGTCAATTTACTGAAAAATTCATTAGTGTTCATCATGGCGTAGGTACAAATACAAATACATTCATTATAATTTCCACTACAGCAGTGACTAACGGAAGAAGTATTAACTGAATGTCTGGCAGAGCGGGTAATGTTATATAAATGTCACACTATTTCTGCCTCCTTTTGGGATTCATTTTAAAAGCGTTAATTCTAATGCATTTCACTGGCAAATTATGGATGTTCTTTTTAATTACACTTGAATGCCAGTGGGCTCTGGCATTAGCAGAAGAGGACCCGGGCGCATCCCAGTTCCGAAGTGCTATGCGGCGGTGAAATTTCGTAATTGTTATGGTTTCCCCCCTCCCCCCAACAAGGTGGCTGTTAAGGGCAATTTTCTGTTGTTGGAGAAGAAAAGTCTTCTGCCTTGAACAGATGGCCACAAGCCAATGTTGTGAGGACTGGCGTGCCTTTTCTTGCTTCCTGCTCTTGCGTGGGCTAATGGGCCAGTTTCCGCCTGTCATTTCCCTGTGCTCGCGGGCAACGCCTAATGGCGGGGGGTCAGAGGGCAGAGAAACACATCTCGTGCCATCCAGCCATTCCATTTCTGCGTGCCATGAAGGGAGGAAGCTGGGACAGGTGCCTGGGTTTCCCCGCTCCCCATGTTTTGTCAGGTCTGTTTCCACCCTGCAAGTATGCCTGCCAAGACGATTCCAACCGTGACTTGGCAGGTTGACGCCCCATGCTGGTCGGAGGCTTCTTAAGGCCACTTCAGCTCTGCTAAGCCAGCAGCCAATTGCATTTTATTTTATTTATTTACTTAAACTTTTGTAAGTTTTATGCCTTGGCATCTCAGGATGGCTCACAATACATAAAATTGAAATACAGTAAAACCACGATGGGGTGGTCACTGACCTCGAGCCAGACATCCTGGAATGTGAAGTCAAATGGGCCTTAGGAAGTCTGAGCAACAACAAAGCTAGTGGAGGCGGCAGTATTCCAGCTGAGCTATTCAAAATCCTAAAAGACGATGCAGTAAAAGTGCTACACTCAATATGCCAGCAAATTTGGAAAACTCAACAGTGGCCACTGGATTGGAAAAGGTCAGTTTACATTCCCATCCCAAAGAAGGGCAGTGCCAAAGTACGTTCAAACTACCACACCATTGCACTCATTTCACATGCTAGCAAAGTGATGCTCAAAATCCTACAAGCTTAGGCTCCAGCAGTATGTGGACCGAGAACTACCAGAAGTACAGGCAGGATTTTGAAGGGAGAGGAACTAGAGATCAAATTGCCAACATACGCTGGATCATGGAGAAAGATAGGGAACTCCAGAAAAACATCTACTTCTGCTTCATTGACTATGCTAAAGCCTCTGATTGTGTGGATCACAACAAATTGTGGCAAGTTCTTAAAGAGATGGGAGTACCAGACCATCTTATTTGTCTCTTGAGAAACCTATATGCGGGTCAAGAAGCAACAGTGAGAACTGGACACAGAACCACTGATTGGTTCAAAATTGAGAAAGGAGTTTGGCAAGGCTGTATACTGTCACCCTGCCTATTTAACTTATATGCAGAGCACACCATGAGAAAGGTGGGCCTAGATGAATCACCAGTTGGAATTAAGATTGCCGGGAGAAATATCAACAACCTCAGATATGCAGATGATACCACTCTCATGGCAGAAAGTGAAGAGGAACTAAAGAGCCTCTTGATGCGGGTGAAGGAGGAGAGTGCAAAAGTTGGCTTGAAACTCAACATTAAGAAAACTAAGATTATGGCATCTGGTCCTCTCACTTCTTGGCAAATAGATGGGGAAGAAATGGAGGTAGTGACAGATTTTATTTTCTTGGGCTCCAAGATCACTGCAGACGGGGACTGCAGCCAAGAAATTAAAAAACGCTTGCTCCTGGGGAGGAAAGCTATGGCAAATCTAGACAGCATACTAAAAAGCAGAGACATCACCCTGCCGACAAAAGTGCGTGTATTCAAGGCTATGGCTTTCCCAGTTGCAATGTATGCCTGTGAAAGTTGGACCATAAGGAAGGCCGAGCGCCAAAGGATTGAGGCCTTTGAATTGTGGTGCTGGAGGAGACTCCTGTGAGTCCCTTGGACCGCAAGGCGATCAAACTGGTCAGTCCTAGAGGAGATCAACCCTGACTGCTCTTTAGAAGGCCAGATCCTGAAGATGAAGCTCAAATACTTTGGGCACCTACTGAGAAGGAAGGACTCCCTGGAGAAGAGCCTAATGCTGGGAACGATTGACGGCAAAAGAAGGAGGGGACGGCAGAGGATGAGGAGGCTGGATGGAGTCACTGAAGCAGTTGGTGTGAGCTTAGGTGGACTCTGGGGGATGGTGGAGGACAGGAAGGCCTGGAGGAATGTTGTCCATGGGGTCGCGATGAGTCGGACACGACTTAGCGACTAACAACAACAACAAAAATCACATTTATAAATGACATAATTCAGTAAAAAATACATAAAAGACAAAATCAAAGCAACTGTTCAAAATGATTAATATACTAATTTTTAAAATAGTGATTAAATAAAAAGGTTTTGACCTGGCGCTGAAAAGAATATAGACTCTGCACCAGGCGCACCTCTCCGACATTTATTTAAGACATTTGTATGCCGTCCTTTGCGAGAGCCTCAGGATGGCTTACACAAATAATATTCCAAAATACATAATAATATTATAAATAACATCAAACTTTCCACAATATATCCTCTCTTAATTAATAAAAGTAATAAAACTAAAAATGCAACTGTATATCAATTAGTAATATTAATAAAATAGTATTAGTTGTTAAAATGAAGATTAAATAGATCTTCACCTGGTGCCAGAAGGAGTAGAGAGTAGGCACCAGGCAGACCTCTCCGGGGAGCATGTTCCATAGTCTGGGTGCCACCGCAGAGAAGGCCCTCCGTACCTCCCTCAAGGAGGGTTCCCCGAGTAAGACCTCCCCTGCCCATCTTAAGGAGCATGAAGGCATATTTTGACCGACAGACAGTGGCTGGTGGTTTTGGTAGGCTTTCCGATGCCTGGCAGGGAAACGCCATGTGAAATGAACAGACAGGACTGTCGGGCTGTGATTCCCTTGAGCTCAGGTTCCACTGATGATGAAGCGATGGTGGCTTAGTCTCGGTTCTCGTTGGGCTGGGAAGTGTGCCTCCTCCCACTTGGTCTATCTCAGAATGGGCCAGTGCGTTCAGGTAATTGGAGCTGAGCAGGTATCCTTGGAGGGCCCAGGCCAAGAGTACCGGGCTTCTTCCCGAAGGCAGCATGCTGCTCTGTAATCTTCTTGTAAAAAAAGTAATTATGCTGAAGAACCAACAGCAAAAGGCAAGGCCGGGCCAGGAGCTCGGTGAGTGCCGAGAGAGGTGGTTGCAGGCACTTCGGAGCCCGTGGGCAACGCGGTGGAAAGACCTTGGTTCTAAAGTGGCTCTGTGAACGAAGCCTGCGATGGCAGCCGACGCACGAGCTCCCGGAGCAGTGGCATGGACTGCCTCAAGATCATCTCATTAGCAAGAGCAGTTCACACCGCGGTTGCCCTCCTTTCAAGTTCTTGAGAATTAATGAGACCTGTTCGCTGACAGGAAGATGTTGACGCTTGCACAGAATGAGAAATTGAAGCCGTGACTTAACACATCTTCCAGGGCTGGGGGCAAGAGGGTGGAGCCTGCACCACGCTGGAACACCCCAGTCTGGCTATCGAGAACGATGGCGGCTCACACGGGGAGCTGGGGGTGCAGCTGGAACACGGGTTGTCAGGAGCCCTCTTCCTCGGAGTCTTGCTTTTTGACCCCTTGACACCCTCCTCCTACCTATGTCGCACCTCTGCTGCGGTTTTGAAAGCAAACTTCATTCCCTAGAGGATGATATGAAATTGAAAACCTGCAGAATGATGGTCTGGTTAGTCCATCTCAATTCTTTCAGAAGACATGCTGGAACAGTTCTTTTCTGAAGGGCTTTCGAGTGAGTCCAGTCATGGGTGCCTTAAAATGCAGTGGAGATGCTACCCAAGCTTTATTTATTTATTTAATTAATTTACATGTATTTATAGGCTGCCTTTAATTGCCATGGCCTTCCTGGGTGGCTTACAATGCATAAAACAATGCATAGCAGGGGTAAAAACACATTAAAAACCAATCAAAACATAATGAATTAAACATCTGTAAAAGCAATTAGAAAGGGCCACAGCATGCAGGCTAAATGTTAAAAAAAAATCCTGAAAAGATGTGTCTTTGCCTGGCGCCAAAAGGAAAACAGAGGTGGCACCGGGCGAATTTCCCCAGGGAGGAAGTTCCAAAGATGCGGAGCAGCAGCAGGAACGGCACCTCACCCCGTTGCCACCCTTCTCCTCTCCCTGGGGGGGTGGCTCTCGTCGAAGGGCCTCCTGAGCTGATATGAGGGGGTGGGGAGGTATATATGGGTGCAGACACAGTCCTTTAGCCACCGACCGGCTGCCTTTACCATGCCACGCGAGGCAAAAGCAAACACAGTGTAGCTGGGAAGGGGGGAGATCCAAGCGGGGAAGCTCACCGCTGAGGTTGTGGCATCGCGTGTGGTCTTGGAAATGCGAATCCCTTGTTCTCTCGACCTCTCAGACTGAGTCCGGATTGCCCCCTTGCAGTGGGGAGAACTTGCCCCATGGCTGGGAAACTAGGCGATCAGTGCCTGCTGAAAGGCTGTGGAGCACCCGGAAAGGGAGGGGGTGTCGCCCTCTAGGGAACTAGTTCTGGAGACGAGGGGATTGACCGTGTGGGAAAAGGACCGGAGGCTCCAGCTCCAGTGCCGGTCTGCCGGTCTTCCTGGTGCCCACTGTGGAATGTGACAGTGGGGAAAGGAAAGGAATTTGGCGGCTGAAGATGCTCGGCTTCTCCTCCTCGTCCCTCCCTTTCCAATACAAGTTTGAGTCTCTGGACTCTGCATAATTACTCCTGAGCTCCAAAGGGCAGCTGGGGGCAGCAACGCACGTGTCTTTGGAAGTATGAACGGCATTAGAAGGCACGTCGCGACCTTACTTCTTGCCTCCGCCAGGATCAGCATTTCCCTTCGTCTCACCGTGGTTGTGCCGGCATGCCTGCGAGTGCTTGCGGTAATGACTCTTTCTACATAAATCATTTTGTCCGAGCTGAAATCTAATCACGGCACGGAGACGGCGCCGGGATGAATGGTGTCCCTGTTGAAATCTTGGCATTCATCTGGAAAACGGTTCTGCAGGCAGGTGAGCGGTGCCCACCTGCGCTCCCGCTTTGTCACTGTGGCCGGACCGAGATGTGATGGAGAAAAACGACGGCTGCGTCGCTCTGGGGACTCCTGGGCCGCCTGCGGTCGCTTGCGCTCTGCACGTGTGGCCAGACTGACCCGGCCGCGGGTGGGAGGGTTGCCGCTGCTTGAGGCAGGCTGTGGGAGGTGCGTTTTGGTTTGGAGCTGGAGCGTGGGCGATGGGGGTTGGTGGCTCAGCACCTGCTCTGCACGCGGTGGCCCGACGTGCACACGTGCCGTCCCACGGCCTGCTTTCCTCAGGGGCCGGGCCCGAAACGCGTCTTGGGGCGCAGCTCTGCAGGCTTGGCCCGCGGTGTGGGTGGAGGCCGTCTTGTGCTCGGCCCTGCCTCAGGAAGCGGGCCAGGCCGAGGGGGTGGGCGCAAGCGTGCGTGGACTCGTGGCGGTGCACCTTGGCAAGCTGCTTCCACATGGTGTGCAGCAGCGCACGCTCAGGCTGCCATGCGTGATGTGCAAGGCGCATGCTGCTTATGCGGCAGGGCTCGATTCAGCTGTTGGGCGCACTCGCCAAAAACTCGGACTCGCAGCTGTGACAAAATGCAGCATCCACCTGTAAGGTGATGGCCACTTGCTGAGCTACTTGGTGGCCGAGTTCTGGGGCTGCCGCTGGTCGCCACTCCGAGGAAGCGTGCCTGCTGGCAAAAAGCGGAAGGGCCTTCTTGGTGGCTGCCCAGCGATGGAACAGACCCTCGCTTGGCCGGACTGGCAGCGGCGGCATGGTCCGCTTGGCGCTCGGGTGACACTGCCCTCTGTGACGGAGCGTTTCCTTAGCTAATCTCATGGTGAGGCATTACGGCAGCAGCTTCCCAGGTTTGGTACTTAATTTGACTTAGCTGGTGTCGTTTTTTAAAGGTGGCTTTAAATTTGGCTTTTAGATGTTTTCTTGTAGTTCTAATGACGTTTGTTATTGTTACCTTCCTTTTATTGTACTTTATGTGCTGTTGTAAACCTCCTAGCTTGATTCCGCTAATAGAACTGAAATCAGTAATAATAAAAACAAAAGCAACAACAAGAAGGGAGAATACTAAACTGAATATTGCATTTTTATGATATCCTCACAATAACGTTATGAGAGAGGTCAGCACTATTACCATTTTTATTGAGTTTAAAGCATTAATATTTCTCCGTCCTGCCCAGCTAGTCTGAATTTGCAATAAAATTGATTTTAATATATATGCTCCAGAGAACAGGAAAAGCAGTTCTTGTGCTACGGAGATGCTTCTGTGAGCAAAATGCCATCCAGCTACTAGAACGGGAGGTGCCTTCGGGTTCTTAATGCTCACGGTGGGTCTCGGCAAGCACGCTCTCGCTGACCGCCGATCGTGCTGGCATGGGCCCCGACTGCTCACCTTGGCAGCAATTACTGTGCCATTAGCAGCCGTGTCCTTCCAGGGGTGCGAGGCGCTCTATGCCTGTGACCGTTAGGTCCTGTGCATTTCTCACCGAGGACCTGTTGAAATATTCAAGAAGCGGAGGCGAGCGGAATTTGTGTCGCGTCCACGCATGACTGCCCTGTACCACTGGCAAAATCCGAAGTACAAAAGTGACCATGCTTTTGCTCGCTGCTGCTCCCTTTTCGACTGCTCACCGAGGTTGTCTGCAGGTTGCCCCGTCCTCGGAGGTGGTTCTGGAGGGAACCGAGAACAGTTCAGGGCAAAATCCGGTTGTGGAAGGCGTCCCCCTCTCCACGGCTCAGTGTCTGGAGAAGTTTGCCTTGCCATCTCGGGATGCCGGCCATGAAGACGCTTGCTTCCATCCTCGCCCCGTCACCATGTTACGCTGCCCCAGCTTTCATCGAATGACGTGCGAGCTTTTGATTTTTGTGAAACTCTTCATCTAGAGGTTCATAAATTTAATACAGTTCTGAGCCAAAACAATGTACGGAGATATATTTCTTCTTCTCTGTCTGCTACCTTTGCAAAGCTCGCTGCAATAACCCAGTGGATTTGATGGCTTCAGGCAAAAAGTCATTCGTATTCCATTAGTGTACTTGGGCTTTCAGTTCTGTAACTTGAGAAATAGCAGGGAGCAGCCATATTAAAAGCCAGGGCCTCCCTAAAAAAATTGCCTTAATCCTCGGGGAAGAGTGCAATGAAACTGCATCAAGGATATCTTTATATTGCTGGCTGGTTCCATAAAAGAGGTGGTGTGACTAGCAAAATATCGAGGGGAATAGCCAGCCATTACAGGCCAAGGAGGAAAAGTCCTGCCTGCTAACACAGATATAGTGATTAACCAGCCGACGTCGTGCATTTCCATCAAACGATTCTATGTACTTTGAACTGAAATCCCATTCAGTCAGTCAAAGCACGTGCATGGAGGCGACCTGGGCCTCCCCTTCCCTTGAATGCAGAGTTTACCTGGAAAGTCTCACGTGGAAAGGTAGCCATGTCTGGGTGCGTGCGTTCACAGAGCTTCACGTGTGTCCCCTCCCAGCTGCAGTCACAAGGGCCGATCTGCATGCAGCGACTCATTTTTTGTAAGCCATCCCGAGACGCTGGTAGTGGATGGGTTAGGAAAGCTTTTAGCAGCAGCTGCAGCAACAATTGATAAGGTTGTTGGGTGGCTGGAACTGAGTGACAGCAAGTGTGTGTGTGGCCTGGCACATGCTTGTTGCTTTCGGCTAACGACCATTGGTGGTTCTCACATCCAAACCCAGAATCTGGGTTGTTTGGGGGTTGAACAACTCACGGATGACCATGTGTGTTTGCATCCACTTCACATGGACAGTTCCCAGGCACTGCCACTGTGTGAGGACCTACATCAGCATCTCTCGCGTGGGCAGAGCTTTCTCTGGTACTGTGTTTTCCAACGTATTGCTTTTCCATCGGTAACTCCGAACGGATGCCAGTCGCCAGTGCAGCGTGAGCCAAGAACGGCAGCTCCAGCGTAATAGTTTCTGGAGTTTCTGCATGAACAGTTGAGCTTCCCTGAAAGTTTGGCCGTTGGGCTGTGCAGAAACAAAATGGAGAAGGAGGATGCTTCCCGGAGGATTATTCCTAGCAGATATACGAGAACACAGCATTGAATAATATCTGTGCTTCATGCAGCCAGTGCAGCCAATAGATGGTGAACCTGAAGGGCCCCGAGAACGGAGCCGGAGAGGAGCAGGTGGGTGCTGGTCAGCATGTTGGGCCTGTTGCTGCGATTCATGAGCGAGCCAGCCAGCCGTTCTCTGTTGGCACACTTTTCCCCCTTCGAGATAAACAATAGAAGAGCAGGGCCCACTTTTGTATTTGAGCTTTTCAAAATTCGTGTCCAGCTTGTAACATATCCTAAGATTTGAATCCTGTTCCGTGTGTTTTCATTTCCTCCCTCACGTATTTTGGATCAAGTATCGGGCAGCACTGGGGCCAAAAAGTAACTCAGAATACTTTTCTAAAGCCTGGTTTACTAGGTGGGCAGTAATAAATGTCCAGTTAGATTGTGCTGGAGAGCATCAGAAAATTGCCCCATGGAAATGTGCGTGTGAAGATTCTCTGGAAACTGTGCCGCGGGTGCCGTGACTGAGCGTGCGTGACGGAATGTCGGGTGCCCAAACTGCACCGAAAGCTCCTGAGCAGAGATTGGGCAGCGGTAGCCAGCTTTGACCAGGAGGTCACCGTCTGTTGTTCTTCGGCCTGCAAAGAGAGCCGCTGGGGGTTGAAATGTCACGGGTGTAGATGCACGCACGTAAAACCCGCCGCCTTGCTCTTGGCGTGCCTTTAATTTGTGGAAGGGTCACCTTTCCCTCACCTGTGCACTGCCTCTGATATTGAAAAATCATTCGGTGAGCCGATGGATTTAAGGATCCATCGGCAGTTCCAGCACACACTTTGCCAAATTTTTGGCATGCTTTGCGGCCCTCATTGCAGTCCAGTGGTTGTGGGCTGCCTCTTTGTGGTTCAGCCATTCTAGGCTGTGAGAGGCAGGATGGAGCGACAGGTTGGTGCTTTCTGGATGAACATGCGTTGCATTACATTGCGTTTGGATTGATTTTCTCGTGTTTGATAACGATACTGTATTATTGTGCTGGAATAGGGCTTATAGTGGTATATTTTTGTGTTATATTCCTTCTGGAAGGGGGTCTGTAACTAAGCCACTTCAAGACGATGGGAAGCAACGCATAATTTTCATGCGGATCTTGATAAGCACATCGGTAATAATATGGTCCTTACGGTGCTGACTTTGGTCTTGTCTGGTCTGTCCTCCTACAAACTGAGCACTAGCATCGCCACGTCCACTGGTATGTTCAGATTCCAAAGCAGAAGTCCATTTGCTGCCTCTTAGCACCCTCCAAGCACAGCCGGTCTGCTAAAGGAGTCTGAGAATCAGCTTCAGGTGCTGGAAGCGCATGTCTGGTGCCTCCTCGTCCATTGGATCTGGCTTCCTGCGCAAGCAGCCGCAGTTTTCGACGGTCCACCGGTGGACCTCTGCTCCCCCTCAGAACCGAGGCCTGGCAACCTGTGCCCTCCAGAAGTTTTGTCCTGCAGCTCCTGGCATCTAGGACTACTCGCTGCGGTGGGCAAGGCTGAAGGGAGCTGGCATCCAAAGCATCTGGCAGGCACCAAGTGCCCATCTCCACACCGGGCGTTCTCCTCTGCCTCCCTTTGCCCCCCGAGGGAACGTACGTGCGCTGCACTTGGGGGGACCCAACCCACTATATTGCCAGTACCTTTCCTGGCCTCCTCTCGGATAAATGAATGCCGAGCAAACATTTCATTTCCTAATGCCCCCTATTTGCCGCAAAGGCATAATAGCCTGCTGCTTTCTTAACCCATCTGCTCTTCAATAGGTTTGCCAATTAGGTTACCTGGCTATTCTTCGTGCTCTCGATTTAATCATTGCTGAGCTGTAGGGGGAATTACTAACCTGATTTTCCTCTCTTTCCCTTTTGAAGCCGTGTGATTAAGACGGACATGGAGTTGGAAGTCCTCCGCTACACCAATAAAATCTCTAGTGAAGCTCATAAAGAGGTAATGGATCTCTTACAGATAATAATTTTTTTGCTCTTTGTGTAACAGTAGTTTTTCAAAAAAATGTTCGCCGCTATCAGAATTGCTTAGTAATAAAGTAATGGAGGAGCTGGAATGGAATTAGGAAGATAATGTTCCTCTTAATAGAATCCTGTCCTGCACCTTGCATCGCCCTTGAACTTGCTCTTGATGCGTGGGGAGCGGCGTGGGCCTGAAACACTCCGAGAAGGAAGGCCCCTTGGAGAGTGGAGGTATCCCGCGCAGCAGGAGTGCTCCGGCTTGCCTTCCTCTCCCTCCCGGTGTTTCCCCACAGCCCACACCGGTTTCTGGAGACACACCCTTGGAGGACCCCTTCCTGTGGAAGGATGAGCTCGCTGGAGGCGTGGGCCAAGCGCCCGGGTACCGCAGGCATAAGCGCGCCTTCCCCAGCGCAGCCATCGCGGCCGAACGGGCTGTTTCCCACACACCCATCACAGTCGGGGGTGCCCCAGGCAGGAGCTGCTGGGTCAGTGCCTGCTCTGGGCAATCAGCGCTCAGTCGGCCGCATTTGCCAGACGTGCAGATGGGGGCACTTTGTGTTGGCTTTAGGCTTAGTAGCCCTAAGTGAATTCTCAGGTTAACTTTGGGTAATTTGACCCACAAGCAACCCGCCTGTCTGTTTTTGCCTGTCACTCAACAACCCGTGGCCATATGCGGAGCGGAAGCAGCCTGTGTGAATCAAACCCTTGGTTAATCCATAATTTCTGCGGATATATGCAAACAGGCTCAGCCAATTCAGAAACGTGGCCCAAGGACCTCGCCTTGAAGCTGCTCTCGCGAGCCGCTCTGGGCTGGCTGTCAGCGCACAAGCAGGTTAAGAAGGGCAGTCAAGCCCTGTGTGGGCCGGACGTGGGTCATTACCCTCGCCCAGAGAAACTGACTTGAACCCGGGGAGGGGGGGCAGCCGGTGCGGGTCACAGGCCAGCCCAGAGCCCTCCCCAGCTGAGTTTCTTGCCAACCACTCCAGCTCCCCAGATTTGAACATCACGGCCAGCTGCGCTAGGCAGAGGGGATCGTGCAAGTGCCCCCCCCCCCCGGTGCCAGGTGGTGGTTTATTAAAACCCCCCTCCTACATTTGTGGGAGCCGGCTTAGTATGACAGTCTTGGCTTTGAAGGCTCCCCTGCGCTCCAGGTAAGCGGTGCCTTAATGCGCAGCATGCGGCCGTTCCCGCTTCTCTTCCCTGTGCTTGTTCCGCACCTTCTCGGAGCTGTGGGGGCTTCAGTCACTTGGCGCCCACTCCTTCCCTACACGCCCTCACGCCCCCTAAGCTCTTCGAGGGAGGCCCTGCTCCGGGAACCCTCCCCGACGGAGGTGAAAAGGGCATCTACTCGGAGTAGGGCCTTCTCTGCGGTGGTGCCCAGATTATGGAATGCGCTTCCTGGCAAGGTTCACCTGGCACTGAGCTTATACAGTGGCACCTTGGCTCACGAACTTGCTCCGTTCCAGGACTCTGGTTGTGACCCAAACTGGTCGTGAGCCAAGTCAAATTTCCCTATTAGGGTCGATGTAAATGAGGTTAATCCGTTCTGTAACCATTTTTTAAATGAGAAAAATGTGAAGCAAAGTGACAAAGAGCAACGAAGATCGTGGCCACCCCCCCCCCCGGCCCCAGCACGATCACGGCCATCCCCCCCCGGGGGGGGGGGGGGGCTGGGGGCTGGGCAGACGGCCGTGATCGCGGTCCACACCCAATGCATAGTTCGTGACCTGAGTCCAATTTTTCTTTGAAATTTTTGTTCGTGACCCGATTTGGTTGTGAACTGAGGCATTCGTGAGCCGAGGTACCACGGTACTCTTTTCAGCGCCAGGTCAAAACCTTTTTATTCAACCATTATTTTAAAAATTAGTATTTTAATGCTACAGTTGTGTTTTATATGTTATCTATTGTTAGATTGTTTTTAAGGCATTTGATTTTATTGATTGTGGGCTGACCTGAGATGCCCCGCATATGGGACGGCATATAAAAGTTTTGATAGATAGATAGATAGATAGATAGATAGATATTTGATATTTTCCCCTGTAGAAACTGCCCCCAGCAGTGAGAGTCGGGCATTTGGGACTCTGGGACCGCTGGTCTTATTCTGGGGATGCCTTAAGACGGCCTGTAAGTTCCTTTCGCTGTGATGAGCACAGCTAACACTTCTGTTTGCTCAGCTGCCGCCGCTCCAGGCTTTCCGATGGCTTCTGCACTCCTGATAGGCTTGAAGGAAGCTGTTAAAGACAAACAGCTTCTGAGCATGTGCAGTTTTGTGCTGAACATCCACTTAAATCAACAGGAGCGTGTGAAAAACAGGCTTCCTGAACCTACTCTGAGTAAGGGAAAAGGCGTACAGTAGATGTGACTGCCTGTGACAAGGGCTGCACACGCCAGTTGCTGAGGGGCTTGGGCAGGAGGGGGTCTTGCACCCATCCTGCTGGAGGGATCGGGGGGCAGCTGCTTCGCCCCTGGGCGCCTGGGTGGACCATTGGCCCGACCCCGCACGGCTGTGAGAGTGAAGTGTGGAGGAGGCCCGTGCTGCGATTCCTGCCCAGCTCTGCTGTAGTGAGAACATCTGCAGGGGACTTCTGCAGGTATACAGGCGGGCATACCTGGACGGTCCATATGACTGGGAACCCTGCACGATTGAGAAACCTGCCTTCAGGTCAATGCAAGAGCGAGTCCCTTTCCAGGTCTACTGTGTGAAGAATTCCCAAATTGCTTAGGGTGTTTCATGTTTGTGACCACAGGTGATGAAGGCTATCAGACCCGGCATGAAGGAATACGAGCTGGAAAGGTAGGTGCCCTCCCTCTTTCTCTCTGCCCCTTTCTCTCTCTCTTTCTCCTCCTCGCCTTCTTTCTTTCTCGCTTTCTCATTTATGGCAAAACTATGGGTAAGCATTTCTTGGTTGACAGGAAATGCCACCAATGGGGGCAAATGCCGTTGATTTAATGGCAATTACCTGAGCTCATTTGGAGCTGGTGTTGGGCATCGTACTTTATGATACTGAAGGTGTTTCATCAGTTTCCTTCGTGTTATTGGATGACAATTGCTTTTAGGTATAGTTTTAGAGCCCTATAATTCCTTTTGCAGACTTTTATGTAATTTACAGAAACGATACCTAATAGCCATTATTACTGCTCCGCAGCACCCAGTAAAGCAGCTTTTATGGGTGTGAATATCATGGTTATGCCTGTTGCACCACAAGTATTTATGGGGGCCATAAAATGGCCTGGAGCGCTCAGTCGATCCCTGCAGCTGTGGAGCGAGCGCGGCCGCCTCTGCTGGTGCATCCTGATCTCTGCTAGCTGTGTTGGCTCCCGGCGGAGCTGCGACTTGCTCCACCCTCGCGTACCTGCCCCGCTTTGCCTCTTTGAGAGGAGCACCTGGAGATTCTCCCCAGCTGGTGCTGCGCTCTGCCCATGTTCTGTGCTGGAAGGGTTAAATCTGTTTTGTGCAAAATTGGTATGCATGTGTGTATGAATGAGACAGTTACTTTGAAGAACAAACTTCACTGTTTTGTGTGTCTGAATCCCATTAAAAAAGTCTTCCTGTCTGTGGGAGAATGAAGGTGGGTGCCCCTTTGCTGTCAGCATCTCAGCTTTATTAATTCTTATTAAAAACAATTAGCAGAGTTGTGCTATTTGGCCAACCAGGTGGGTTGTTTTAGTCTTTTGGGAGGTTTTGAAGTAATTAAATCTATCCCAGCCTTCCCCAGACACATTTGGACTGCAACACCCAGAATTCCCAGTCAATGGCCCTACTGGGTGGGAATTCTGGGAGTTGCAGTTCAAATGGCTCTGAAGGCCCCCAGGTTGGAGAAGGGTGTTCTAACTAGTTAGTAGATTAAAGCAAACCCTGAACCTCGGGATGGGGATCCAAATCCAGGCCACCTGGGGACCTCAGGTGCCTACCCTGGCTCCTTGTAACTCCCACCCTAACCCCTCGTACACTCTGGGATTAAAAGGTTGCAGTACTGTTAGGAACCAGCTATGCTTACCGAAGATCTAGGAAACAGAAGGGAGACTTGGCTGTTGGCCACTTGCTCTTGGGAGACATGAAGAAAACCAGACCTGGGTTCCTTGCAACAAAAATTTGGGCATGTGGTGCTGAGCCCAGCGGCTCTTCCAGCTCGTCTTGAGAAGCTGTTGCTCCACACCCCTGATCCTGCAAAGGATAGGGCCCCTCTCCACACAAGGATGCTCCCCAGCAGAAGCCTGTTCTCCCTGCAGAGGAGGGCAGGACGCACTCCGACAGAGCCAAGCGCAGGGAGCCAAGGTTCCATTTGGATGCCAGGAAGCACTTCCTGATGGTCGGGACCCCGAGGGTGTGGAATGGGCTTCCACGGGAGGTGGTTGAGGCCCCATCGGTGCGGGTGTTCAAGGATAGGCTGGACGTCCACATGGTGGGCATGTCGTGAGCGGAGCCGGCTGGAGCCGGGGGTCAGACTAGATGGCCTGGGAGACCCCTCCTGACTCGCTCTGTTTCTGTGTTCTTAAGCGGTTCACACGTCTAAGAGCGTAAGAGCTGCACTGGACTGGACCAAAGGCCTCCTTCGCTTGCCATCTTGTTCCCCGTGGCCAACCTGTGGGGAAGAAGCCCATGAGTAGAATGTATGTAATGGTACCGTCTCACTGATGTTCCCCATTCATGGCTGTGCAGAAGTGCCCTGTTTCAGAAAGCAGAGGTAATACAAGGCCATCCAGACTAGTAAGGACTGGGCATTTTCTCCTCCTGAAATTTCCCCAATCCCCTTTCCAACCAGTCCCAAGTAGCATCTTGTGGAGCAGAACTCTGTAGTGGGCAGAACTTTTATTTGTTCTGAATCTCCCACAATTCAGCTGCATCGGGTGACCCTGGATTCCACTCGTACATGAATATTACATAACCACTTCTACCACGCCATGCATAATTTTATATATTCCAATCAAGTCTCCTCTATTTTTTTTCCTAATCTAATGAGCCTCAGCTGTTGTAACCTTTCTTCATAAGGGTGTTGCTCTTTTGGAGCCGGTGTGTTTTAAAAGTCCCAAATGGTTTTCTCCAAGAAAAAGTGCTGAAAACTATTACAGTGTTTTCCCTTCCTTGTCACGGGGTGTGGAAAGCCGCATGTCTAAAGTTCTTGCAGCAAAACTGCAAACCTTTCTGAAGGTCAATGCACGAGGACGGGGGCGGTGCTGGTCCGTTGTCCTTACTTGTTTCTGATCATGAAAGGTGGCTTTCTGCAAAGGAGAAAACTGGGGAAGAAGTTTCTTGGCGAAAACCGCAGACTTTCTGCAGTCTGTATCCAAGACGACTCTTCCTATCATTGAAAACCTGATCTGCTTTTCCGCCAGACTGTCCTTCTGACCCCATCGCTTGATTATTCTCCCAGTTCATGGTCCACAGAGGCTCCGAGACAGTAATTTAGGTGAAAACATTTCGGGGGCGGGGGGGACGACAACAGGGGGTTGAGGTGCGAGGCTTGGGTTTGATTTGCCCCCACATCTTTTGAAAGCCTGTGGTTTGGGTTGTGAGAGGGGGTGGAGGGACACACATTCCTTTCTCCCTTCTGTTCGTGGGTGTGCTTGGAATGTAAACAAACAAGACCCCGTATATA
Organism: Varanus komodoensis; assembly: GCF_004798865.1. Taxonomy (NCBI): domain Eukaryota; kingdom Metazoa; phylum Chordata; class Lepidosauria; order Squamata; family Varanidae; genus Varanus; species Varanus komodoensis. The sequence goes on along the minus strand of NW_025335701.1, from coordinate 10,864,064 downwards.
TACCTGCATGCACTAAAAGTGCACATCTGAGGAAGGTGTTCAGGAGGAAGGCTCAGCTGGGCCTACTGCAACCAGGTGCACTGCAAGGTTTCTGCAGGCAGGTGCTGGGGCACCTGCAAAGCAGCATTCTGATCCCAAATCCCCCACCGGTGCACCCCAGGCATCCAGGTCGGAGAAGGCCTCCTGCCTGGGCCTGGTCCCGCTCCCCGCCATCCCTCTATCGCCTTTGGAGGCGCCCCCGCCCCCCACGTCGCCCTTGATCCCTGCGTCATGCGACAGGACGCATCAAGGTGAGCACGGGAGAGCGCACCAGGGCATCAACTGGGCGTCCCCTTCTGGTCCTTTCACGGCCCCCTGAGGTGTGCAGAAGGAAGGTGGAGCGCTGGGGGGCTGACAGGTGTGGGGTATTTGTTCTTCGGACCTCTCTGTTGGCTCAAGAAATGAACTGACTCGTTCCCACTTTTCGGAGAGGGTTTCTTTTCCTGATTGTCTGCAGGGAGCCTGGGAGAATGCAGCCATACATATCCAGGGTGCAGCAGCCCACCCAAATCCTCCAAGGCGCTCATCCTGTTGACTGCAGACCCGGGAAACACAATTGGACAGGACTGGCAATATTCTGTGCCGTTAAGCTGCCATAAATAACACCAGATCAATGGAGTGGGAGAATATTATAAAGCTTAACCGTGTGTACATATAGCCCTCCTTCACTTGACTGCTTTTTTGTTTTAAATCCAACTTTAATGAAGGGTTTGTTTGACTTTCAAGTGGTGGCAAGCTGTAAAACCGTTTTCAGGGTACCACTGATCCTGAGCTGATCTCTGCTGCAAATTTGGCCATTGGGTAAGAGGGGCAGCGACCCCATAACACCAGTCCCAAGACAGCAAACGTTTATGGTAGGGGGCGGACGGGCCGAGGCACCCTCAGGTGAACAGGGGGAGCGGTTGGTGTTTGCTGCAGGCACCCTTGGAACCTTTTAAGTGGCACTTAGCTCAGGGACGGATGGCAAATTGATAGAGGTGGTAGGTCACACCACAATTGTGTGTGCAGAGCACACAAGCTTAGCTTGTGGGTCAGAAAACCCTTGCGGGGCTCTGGAGTTGTGATGCCCCGGCACTGTGAAACACCCGCACTGTGTTTGCCCCCTTTCTGCTTCACGTCCTCTTTCTGGCCGCTGAAAATTAAGGGCGATATTCCGAGTGCGTGTATGTTGCTACATTTGGGACCTTTGCCACAACCCCTTTTTTCCAGGCAAGCATTTCCACTTCGGGACAGAATTCCAACCGCTGTTTCAACAACATTGCTCGTTTGATTTTGCATTGGGATTTATGGCCTGCTGCTCCAGTATCTCTTGATGCCCTGTGTTTCATAAATCTTACAATAAGTCTGTGACAATAGGCCGGCATGCCACCAAATGCCTCAGAGAAGGGCTCCCTGCCAAGCACACGAATAACTCCGCCTCCCGAGTGGACCCCTTGGAGACTGGCCTCACCCACCCCTCCCTGGTGTCTCCTGGCCCAGCTTGCTCCACTGGCTAATGGGCCAGCCCTGCGTGAGAGATCCCATTAGGCGTCACTTCCCCTTGAACTTTCCTCTCCCACCTGGTGCTAGGAAATCCTCTCTAGTTAACTGCCTGCTAAAAACCATCCGACATACCGGCTTTCGTCTGGATTCAGGGCAAGTCTCCGTCCCAGCCTCCTCAAAATCAATCGCATACGTGGGATAAAGGAAATTGGGAACCACGCGGGCTCAGCGACGGCTTGTTTAGAGTGGCAATGAAGTTAAGTCTGAACTCGGCTGACACCAGTCGGCCGTGGCACTTTGTGCTGGTTTCCTTCGTCGCCCCCACCCTCTGCCCAGATCGCATCTTCAGAGGTCAGATTCGGGCCTTTTGTCGTTCTTTCATTTCTGCATGGGGCTTAGGCAGTCGGATGAGCTGCCGCCACTTATCCGGCAGGGTTGTGTTCCCGTATCGGTGGAGCTATCCTCCGGATTTTGAGCTTGCACCTTTCCTTTATCCCCCCTTTTCAAGGGAACAGAAAGAAAATGAAGATTGCGAATGACCCAAGAGGGAACGACACACCCATTTTTCTACCTCTGATGATTTTCCTGTCTTGTAGAAAGTATTGCTTTTTAAGTTATTCAAATATTTATTTCCCCTGGTTTCCGTTAGCGGGCAAATATTTCATTTTCAGGACAGGCCTTGGGTTTTTTAAAATGTTTCCAGTCCCAGCCAAAATTAGAACTTAACTTGTCATGTCCAGAAGCAGAGGGATGGAGGCAGAAACCAAGCCCTTGTTTTCAGGTGTATCGAAAAGCAAGTGGGTTCTTTTAACGATTTCCAGACAGGCAGCCCCGTCGGGCCATTGCAGCAAAAAAGCATTCTGGCACCTGAGAGCAGAACACATTATTTTTCCTGGCACCCCCTTTTGCGGATGCCATCGACTTCGTCCGATGGGGCTGGCATTGATGAGGCAGAGCATGTCCCTGGAAGCTCTTGGTGCATAAATGTGCAAAGGTGCTAAGACAAAAGTCCCACGGATGTTTCTCAGGCTTTCACGGACTCCGCATCAGGCGCACATCCTGGACGTGTGAAGGTGCAAAGCCATGCGCCTTGCAACTGGTCTGGTTACATAATACAAACAAGGCGCCATTTTGCACGAGTTTGAGCCTTTAACACAAGTTGACAGGGTCGTAATGATCAATCCTGGAAGGCGCAGTGGGAAGCCATGTGGGGTGTGCTTAGCGGGCAGAAGGCTGCTGATCTCCCTCCGGTAATTCCGCTCGCGATTTTAGACCCTGGGGATAATGGCCTTTGGGGAGCCTTGGGGGTGTTGGTTTCTGGAGATGACGGCCTGTGATGAACCCCGAAAGAATGCTTCTCCACCAGCCCGACTCGCCCTCCCAAGTTTTCCAGCTATTTCTATGTTCCTTCAATGAGACAGCAAACAAAAAAAGCTTCTTTGCAAATCCTGATTAAAACAAGAAATGTTTTGAACCTGTGCAGCTTTGCATTTGAAAACGCACTTCAATCATATCCACTTCCTGAGAGCAGGAATAAAATGGAGTTTGCTTCTGCTGCCCTGATGCTAAAGGCATCCCTGGAGAATAAGCACTATTTCTTTGTTGGAAAGGATAATATATATATATATTTTAAAGAAAAGAAATAACATGAATGGCAGTTGCTGTTCACATGCTCAGCCTCTCATCCCCCAAATATGGGACACTTTTTAAGAAAAGGGAAAAAGGTTGCTGCAGGCATCACTTCGGTTAGGATGGTCTCCTATGAAATGCAAAATGTTTTCTCTGAGCTTGCCAATTCCTGCATAGTGAGTTCTTCAGACTCAAGAAGGAGACCTCTGCTGCGTGGTTTAAAAGAAATGCCTGGCAGAAAATTCTGGATCCACTTAACAAACCCTCTTAGAAACATAGAAACAGAGCGAGTCAGAAGGGGGCTCCCAGGGCATCTAGTCTGACCCCCGGCTCCAGCTGGCTCCGCTCATGACATGCCCACCATGTGCATCTTCACTTCTGGAGTGCTTTCTCCACCCTGGCCACCTCTGGGGAATGCTGCCTACCTTTTGTGCGATGGCTGTCAGGATTTTTCTCTTGAGATGCAGAAGTAAAAATTTATTTTCTGGGGTGTCACTGGTAGAAATGTTCTGGTGGCACATTTGGCCCCACAGCTTCGAAGAAGGTACAAGCTGACTGTTTTCTTTCCTTGATTCTGTCCCCCTTTTTAAGAGAAAGGAAATGGGCAGGACTCAGATGCTCAAAGGCACACCGAGGGGGACCTCCAGGTCTCTTGGGCAGGCTTTCCCGGGGTGGGGGCAGACCGGGTCCTTCCTGCAGATTGGACTTACGTGACTCTGGAAAGGGCACACCCAGCTCTCCAGAAGCAGAAGAAAGAACAACACATGTTTGATACAGCTGCTCTGAGAAATCATAATCCACGTTTCCTCCAAGGAGTGCCAAGCAGAACACCTGGTACTTCTGCTTCTAAACCCATGTTGCCATCTCTGACTGGCAGCAGCTCTCCACGGATTCAAAATCAGGGTTGCTACGGGGCATCTGGAGATGCACGTCCAAAGCCCCTCCTTGCCGTTTTCCATCGAGACACTTGCCATTCCTTGGCGTTTGGTCCAGGCTGCAGTGTGGGCCTAATTTCTTTTCGCTTTACGAACAGCGAAGCCGGCAGCCGTGCGGATCTTGGCCGCGTTGGAAAAGCCGAAGGGCTTCCCGGTGGGCCGCCTCTTCTCATTCCCCCTCCCCTTTCGGACAAGCAGAAGCCAAGACCGCCCGGATCGGCCTCCACGGTGTGGTACTTGGCCTGCTTGGCCGGCAGGGAATTCAACAGTTTCCACACGGCAGCCTCTTCTTCCTGCGCCCGCAGAGGCTGCATAATTGAGCTCTGTGGGCACGTGTCGGCGGCTCCCCAGCAGAATGTCTGGAATATGAATTTTGGCCACTTAACAATCTGCTGTCGGATGTTGTAACCTTAAATTTCAGATTCATCTTGGGGAAACTGCAGGAGGAAACCTCAATTGCAGCCCCTTCCCTTCTTTTCACAGAAGTACCGTATGTCATGTGTGCTGTGACTCCTTCCAGGGTACCTGCATTTTCTGGCCCTCGGGACTCCGAGGCGCCGATCAGGGCCGGTTTGAGTGAAGCTTCGCATGGCAGGCCCTGCCTTGTGCAAAGCGTCCCCATCCGGGTGGAGGCGGGCAGTGTGAGCCGGGGCTGCATGCCCTGTTCGTTTCCCGGTGACTGGCAGCTGTGCCCACGGCAGGCTACTCCATCCCGTCCTGTCTCTCCCCAGCAGACTTTCAGCATCCCTCAGCCGGGAAAGAAACTTGGTTTATGTCAGGCAGTTCTGGGGCAGGCAGCAACTCCTCCAAATCATGTTTGCTTTTCTTCCAAGCTGGCAGCTCTCCTGAGCATGACGGCCGCCTCACCCTCGTTTCGCCTAAAAGCCTGCCGGCACTTGGCAACCCATGTTCACTAGTAGGAGGAGGGAAAATGTGTGCAAGGAACAGATGGGCACAGTGTGCACGGGTGTGCGAGAGGGCGATCCAGCGGAATGGATGGGCAGTGGATTCAGGACAGAGAAAAGGAGGGACTGCCTTGTTCTATTACCGTCCTCGTGGCTCCAGGATGGTTTCCAAGGCAACCTCTCGGCATCCTCCAGCTTCTCTGCCCTCCTCATGTTTATTTTATGTTTATAAATTGAAGGGGGAGGTTGGCATGCTGCAAAGGGACGGGTGGCACTTCCTTTTTACTCCCAAGAATGCGTAGCACGGCCGTGGCCCTCTCGCCCAAGTTTCTCGTCATTGAGCACCAGCCATTTGCCAGAAACCTTTTCCAGGAAGTGGGTGCTCTATGAACGGCCCAATCGTGCCCCATGGCGGCCATTTTGTGAGAGCACCATGAAACAAGTTTGACGTTCAGATGTGCCAGTGGGCCTGAAAAGATTGCAGAATTAAGTGAGGGGTTTCACAGCCACACGTGGTGACAACAACTGTCACCTTAGCCTGCGTCTTCGTGCACTTGTAGCGAGTGAGAATGACCCTTCTGGATTATCCCCCGGCTTGTTTTCTGTTCTGCAAACAGAAAATTGGCACCAACTTTACTTGCTCCGTTGGCTTTCTGTCTGCGGGGAGTTTAAGCATGGAAAAGCGTTTCCTCTTCTTACTTTATCACTAGTGTTTCCTCCTCTTATTTTATTTTTAGTTCTAGACCAGGCCATGGAGGACTTTCACGCGGAGACTGTGTGAAATACATCCGTGATCTCTGCTCTTTTGCCAGATGAATTGCCCGGTCGTCTGTCTTCCCAGCGTTTCCCCTGTCAGAGTCGAAATAACATTCAACAGCGGTAGCTTCTGGACTTTTCAGTTCCCCAGGGTGCTCTTTGAGAACATCGTAGCTCACCTTGCCCCTCCCGCATCAAATCTCCTGGCAAAATCTATTGTCTTAAGAGACGAGATCCTGTTTTCTTGCAGCAGGGTGTGACTCCGTGGGGACGGGAAGTGCAGGTATTGCCTCTATCAGACATCGGGAAGCAGGCACCTGGGGATAGTGCTTCATTAATCACTGAGTAAGTCCGCCTCCCTCCCTCCCTCCCTCCCTCCCAAGAGGTTCCAGGCACTATCCACGGGTGTCTGCTTCCCGATTTTAGCCGGCTAGGCCAAGAGCCGTGTTGCACGGCTGGGTAGCTGGGAGTCCGGCCAGGTCATGTGCTGGTCTGGGCAACCCGTTCCCTCTGCGCGGCTCCTCTCGGTGGCACACACACCTGATCGAATGCTGAATGGACGGGGGCTGCGGGTGTAAGGGTGGGGAAAGGTCAGGGGATTCCGGATGAAGAGTGCGTGAGGTTTGGGCCTGCTGGCTGTGAAGAAGAGGGAACGGTGTGTGTGGGGGGGGGGCAAAGATGGGGCAGATGCATTTGCTGGATGGAGTCAGGTGCGGGAGAAAGTGTTCTGCCTCTGTGAAATAGGTTTCCGTTGCTGCTGAGTGTACTGGCAGCATGCCTGGCCCTGCTGCACAGACCGTTCCCCTCTGGCCGGCTGTGCCCCCGGCCGTTCACCGGCCAAGAGCAGGCCCTCGCGTGCAACTCCGGCTTTTAAGGGGCACCACGGGCCTGGGTGCCAGTTTGGGCAACATGCTGAACAAATCGTTTCCGGCTATTCACGCTACCAGGAGGGCAGTGCTGCCTGGGGCTTTTGGAGCATTTCCCGCCATATAAATGGAAATATAAATAAATACGGTGGGAGCAATCAGAGAGGTAATTCATTCGGCTAGGGGCTTTTGGAGCATTTCCCGTCATATAAATGGATACATACATACATACATACATACATACATACGGTGGGAGCAATCGGGCATGTAACTCATGCCCTGCAACCCAGCATTCCCCAGAATCCCAGCTTGCTGTTCTGTAGGGAAGAAATCCACCAGTGGCTGGTCCACGGGGGCCGTTATGGCTGATGGGGATCTTCCCCAGCCACGTTCCCTGTTCTGGTCCCTGCATTTTCCAGTGTGTCTTGAACCGAAGGAGGCAGGGAAGGGGATTCATGTTCAGCCTGGAGTCGGGCAGAGCCTGAACGCCGTCCCCGAGCCACATCCGCCCTGCACTGGGCGCCGATTGCAGTAGGATTAGCACGTGTGGCTTCCATAAAAGCTCGGAGCAGGTCCTTTTGTCGGTGGGCAGCGTGCACGCTCCCTGTTTAAAATGCAGCATTTACTAATGAGCATGACTAACGCCTTTTCAGGCAATTAATTTTTTCTTGGGGGCAAAGCCTCCATGCCTTCTCACACCGCAGGAGAGAATGCAGATTCATTTGCCCTGTTAGAAATGGTGAAGTGAGGAAGTCATTTATTCTCACGCTGTTTGTTTTTTCTTCCTTTTTTGGCTGAAGAGTCAGACTTGCCCCTGCCTGCAGGGCAGCAGCTCCAAGCCAAAGGAGGGGCACGCTTCTCCTCCATTTCGCACTCCAAGCAAACCTTGTTTATGGTAGAGACTCAGACTTTCTTGGAAACCTCGTTCAAAGCTCCGTTGCAGACAACTGCAAAAAAACCAGAAACAGAACCCCTCCTGTGACCCGTGGATGGGTCCCTGTGGGAGCAATTATTCTTTTCAGTGAAGTTTTGTTTTTTAGCACCGAATATTAAAATGTCAGGAACAGGTCTTGGCCTTAGTCTGCCTGAAAGTCAGTTCCTTCCTCTGAGCACCTGCAAGTGGGTTTCCAAGCAAGCTACCTGGGACTCTATATTTTTAAGAAATTGTGCTCGGCCCAGTGGTGTCTGCTCGCATCACCTGTTGGGGCAACGTCATTGCAGGCTGGGTCGCACCTGCGCTGCACCGGAGCAGGCCCCACCGTGCAGCAACCCCGGGATTGGTGTTGCATCGCCTGGGGAGGCTGTCCGGGTGCTGCAGATGCGTTGCTGTGGGTCACCCAGGGAGCGCCAGAGCCCGGGCGGTGTGGAAGCCAGGTACTCATTCGCAGCGGTCATGCGGGTGAGGTGGGTGTGGGAGCAGCACCACGGGACCGTCTCAGCCAGAGGCCCGGCAGCTCTGCAGCCATGACGTCCCGTGCCTCAAGCAGATCTCTGTCTTCCGCGTGGCCAGGAGGTTCCTCCCCCTGCAGCCGGGAGAGGAAAGTAAGAGACCCGCTCGGGGCGATGAGGGACAGCCCTCCTTTCCCCCTGGAGAACCACCTCTGCGGCAGCGCGGGTCACCCCACTCCCTGCCTTCCCCTGCAGCCTGTTTGCGTGCCCGGCAACCAACGCTGGACGCACAAGGGGCCAAAAGCAAGCCTGGGGCAGGAGCAGCAGAGGGAGCGCACCAGTCAGCACAGCCCCCCCCCCCCCCGAACAGGGGAGCATCTTCTGTAGCTGCTTGTGTGGGGCTGGTGCGGCACACGGAGGAGCAGAAGCAGGTGTGCTGGCAAGAAAGGCGACAGGCAGCCGGGTTGGAGCTGGATGCAGGGCTCTTCCCCTCCTGGGTCAGCAGAGCTACGCGCTCCAGTGGCCGCAGGTGCGAGCACCGAAGTGGTGACCTGGGCTGGAGGGGGAGCTGCCCGGGGGTGTGAGCGATGGGGGGGCTTCAGTTTCCCTGGACTTGGGTTGCATTTCCCATGTTTTACCCAGTGGGAAACAAAGCTCCGTGCGAACGATCCCTTGGGGAATCTCTGGCAACCTGAAGCTCCCGTGATGTGGCTCAGGTAACTGCCCGCGTCTCTCCTTCCTGTGCCAGTCTGGCTTTGACCTACATCGCTTTCTCCTCTCGCCTTGTATGGGGGAAGTGAGAGCTACCTGTTTGCAATAGCGAGCTGAGAACAATGCCCGAGATGATCGTTAAGAAATCTCTTCTGAGTTTGACAGGTTCTCGGGGAGAAAAGCCGCTTTTGTTGTGGTCAGGCTTGATCCGATTCACTTACGCTGTCAGGTGAGCTTCTTGTCTGGTTCATGGTCAACGTCTTATTTCGTTTCTTTTCATCTTGCAGCTTTTCTCAAACAAAAAGATAAGCCATTTCAGATGGAACTCCGTGAGCTGCCCCTGCAAGAGGGGCTTTTGTTTGCTTGTTAGTTTGGGCTTTTAAAGAAGGTGCTTGGAAAATTAAGGGAGGGGAGTTCTTTGCTGTTCTACTCTGCTTAGTACCGAGTGAAGCAATTACGTCTTCTCCATCAACAATCCCCTTGAGTGTTTAGAGGAATGCTTACAGCAAGCTGGGGAGGGCTCAGTCTCCAGGACAACCTCAGGAGCATCTCCTGAATCAGAAGACAATGCAACCTTGCTCATTATGGCTGCTTTGTATTATTAGGTGAAGCTTAGCTTTGCTTTGCTTTGCTTTGCTTTGCTTTGCTTTGCTTTGCTTTGCTTTGCTTTGCTTTGCTTTGCTTTGGGGGTTTTTGAAGACTAGGAGGACCCATATAGGTTGTAAGAAGACTGCGTTGAAAATGCAAGCCACCCTCTAGCACCCTTAATGATGAGCATAAGAGCTGAGGCGTTGGCAGGCCCTCCTTCCGGGAGAGCTGCAGTGCTTGTACTCAGAACTCCACCGTATCCCGACTCCGCGGACTGAGACCCAGGGAGGAAGAGCAGCAGGCCCCAGTGCAAAACGGACCCGTTGTCCTCGCTGCGGTGAGGAAAGCTGCCCGCCCCTCTTGGCAGGCTCCCCAGAGCATGTGGGTGGGATCCCCGATAAGTAATCTGTTCCCGGGAAGAGGGGGGCTGTTTTGGAAGAGACAGGAGGGGTAGAAGAAGGGGAGCAGGGGAGCTGCCGCCTTGCCCAGTCCCTGACCCCCTGATGGGGTGTCGGGAGAGACGGGCTGCCCGGTGGGACGGAGAGTCCCCTTAGAGGGACTGAGAGGAAAGGGCTGGGGGAGAAGTCCCTGGCTCAGGTTCAGCTGTCATTCCTGACGTGCACAGAGGCTGGCCCTCCAGCTCGCTCAGGGCTGTCAGAGCTACTTTGCCTCGTTGCGACGGTGCACCAAGAACAACCTGCTTTGCGAAAGGGGCTGCAAATCTGGAGCCCACGGGCAAGCGGGGGAGGGCCAGCCCCTGTGCCCGTCCGTTTCTCCTTGCAGGGCTCAGCTCTGTGCTGAGGCTCAGCTCAGGCCTCTTTAGGAGCGCTCCCCCCGCTCCCCCCCACTCCTCTCCACAGCAGCCAAAGGCAGCACACGGGGGCTTCTCCCGGACGCCAAGAACATGCTCGGAAAAAGAAAAGGTTATCTGAAATCCCCTGCAACGGGCGGCATTTGGCCGCCAGGGCTCTGGCAAGGAGGGGGAACGTTCCCAACCCCTGGAGGTCGTCTTGGAAAGCCACGGCAAGCCTCTTGCTGTGACGGAGCACGTGATGCGCGAAACCCAAAGGCCGTGGCTCGTCCCACGGCCCGTCATCTTTTCTTCTCCTCGCTGGAGCGCGCCTGGCGGCCCTTTGTCGGGCCTCGTCACACGGAAAGTGTGTTTCAAAGAGAGCTGCTCGAGCCCCGCACACAGCGGCAGAGGCTGGCGAGGGCTTCAGCGCCCACTGCTGCCGGTTTGCGTTTTGCACCTCTGCGTTTGTACGACGATCCGCACAGTGTCACCCCCCGCTCCTCTGGCCTTCCCTGCCCGGAGCCTTCCAGGTTTGTTCTGCCACAAAATCTCTCCCAGTTTCTGCCTTCCACAGTTGCCCCTTCTGGTCGCATCCAAACATCGTTTTGTCTCCCAAATGCTGCACTGCCTTTGAATGGTGCACTGAGGGTCCCTCATGGCCCGGGCAGGTCCTCTGAGGACAAACACCCCCTCCAGTCCTCAGTGAGCCTCATTCTTAGGGTTGTCGGCTGTGTGGATTGTGCGAGGGCTTGGGTGCAGAAGCCCCACACAGGGCCGGGGAATACCTGGATCTGGAACCCGTGATTCTGCACACGCTTCCCCTGCTGAGATCAGAGGCATTTTCTGCTCCAGCTCTGCAGGGAGAGGAGAAGGAAGCTGCGTGTGGATTTGCATCCTTTGGGAGAGCAGCGTGTTAAGCTCTGGAGTCCAGTTCCCCCCTTTTTTGGATAAATTTGGGATGAGCTGTCGCAACAAGTCTGTACCAGTGCGCCAAAACAGCTTTTGTCAACGTGTTCGGTTGCAAATGCGTTGTGGGACTAAGTCGCTTTCCAGCTGTTATTTATTTTAACTCTGGGGTCACAGCAAGCTGGTTTTACATATCTTTCTCCTGTCAACCCGAGCCGGTTTTTGGGTCTGTGAATAGCTTCTTTCAGTAGTTCCTTTTCCTCTCCCTCGATTTCTCCTCCTTTTAATGATTACTGTTTCAAATAGGCTGAAGGGGGAAATTCATCTGGCCATCAGAATGAAAGAGGAAAGCAGAAGATGTGGATCCCTTGGCTTGCATGGAGAGCCGCCCCGAGGCTTCGGCGAAAATATATATATATATATAAAATAATAAAAATGGGAGCCAGAAGGGGTTGCTGGGAACTTGCGAGGTTGAACCGTGGTGGAGCAGCCTCTCTGTTGAGAACCTGAGAAATGCTGAAGCCGGTCGCGAGGGCGGCTTCCTTTCGATCTGCAGCAGGACTTTGCAGGTGCCGGCTCAGTTCTGAAGGGAGAGGAATCCTCCCAGGGGAATGGTGGGGGGAGCCTGATTAGCTGTCGCACTCCGTTGCCGTGGCTTCTTGAGTTTAAGGACTGTGCCCTGCAGGCCGGCGGGGGGCCTGGCGTGGGATTTCAGCTGCCCCACGTGCGGAGGGCTGTGTTGTGCACGTTCAGACAAGCAGGACAGAGAATTATTACCCAGATGGCACCTGCTCCCGGGACCCCATCCGCAGCGCATCCTCTGCTCCGTCTCCCCATCCGTGCACCTTCCGTGATCTGCGAGCGGCATGGCTTGGCGTGTCCCGTTGTCCATGGGCTTGATGCACTTTCCTTTGGAACAGGAGCTAAGAAACCCATTTTTCAACTTGGGTTTTAATGTTGTGGTGCTCACAACATTTTTCAGCTTCTGGGCACGCACCCAGGCAGCAGGCCAAGTCCTTCCGATGCAGCGGCTCCATTTCCCCCTCCCTTTCCTCTGGCCTCCCGGCTTTCCACCTCCAGGCCTCCAGTGCTTGGCTGCAGAGCCTCGAGGGCCCCTGCTCCCATCACGCCGCCTTCCCTCCCTCCCTCGACAAACAGGGATTTCCCTCATCGTGGCCTTCCTCTCCCTTTTCTGGCAGAACTTGGAACACTGGTCCATGTGCTGGGAGACCGGGGGGGGGGGGACACAGTAAGCAAGCCATCCTTACCTTCTGTGGCAGCACGGAGGCCTATCTGAGCAGAAAAGTCTCTAAAAAGAATGTTTGTGCTTTTGCGCTTGGAATGTGGAACTGGTTTTCCCATTGCAAAGTCGGTGGTCTCCAGCCTGCTGCAGAAATCTGCCAGGCACGTACGAGAGTGCCGGGTGAAGTCTCTGTAAGACGCTTGGAGTAGATGAACAAGAACGGGCAGGAGCGGCACGGGAAGGGCACCATTTCCAGGCTTCCAGAAACATCTGAGTAGACTCTGCACCATGCATCGCTTTCTGTGGAGAGGCAGGTCTGTAGATTCCCTTCCAGGTCTTGGTCTGACGAAATTGGAAGAGACGTAAAGGTTACCTCTTCCAGCCAAGCATTGTGCATCACATCATATTTGTCTCTTGTCTTCTCTGTAAGGAGGGTGCTATGTTTGGGATTTTCCTCCCTCCCCCAAAATGCGAGAGCCTGTGAAGCTTCGAGGCAGAGCAGCGGGAGGACTCTGCCCGAGCTGTGCAGCTCCCGTCCGTGAGGTGCCTTTGTGGCCCCGTTGGGAATGAGCAAGTTCATGGCGGAGCACGGCTGGTCCGGATGGCCGCGTGCTGTGCCCGGGATCGGAGGCGGGAGGCCTGTGGCTGGGGGCGTGGGCGGCAGGCGCTGCAGCATGCCTGTCCTTCTTGTGGGAGCCCATGGGCAGCTGGTGGGCCACCGTGTGGAGCAAACGCTGGTCTAGAGGGGCCCCTGGCCTGATGCGGCACAGGGCTCCTTCGCTTCTCGGCCTCTTGGCCCAGAGTTCCTTGCTACGCAAGAGTGAGCAAAGCACATGGTTTTGATGCAGGGGTCCCAGAGTAAACCCTGTGAAAGGTCCCGGGATTACTCTAAGCAGGGCGAAGGAGAATCCGGCCTGGAGTGCTGGAGGCCCCTTCCGGTTGTGAACCAGTGTGCCCAGTATGGGGCGTGGCCAGGGGTAGAACGCTTGCTTTGCTTGCGGAAAGTCCCAGCCTTGGAACCTTGATGCCTTCCATGGGACTGGTTCTGTCGGGAAACCTGAAGAGTTCCCACTGCCAGAAGGGGTGGGCAGCGTTCACCTTGAGGGCCCCAGAGGCTGGCTGCGTATGGGGCTGCTTCCTCTGACTCTGCGCCAAACCGTGGTTTGCGTTAACTGCAGTTCAGGACCCGGTCCAAGCGTCCTGTGGGAAACCATGGCTCGGAGCTGCGTGTCCCGTTTGGCTTTCGCTCTGCCCTTGCTCCTGGTCACTTGTTTTTCCCCATCTCCAACTCAGTAGCAGTCCCTGGAGATGCTGAGACGCCCCACACTCTAGTCCAGTGGTGGTGAACCTCTGGCACGCGAGCCGTGTTGCCCCAGCATCGCCCCAGCAGCCGAGCATCGGATAACAGCACACACAGGGGCCACGCGCATGCTCAGAAAGGAGTAGCAACGCCAGGCGATGCCATCACGTGCTGTGACTCATTCGCCGCAACTCTTCTGAGCTCTCGCATGGCCGGTCAGTGCGCTGCCAAGGATATATATACATTTGCTTGGACTGGCTGTGCGTTTTAATGCATTCGTTTTTATTGACACGAGGTTAGCTTTCAGTTTTCTTAAGAAAAATTAAAATTTAATGTCTAAGATTTAGCAAAGAGATGTTCTGACTAAGACACTGCGATTTTTTTAATGTTGTTCTGTCCCCCTGACATCTTTGAATCTGCAGCATCATATTTAGTTGTTTTTTCTAAACTAAAACCTCCGTATTCGGACGTTATTGCCGTGCTGGCACTTTGTGATAAACAGGTTGGTTCGGGGTTGCAGTTTGGGCACTCGGCCTCTAAAAGGTTCTAGTCTTTCAAGTCAGACATTGCGCTAAGCTACTGGTTGCAAAACCTCATCAGATTGTGGTTTCGGATTCTGCTTTGTTGGCTCTTCGTAGGCCATCCTTCAGCTCTAGGCATGGGCCAGAATTCCCAAAGTATGGTCTGGTGTGCTGGCCGAAGTGGCTTTCCTCAGCCACTTCATGGCTTTCAGGCCTCCCTCATGCAAACCACGCCCCTCCGTGCCGCACCCGCAGCCCGTTCCCGTCTGCCCTGGCTGGGGGCTTCACGTCCTGGGCCCAGTTCAGCCAGGCGGGACCTTGGACAGCGCCCTGGCAGGATGCGCTCCCTGACGGAGCAGCTGCCTCAGCGAAGGCCGAGGAAGGCTGACGGGCCCGGTCTCGCTGAGCTGCAGCTCGGAAGGGGCAGCCTCGCAGTTGTGTGCCGAGGGACTGCGAAAGCGAGGGGAGATCCATGCCCAGGACAGCGGGCGGGGGCGGGGAGCGGCCCCCTCTCCCTGGGGTACTGTGAGAGGGTGTGTTCTGGCGAGATCCCCTTCCCGTTGGAATCGGTGTCCTCGGAACAGTGTGGGGCGTCCCTGCGGGATCATCCCAGCTCACAATTCGGTGTGTGTGTGGCGCCAGGCGGAAGGCATCTAGACGCGCTTTGCCCCGCACCGGTCTGTTCTTACACGATGTGCTGAAAACGAAAACACCACTTCTGCCTTGCGGAAGGAGCAGGCGGGGGTGTTGCCCGAGTCCTTGCAATCACTGAGAAACGGTTGCCAGTTTTTGTCAAAAGAGCCCCTCTCCAGCCGGCTCACTGTGCGCGCTCCTGCTTTCTCAACCGCCGCTCTAAGTGATTGCTTTTCAATAGCGTGTACACAACATCTTCACTTTTCCAGTACAAAGGAACAGGTTTCTCAGTAAAGAGTGGAAACGTTGCTCGGTGGAATACAGTGCACACACGAACACATAAGCACAGATGCTGGCCAGTTAAGATGCTCGCTTCCCAAAGATGCTCGCTTCCCAAATTGGTTATTGCCCCTGTGAAATATTTGCTTAGCCTTAAAAGCACTTTTTCTGGCATGTCTATTTGCATTCCCACCCTACAATTATTAATTACGCTTTCGGTAGGACTGATTTGGTTAGCAACAAAGAGGCTTTGTAGGTATTGAATGAATGTGTGTGAATCTCATGAATGCTGAAGCGATCACATTAGCATAGCGCATCTTGATTCTAGCAAATGTTGCTCACAAGGGAAGCTTTTACTATGTTTTATAGTCTGTTCTTCTTTTCTCCCTGCGCGTACTTTGGTTTCTGTTTCTACGCAGGTTGGTGGTACCCGAGGAAAAGGTTGCGATGGCTGCTTGCCAGAATCGCCTTCCTAATGTTACCATTCAGAATATTTGATTCGTGGGCTGTAATCTTGAAAGATTTGGGTATTCTAATGCTTAAACTATTAATAGCCAATCCAAATCCCTAAATAACACCCATCTAAACAAGCAGTCAGAGTGAGTTCCCGTTGCTCCATCCCAGCTCCTGCCAGCCTTGCCGTTCGAAAGCCTATAAGTGCAAGTAGATAGAAAGGTGCCACTTCGGTGGGCAGGTAGCAGCGTTCCGTGCACCTCGGTGTTTAGTCATGCCGGCCACACGACCACGGAGCCTGTCTGTGGACAAGCACTGGCTCCACTTGGCCAGGAAACGGAGATGAGCACCGCCCCCGAGAGTCAGGCATGACTGGAATTTAACGTCATGGGGAAACCATTACCTTTTTAAGCAACACCTATCAGCCAATTAGAGTATTTTGGGGAGAGAAGCAAATGAAGGAGTATTTTTATTACCAGGAAAATGGACCTGGCTTTGTTTACTGTATGCATCCAATATCTTTTCAATAATTGGCAGTACAATCTGCATAACTTCGCAGGAGTAGGAAAAGCTTTGCAAATGAATAGGCTGCTGGCTGCATTCTTCCACCTTGCCGTGCTGCAGTGGGTTGGGTACCACAGGCAGGGCCTTCTTTGTTGTGGGCTCTCTGTTTGCGCAGTGCCCTTCCCAGGAAGATCTGCCTGGTATTTTCACTGTGCACACGTAGAAGCCGGGCCGGGACCTTCTTTCCACAAGGAATTTGCTCTTTAATTGGGTGCTCTGGTTATTATTTCATATTCAACATTGCAGCATTTCCTTTTCTGTATCGTTTAGGTTATTACTTTATTGTTCCTTTTTTATGGATTGCAGATCAGCACATGGCATCTGCTAGTGGGGGGCATTAAACACATTCAAAAATATAAGCAAAGTCAAGAACCTGCCAGTCCTCAGACACTTTTAATACCCCATCTGCTACATCCTGCCTTAGTTTGAATGTTCGAGGCCTGAAAGAAAACGGAGCCAGCTTGAGTAAGCGTCTCTGCTCACGCCAAGACGTTGCATTTGTTCACACAAGTGCTGCGACTTTAGGCGAGCTTGTGCCAAGGGCAGATGCACTCCAGTTCCATGGATAGGCTGTGGGAAGCAGCTCCCAGAAGGGCTTGGGACTCCCCTCCAGGAGCGTCGGAAAGGCACAGAGGAGAAGTGTCTTCTAGGAATGACAGAAGCCGACATCCCCTTCTGTGACTGGAGGGTGTTCAGCCACCCAGCCGGATAACACACTGCCAGACAGAGGAGTGGAAAGGCCTAGTTGGTGCCCCTTGGCAACACCCGGACCCCAGGACAAGCAGGCTTCGCGCAGGTCCCCCGGACACCTCGCTCCACTCTAGGATGAGATGGTGCAACTCTCCTATTTAAGCTGTGATTCTCTCCCCACACACACACTAAATTTTCTTCTATACCATCTTACCGAACCGTTTGCTTATTTCTCACATTCTTGCATGGGATACACACAGTTCCTTGGACTGTTCACAAAAAGCATATTAATTATTGATTGCAACCGTATTTTGTGCAAATGGTTTTCCTCATCTGTCTTCTCTTCACTAAGCTCTTTCCCACACCCCTTTTTGAGGATTCGGAAATGGGAGCGGAAAATGCAATGTAGAGCTTACCTGTGGCTGGGGGTGGAGTAGCCCCTCTTTTCTTGGGATGTGTTGCATCACCTCAAAGCCCCCAAGTCCTGGGAACACTTCTCGAGTTGCCCCAGTGGCTGAGGTGAGATCGTCTCCTTGAGTGTCAATTCAGTGTGGGGACAGCAGCACCACTAAGCCAGGGGTTCACGGCGGATGTGGGAAGGATTTTGGATCTGCTCAAACCAGATTGCGGTCTTACCCAGGTGAGACGCGCTCGACTTCATCTTTCTCCCTTTTAATCAAGAAAGCATTTTGAGATTAACTGTGACTGCTGTCGGGTAATGTAATATCTGGCAACTTCTGGTAATAAAATGTGCAGGCGAGCGTGTTCTCTCTGTGCTTTTTCACTCTTTTGTTTTATACCTTTTTATTAAACTTTCTATCCTGACAGCCAGTCCAAACAAGTTTATCCAAAGTGTGGCAGTTTTCAGCTTCCTGAATAGGAATTCTTGAATTCTTCATGAAGGAAGCACAACTTCTGCGTTCGATTGGAACGACCCAGTTCGGAATTGGCCGCGCTCTCCAACAGGCTGGGAGCTCACGTGTTCTGCATTTGCATGTCCTGGGCCTGCCATTCTGTCCATGACAGGATGTATAAAGCAATACTAGCTTCGCTCTTGTTGTTCATTAACGCAATACATCCCCTGCAGAAGGAAAGATGTATAGTTCCTCTTTTTCTGTTGTTTAGATCCACTAATGTGTATTGAACAGGTATTAAATTTCTTAAAGCTGCTCCCAGTAAAAGTGCCACATTAATATTTAGTATGGCGAATGGGGTAATTCGACCAGAGCAACGGAGCGGCCCGGGATGGGTTCACGCGGGGATGAGAGCATTGTCTTGCAGTCGTCTTTTGTTGTCGCCAGCTTCTCCTTCCCCATCCTCTCTGGTTACTCCTCAGTCTCCGCCTTGATAGAGATGATCTTGCAAGGCGCAACATGGATGTTGTTATACCTACTTTTTGGTACGAAGCCATAGCTGCCCTGTTTTACATATGTTTTGCAATGGACAGCCTTTAGCAATACGGCCCAAATGGCTGTGGCATCAAAAGACGTTCCACGTCAGAATTGAATTTGTAAGTTATTTATGTATTGGGAGGTCTCTCCGCTACTCTTCTCTTAATCTAGCCTGAGTCAAGAAAACCGTTTCCCCCAGGGCTAGTAACTCTTAATAAAAGTTGTTCTGTATAGTGGCTGATGGAAAATCCATTTGGAGTTTGAGCAGAACCAGCCCCCTTTCTGGCTTTTTACCAGTGTGTTTCGTGGCGGCGAACTGCCACTGCTAGCTTGCTCACGCCTTCCGTCCGTCCTTCCTTCCTTCCTTCTGTCCTAGAATTCCATTAGAGGAGAGCCTATACAGAGCGAGGGCAGCCGAGCTGTCTGAAGGTGCTTGCCCATGCAATCTTCGCGCACACCTGAGGCCAGCTTCATCTCTTTCCAGGGGCAGTAGCCATTGCCAGATTGCCTGATGTGGGGTTGACAGTCATCGCCCATCCTAATTCCAGATTTAGCCAGAATCAGTCTTGGGAAGAGGCAAATTCCAAGCAGGAGAACACGCCGCCAGAGCTGTAAGAGGGGAATTGCGACCTGAGAACACCCTATCCCCGGAGTAGCACATGATGGGCAATATTTCACCCTCAAAAGTTTCTTGTTTTTGACCAACAAATGGAAATTAAGTACAGAAATGAAGTGAAAACAACAGTTCTTTGTGGTCTCTGCATCACACCTGTGTGCTTTTGCACCTGTGCAGAGCCATATAGTTGGGAAGCTTCTGTAGCTGGTACAGGAGGTTTCCGCCAAGCTTTTGAGGAGAAACAACCCTTGCTCAACCCAAAAGCCATGTCGGTTTGGTGTCTTATAATGCGCATTGCTCCTAATTTAATCTAGGTCACAACTTTGGCACACCTTTTGAAAGTTGTGTTGCAGGATAGAAATGTGCTCACATGGGGGGGCGGGGGGGGCAGCACAAATCTGGATAGCAGACCTGAGTCCAGGAAGGATTTATATTTCACTGGGGCCGGGCTGCAGCGTGTCATATTCCGCCACTGGCAACGAACTGTGCGGGCCTCTTGCAATGCAGCCGAACCGTCCCGAAGTTCTTCGTGCAGAAATCGGATGATAGCCGACCCACCCACCCCGTAGCCGCAGGATCACACCAGCACCAGGCTGCTTCCCCTGCTCTGGAGCTAAAAGCCTGGGCAAAACAAAGAATGACCCCACTGTGTGCCCCCCCCCCCGTTTTTCTCGGAACGTTTCCCATAAGGCCATTCACCCCTGTTTACCCCAGAAGCCTTGGCATCTCTGTTGTGAGCTGGGCTCCCTCCCTCCACATGCAGAGCCCCAGACCGTTGTGGCAAGAAGTTCCTTGTTGACCAAAGCATTCTCCAGAAGCACAACCACCCCGATGGGATCTTGGAGCATTTTCTTGAGCCCAGTCTAGGAACGCTGAACCCCTGAGCGTATGTTCAGGCCCCATCCATTCAAGAGGGCCCTTGTGAGGAGGAGATGGCTCCTCTCTGCGTGGCATTCCTCTGCTTGGGCCGCCCTCCTGTGCCGCCGTCACGCCGTGGGGCCAGGATCCATGCCCTCCTTGCGTGTCTCTGAGAGACTCCCCTGCTCCAAGCCCTTCCTGCTGGCGACACGCAGAGACTTCTTGCTTCCTTGGGAAGCCCTGCCTTGCGTTAAGCGCCCCCATTTCTCCCACTCGGGCGCCCGGCATTGGCCCCTGTTGCGCGGCCCCCTCTGCTCTGCCTCTCCCCATGAAGTCCAGCCAGGCAGCCGTGAGAATACGTACCAAGAGCAACGGCCTCTCGCTCTCGGCGCCCCCGCCCATCCTGTGTCTGGTTGCCCTCCCTCTGAATTGGCTTGCTTTCCAGGGGCTGGGTCTGCCTTCTGCCTCCTCTGCCCTGCTTTGGAGCTGGAAAAACTTCAGCGAAACTGTGGCACAGCATAGACAAGGCACTGTGCTCAGAACCTCCAGCGACACTTAACATTTGAGGAGGGACGGGCCCCTTTCTCTGCCCCTGCTGGGAAGCTCCGGATGAATGAGCAAACTAATCATTGTTGCTCTTCTCTCCATCCGGAAAAAAAAAAAATCATCCGCTTTTCTAATTTTGTTTTCCTACTCCTTAGGAACAAATTGCCACGTGAGCAATGGCATAGGAAACTCGATTAGCAAACATTATAATTACTGTTTACTTAAAACAGACAGTGGTGTTAAGCTCATTTTGCATATTAATTATAATGTTTTTCTCCGAACACCCAGATATGCAATTCTGATCAGATCGGAAGATCGAGTGAGGGTGTGGAATTTCCTGGCTGGTGTGACAGACATACATAAATATGTGTGCTTATATCTCCTGGCAGTATTGGTGTACTTCTCTGGCTTGATGAGAGAACATATTTATTTTTTAGTTATTCAGAATTCAAACAAGCTTAATTTAATGCACAGAGCAGGGCTGTGTAAAATTAAGCTCATAAAGGAGGGGGGGTGTACACTTGCGTGACGCATCATCCAGTTGTGCCGCCTTTTTAAAAGTTTGCAAAAACCACCTCTGGAAAACACCACCTCTGGGGGCTGGCCTCGGGGACTCCTCCTGCAGACAGTATTTGTCCATGCGCTCATGCCATTTCCATACTTCCCGTCAGCCCCACGACCGGAAGGTCCACAAGCCATTTTGCTGTCCTCCGGTCATGCAGAACCGCTTTCGATCAGAGGGCCACCGTCGGGTCTCGGGCTGCATTTCAGTGCTCGGTGGGGCCGAAACGGAACAAAACGCCCCCTGTGCCGGCATATTCCAGCCTCAAGCACTTGCTGTCGGAAAAGGAAGCCGAAGTCGCTCGGGGGGCAAGCTCACCTTGCAGGCTCGGTGCTGCCAGTCCTGGGCACCGCAGCCAGTCGGAGGCTGGTTTTTCCCATCTGCATTTGCATAGAGTTGCACCGTAAGCCCACAGGTGTGCAGGCGTGAGCAGGTGCATGCCGGTAATGACAGAAACGCTTCTGTTTCTGGCCTTGGAGTGGCTGCCGGTGCAGCTTTTTCCCTGCCAACTGTGGAGAAAGGGGGCGGAGCTCCCAGGTCTGAGCGCTCTCTCCGTCCGCCAGTCTGGGCCGCAGGATCTCCCACTCTCTCACTTCGGATTCAGCCCACAGTCAAGGGTTACTGTAGAGGTCTTCCTGAAAATGGATCACCCCATGAAGGGAGAGGACTGCCTATTTATTGATTGATATGGACATTTATAGGCCGCCCATCACTGTCGTCTCTGGATGGCTTACAATAATATGATATAAACCCTAAACAAGATAAATTAGCTATACCATGACTGGATATATAAAAATAAATAGTTAAAATAAGTTAAATATACAGTTAAAATCTATTGACGTTAAAATATTGGTCGAATAAAAAGGTCTTGGACTGGCGCCGAAAAGCATATAATGATGGCGCCAGGTGGACCTCTGCAGGGAGCGCATTCCATAGTCGGGGCGCCACCACAGAGAAGGCCCTCCTCCGAGTGCTCTGTCTCCTGACCTCTTTCACGGAGGGTTCCCAGAGGAGGGCTTCTGCTGCCGATCTCAGGGGGTGGGAGAGCAAACAGGGAAGAAGGCATTCCTTTAGGTGTCCTGGTCCCAAACCGTTTAGGGCTTTATAGGTAATAACCAGCACCTTGAATTGAGCCCGGACTTTGATGGGAAGCCAATGGAGCTGATAGAGGACTGGGGTTATATTAGAGTAACGACCAAAACCTGGGCAATTTGTTGTTAAGTAGTAAGAACATTTAAGTAAGTAGAAAGTATTGCTAAGCCACGTCTTTGAATTTGCAAGGTTTAATTGGATCTGCAAATACCTAGTTCTTGCAGGTTCTTTGTAACTCTTTTATTGCTAGGGATAAAAGAGGGAATTTCTTAAGAAATGGAGAAACCCAACTTTTTCAAAAGTAAATAAGCCGTGCTCCTCTTATAAAGTTTCACAGTGGATTTTTGAACTCTGTTCATATGAACTCTGCCCATAAATCCTAGAAGCAGAGTGATGCTACATTTTCAACATTATAGAATAATACTGGAGTCTGAGGTCATTCTATGAAAATTGAATGGTGGGAAATTGAGCAGACAAAAGAAAGGACTTCTTTTCCCAGTGCCCAGTTAAATTATTAAATTCTCTACTGCATGATCTTGCCCTCCAACTTGGAGGGCTTAAAAGGGAATTTAGGCAAGCTCGTGGAGGAGAAAGCTGCCAGCAGCTGCTAGTCGTGATCCTGCCGTATCATTTCTACTGTGGGGGCGTTGGTGGGTGTTCCCTTTTCAGTCCCGCTACTGGGGAGCACAAGAGGGAAGCTTGCAGGCTTCCCAGAGGCCACTGGTTGGCCGCTTCGCAAGCAGAAAGCTCGTTTTTCTCTTCTTTCATTCTTCTTCTTAGACTCATGGGAGAACATCCGGAAATGGTTCCAACTTGAAATGTGCCCATAACCTTGGGTCGTTTCGTAGGTTATCTTTTTAAACATGACAGTGTGATCATTTACTACATTTCTATATAGTGCTCATCTATTTGACCGAGGGTACCTATGAGATGGGATATCGGTTGATACAGTTTTGGATGCTGCCATGGGGCTCCCTCGCCACTTGCTGAGGTCACAGAGGAATGTCTTACGTCTGCAAGCCAACGAGGGCTAAGTTTCATGGCCCTGCACTCATTTCCCTCCATTTTATGGTCAGCGACTCTGAGCTCGGACTAATCGTTCAGAGGGAAATCACCCTGTGGAAGATGAATTAGAATCTTTGAAATGTCATTCCGAGCTGCCTGAAGTTTATGCTCCCCAGAGCCGAACTCCCCCCCCCCCCGTGATGTATAATATCTCCATTGTCAACATGCTTCATGGGTCGCGGTTCCGTCGTCCCGCATCTGGGCTCTGCAGAGCCATCCGTCTTGGTCTTGGCTCTCTGCAGAGTAATTCCTGCTGTATCAAAGCGCCAAATGTTTGAGATTCAGAAGACTATAAAATTGATTCTTCCATAAAGAGGTAATTTTTAGCAATTGCAGTAACCCTCTGGACAACCGTTCGCTCGTTCTGCATGTCCAGGATTCCTGCAATGTGGGCAGAGAGAGGTTGGAGAAGATTCTTTTGGGCCAGAGGCATTCTTGAATCACTTTCTGCTCGTCCTTGGTTAGGATGGCGATTTAGTACTTACCCGGAAACATACATCATCTTCCTCTTGGTTTTATGCAGCAGCAAAGTGCATGTGAGAGCGATTGCTCCGTTGCCATGTCACACCACATCTGCCCGGAGAGAGAGCAGAGTGAAACCGTTCCGGAGTTGCACGCTTGTGCATGCACGGCAGTCCCAGGAAGCAGCACGTGGAGAGGTGCCGTCCCCCCAGGGTCAGTTATTGCTTCAAGAGTCTTCTTGGCGCAGCAGTTTGAGCAAGGCACGGAAAAAGCATCTTGAGTGATAACCGGCCCGGCCCTTTGGTTTGCTTGGGTGGGGCTCTGGCTTTCCCCATGCCGAGGTTCTTTGCCATTTGTCCTGTGCTGGGGAAATTGGGAGCTCGGACCGCGTGGTGTTGGCCCCGCTCCGGATGGCTCTGTTCCTCCAGGATGGACAAAACCTGATGGTGGGTTCAAGCTGCTTCCTCCTCTCCAAGTGGGGCTGGGATGTTCGGTGGGAGCATCTCCCATGGACCTGCCTGGGGTTGCCAGCTTACTTCCCGACAGATGAACAAGTGCTCTGGAGCTGCGTAAGCCAGAGGTGCAGAGCCTCAGGCCACTGGGCCCTTTCCAACCTGCGCTGTACATTCCCCATGCGCAAGGTTGCAGCACCTCCCTTGAGGCACAGTGGGCTGCAGGTGGGGCTTGGGGCTGAAGGACGCTTGTTTTGGTGTCTGGCCATGGCTTTGCCGGTTCCCATCCCTGGAGAGCGATGCCCGAGAGCTGCTCTGACACTGAATCTGGCCCGCAGGCCTGTCTCAGTGGTGCCACCCAGGCGATCAAGCCATCGAGAAGGAGCGAGGGGGCCCCCCTTTTCAGCGTGACTGTGCAGACACTGTCCTGAAACTCCCTCTGGCCCGCGGGCGAGGGGTGCAAGGCTGCGCCTGGACGGGATGCTCAGCACAAGCGGCATCGCAGCTCACCTTGGGTCTGCTCAGCACATTGTTCAAACTAAATGCCCTGGAAACACCCCGCAGTCGCCTAAGCAGTTGCGTGTGCTCCGGTTTGGGGCCAGAACCGGCTTAGGGCCTTGGCCAGATACGTATGTGGAAATCACTCCTCTCAGCTCCACCAGCGATTTTCAGAGCAAACTGCAAGACCTGAGGCAGCTTAAATGGGAAGAGTCGGCCGAGGGACCCCAGAAACAACCAAAGCTTTGTTCTCTGTCCCCCCGTCGTGTGGAGAGAACCGGAGGACGCACGAGGCAGCAGAACAACAATCCCTTCATCGAGCACAGCGCAAGCGGTGACTGAACGCTGGCCTGCCCCAGTTTCACCTCACCCACTAGATGTGGTACAGTCCTGACACTGGAATTGCACAGTGGGACAAGTAACTGTGCTGCAGCAAACAAGATTTGGAAACATGTCTGATAAGTATAGCGGATTGAGTCTCTTGGCTCAAAATGCCCTTCGTAAGCAGCGCGCAGTTTTTCACAGATGCATCATACCTGCAGAGGACCGCGTGCAGCTGGTGTCCGTTGCGCAGGGCCTCCAGGGCGCATAACTGGTCTGGGATTCACGCTTCCCCACTTTTTGAAAATACTGGCTGCCAAAACACCCTGCCAAGTCAGCTCTCAATTAGCGAAGGGTAAATCAATTGTGTGAGTTTGTATGATCTGTTTGCTGAGAAGTATTTAGAAGTGGACGATCGGTGGGCCAACAAAACTGTCATTACTGCTGCATTTGGGCCCAAATCCAAGCTAGACCCTTGTGGAACAGCTAGCAAAAGGCAGCTTTTCTCTTTCTACGCAAAGGCAAATGCTGAAAATATAAATAAGGATATTCAAGGCCGACGTGCATCTGCACTGGGCATGCCTTCTGCCAGAAAGCGTGGACCTGGGGATCATCAAGGTGAAATCCACCGTGTGCATGTGATCCCCAGCATTTGGCTTCCTCGAGCGTAAGTGTGTGGGCCCCTGACTTGATTTGGGATCACCGCATGTGGGCTGGGGAGCTTTAAACCTTCTCACCCAGACACTTTCCCCCAAAGAATTCACACATCACCCACCAGGGGCCTAAAAAAAGAAATGGGGCGGGGGGAACCTTCCCCTTGGTGACCATAGGGCATTCCCCCTTTTTGGGTTGGCCTGGTAAGAGGAGACCGGGAGGGAGCCGCACAAGAAGATTTAAACCTCCCCATCACAAACACTGGTCCTGATCCAGATCCTTTTCTTCGGGAAAGTGCAGACAGGTGTGGACCTAGTGCAGACAAGATCTATGCATACATGCGGGAAAATTTGGAAATCGATGGGAAGTAGCTGGTCCTCCATCACCACATGTAAGCCGACGTTTTCCACCGTGATGGTGACACACGGACACGTGCACCCTATGCAGGGCGGGAACATCGTGCGTTACCGGCTGTCTTGCCTCCACCGTGAACTCGGTCACAGTAAGACCCTTCGGCCTGTGGGAGCACAATCCACCACGCTGCCTGATCGGGGGTAACTGCCATCCGCAGGTTCGATAAGGATGCTATGCTGATCCTGATTTCCTGAGGGATGGAACTGGGAGCACGTCTTCCCTCGTCAGTGATGGTCCCCTGAGCTCGGTAGACAAGCGTCTCTGCCACCGGAGGCAAGCTCTTGACAGACACTCTGTGAAAATAGCCCTTTCATCTGTCTGCCTGCTCTTGACCTCTTTGCCTTTTGTGGTAGGAAATGAGCTGAGTCTGCCATGAAATCTCGCAGCTGCCCATGAAGTCATGCTGCCGTTCTTCCAATAAATGAAGGTGCCGTGTCTCCCGAGCAGCGACTACAGAAAAGGGCCCCGGTGCCGCCGCGTCTTCCTCGCTGAGTTTCGTAACAGTATCATGAGGTCAAGTTCTTCCCAAGACCAGAGCCGGGGGGATTCTGCAGGGAGAGGCCCAGGCGTTCTGATACGCGTAACCCCACGGTCAGTGGCCACCGTTCACCAGCCTGCGCCACGTCGCTCCTCGTTGGCAACGTGCTTTCTGGATTGCGCGGTTTCATGGTTGCTTGGAGAGCCTGGACCTGCTTCCAGATGACTGAACACGCGGTTTTTATGCAAGTGTCTGCTATGCGAAGCAACACCACCAGAACCCGCACGTGTACAGTTATGCGGAGTAGGTGGCAGTAAGAATCATTGTCTTAGCACCATTGTGCTAAGCTCTGCTTGGACTAAGTGCACCTTCCTGAGCTGTCGCTTCTCAGTGCAAGCCATCACAGAGTCGCAGGCCAGTCCGGAATAGCTGGCGCTGTTCTTCTGCTCTTCAACCGAGAGCGAAAACTGGTCTCTCCTCCCAGCTGAAGAGCGCCCACAGCCCAGGGCCACCTTTTGCCTGAGGGAAACCGAGAGGGCAACTCGCCACGCAGCCCGAGTTCCCCAGCGGTTGGCGCACGGGGCAAGTCGCCTTGGATTCTAGACATCGTGCCTGGCCACTGCCGTGGACCGCCTTCCCCACCATGAACTTCCCTAGTCCCCTTCGGAAGCCACTGACATTGAGGGCCATGCTGTAGCGGGCGGTAGTGGATGCCATGGCTTAGCCCTGTGCCGTTGGAAGACGAAATTCCTTTTCTCACTCCCGATTCTCCCAACGTTCAGCTGCACAGGAAGCCCCCTTTGGGCTCTGGCATTATCCGTGCAGTGGGGAAGGGGGACGGGCGGCCATCTCCCCCTTGCCCTTTAGCGTAGGGGCGAAACTCCTGTTCCTGCCGTGGCACACTTGTTTGCCGAAGCCGCCCCATCGGTCCTGAAGGCCCACCGGCGTTGCACCCGCTCTGCACCCTGTTCTGCCCTACGCTCTTAGAATCCCAGGCCTCGCCGTCCTGTGGAGAATGACATATACAATTGTAATTAATTGCTTGCGAATGACCCGGGTTGCACCGGGGTCTTACCGGCTTGGGATTTAGGGCAGAAATGCAAAATTAAACCAGTATAATTTCCTGAAGAAAAAATACCATCTAGACAGTCTATTAATGCTGACTTCTGAATTTGAATATATTAGGAGCAATTGCTCAATGGATAGCTCTGCGTATTATTAATTTGATTGAAAGGTTTTAAACACAGTGCATTAGTCACAGGAAATCCCTAGCAGCCTATTGTCTAACTTTACATAATTCCTAGTGGCCCAAACCTATCCAAACAGGAGAAAAGGAGATGTAAAATTAATGTATAGTTATTACCAAAATTACCTCATAAATTACTTAAGTTCCCCCATCAAGGTTAAAATGAACATTATTACTCTTGCAAGAAAGTCTCCGAGGCTTCTAGTCTCGGCATTACTTTTATTGGGAAAGAGTTCTGTTTTGCAAGCGAGCGTGTAAGTTAAATATTCTCCCAGTAATTCTGACAACAGCAGCATTCCAGAAATTACAAAAGGGCTGGAAGTTGAGAAGGGTTTGTTCTGTCACATCGATGAGGCACAGCATGCTGTTTTGATGTTTCACGTTGTGCTGCCGTCTTACGGAGGTTGCTCTTTGCAGCGTCTTCCTTCAGAACGCCGCCCCTGCGGTTGTGTCTGTGCAGCGTTTCAGGCATCAGGTCTTTTGGATGGCCTCTTTGGATGGTCCCCATTATGGGCCTAGCCTTGACGAGGCCTGCTTTTATCGAGTTCCACCACAGGTCAGGACTGAACCAGTGCTTCAGCGAGTTGGGATTCCCCGGGAGGCAGCGACGGACGTTGGGCAGCCCTGCCGCCAACCGGGGCTGAAATCCTGAAGAGCTTGGCTGTACTTGGCCCACCTGCAGTGGCTCACGCTTGCCTTGGGCTCCATAGGGACTGGCTTCTCCCCAGCCTTGCATGAGCTCATGGCTCCGCAGTGGCAGCTTCAAAACCCAAGTCTTCAGAACAGAGGATGGCTGTGCCTCCTCTTCTAGAAGAAGGGTGTCTTGTTTTGGGGCTGAGACTCTGGAACCAAGAGGGGCACTCGCAGGTTCTGGTTCTGAGAAGTCTACCTCAGAATGTTCTCCCCTCAAAGATCTGTATGTGCCGTGCTGAGAGGTGGACTCCTTGCGGCAGGGACACCCTGAAAAGCACGTGGTGGTTTGTCCGTGACGTTTATCCCCTGGTCTTCAGTCGTACTTGCAGTTGATGCTGAAGGAAAGAGGTCAGGGGACCTTAGGTAGGTCGACTGCCAGGTAATGAGGCTCACCTGCCTGAGCCATTCCTGCACCAGACTCTCGTCCTGGATCAGGAAGCACGGCCGTAACTGATGCAGTTCCAAGAGTGCGTGCAAAGGAGGACCGGTCTGTCCACACGGGATTGCTTTCAGTGGGATCGCTCTGCGTTGGCGCTCTGAATGTGACAGAAGCACCACTGGGTATCAGCTCAGGGCTGCCTCCGTGTTTCCTTTTCCTGTGCACCCGACGGTATGCAGGTGTCGGAAGGTGCATGTAGGCAATAGTTGAAAAAGATTTAATCTGTTTCTTCATTATACAGCCCCTCGGACTTCCAGCCAGGCTTTTGTGATATGCATGAGGTGCAAGAAGAGAGGACACGGTTTCCGTGTGGCTTCAGGGCACTTTGGAGACGCACCTCTTACTCGGTTCGGGTAGAAACAGCAGTGCTGAACTAGAGCGTAAGAATGCATGAGCATAGGAACCGCCATGCTGTTTGTTTAAAACATTTGTGTGCCGCTCAATTGTCGCCACACCACCTCTGGGCGACTCACAGCCACGAGATAAAAAGATAAAAGCATAATAACACACTAAAAATCGTAACACATTAAAACGACAATAACCCAGAAGCAGCCACTTCCACCTAACCATGGTTTCATCCAAGTCCGCTTGACGTGCCATGCGGGGGTTTCTTGGTGTGGCCTGGACTGGGGGCTCAGGACACAATCCTGTGTGAATTTAGGCAGACCTCCTCCCAGCAACACCAGCTGGGACATGCTGGAAGTTGTGGTGCCTTTGTCTGTCTATTGTGCCTGGGATTGTGCCTTGAGTATTATTACATTGGCAGGCAGACACCACAGAGAGCTGTGTTAATGCATACATTAAAAGTGCCTTCATTTGGTTGTCAACCCAAAAGGAGTTATTAGTGATCCGTAAAGCAAGAGTATGTATTGTGCTACATCTCTTAAAGCATGTTTTATGTGTAGCAGTAATTAAAATGTAATTGAAATCATGAGTCCCTCTAAATATTGGTTTTACATAATGCACGTTTTAAAGATGGGGTGTCTATAAATGTCTCTTTTTTATATAACCAGAAATGGGCTTTTGGCAGCACCATAATTAAAAAGAGGGATTACTTAACCGACAATTTAATCATTCTGTCATCAAAGGATTTAGACCTCATTAATTAGTTTTTAATAAATCGTTATAAACACAAACAAATCAATTTAAAGTATATCAGTTGAGTTTCAGAATTACTATACTGTAAAAAGCCATAGGTCTTCAGACTTCTCATTGGCTCTCTCGTATTCCATATTAAATCAGACGCAAAATTGCCATGGTGCACTCGCACTTGGGTTTTTGTGTGGAGAGGCACGAAGGTAGATTTCCCCGCCTAGCCGTATCCTTTGACGTTGGTTCCCTACATAACTACACAGCAGGTATACTTTTCGGTCTTCGTCAGCCTGACACTGTCTGGAGGCATTGAGCACAGCTCCCGTCCTTCCGTGGATCTGTAGCCCAGCTCGCCACGGGGACGCCCACCGAGGCCATTCCCCCTTGAGGCGTGTGCCCAGCGGGGCAAATGCTCAGCGTCTGCCTGAGGCTGGTCTCCCTTTGGCTTCAGCACCACCTTGAAGGAGAGGAGCAACTGCTCTGGCTCATTTCCCCGCTCCAAAGGACGAGGCCCGCTTTGCTCTCGGCCGTTGTGAGGATAGCAGTGGAACCCCCATCCGGATGTTGGGATTCTGCCCCGGCTCTTTCCACCTGCAAAGCAGCAGCGTCTTCGGGGTGTCTCGGGCTCATGTGCCACGGCCCTGTCCATTCCAACACTTGCAGCATCGGGGTGCATCCTTTACTAAACAGTGGGATTTGGAAGAGAATCGCGACCATGAAACGCTCAAGGTGCTGCAGGGGAAGGCGGGGTGTGTCAGTCGGGGACGGTATCTCTGGTGTTGGATGGTCTGCCTTTTCTGCCCGAATTGGAAAGATGATTTACGATTCCCCGCTACGCAATTGAAGTGCCAGTTACACCTCACCTAGCTCTCCCCAGTCTTAAACCGAAACGATCAATTGATTTCATTCTCTGCAAATCACCCATGATGAATGTCTCCGGGATGCGTTTTATTTTCCTTTTAATTTGTGAACTCTTGAGCTGTCTTCAGTGTGTGTGTGTGCACACGTGCGTGTGTGTGTGTGTCAGGTGACATCTGCCCATTTTCCAGTTAGGCTTCGCTTCTCAGAAAACATCTTTGCAGTTTGTATGCATTCTAGAAAAGCAGGAAAACATGGGTGATGTTATCTACTGATTGATACATTCAGGCATTGTTCCTGCTTTATCTTCCCTGTACCTTCGAATGGCAGACATAGCATTATTGATTCCCTAACCATGGTTAGCCCGGCAAAACCATCCTGCAAGCTCACCCACACCTCATCTGTCATTTTTGCAGCCCTTCCTTTCTCCTCTGCTCAGGGCAGTGTGAATCTGCATCAGGGTTATGTTAAACATGGTGAACCAGCATTTGAAAACCGGCGTCCAACCTGGTTGCAACCTCTGCTTTGACCTTTATGCTGGCTAAAATAGATTCATGCAACTCACACACACTCACCCAAAGTTTTTACTCAAAACTGGGTGGGCGGTTTGCATTTTTTAAAATAGTCCCCTTACTGGTAGGACCCCTCAGAACCAATGTCATATCTTGGCAGTTCTAAATATTTCCCAGTCTTGGCGAGGACCAATTTGTCACAGGTTGGTGCTTTTATTATATCCTCTCCCTGGGTGCAAGCCCTGCGACTTCTACCAATCTGCAGGCAATAAAGCTTTATGAACCCAGAGAACCTCCCTCGATGGTGGGATTCTCACCACTTGCACATGCTGGAGGAGGCTGCAGAATGAAGTGGTGCCCTTTTAGGACACAGCTTCTCTGCAGGAATGTGGTTGCAGCAGGCCCTGGTGCTTCACTGATCCTCAGGCCTTTGCCTGTTGCTGAGACAACAACTCTTGCTGAGTGAGTTCTGACCACCATACATTTCTCTGCGCTTCTGGCAGACAACACCTTGCTTTTTCAGGCTCCAGTGGGAATTCTGAGCCAGGCAGGACAAGACACTGCCATTTACAAAGTTGCATCTGTGGGTTGGACTGAAGGCTTTTCGCTGGCATCCTGTGCCCACCTATTTCTGGAACACCGTGATTGATTCCAGTAGGAACAACACTGGAACCAAGCTCAGCTGAGTCTCTGCTCCCATCCCATCTTTGACAGAAATATTCAGTGTAATAATGGAAGAGAACAGGAGCAACTTCGGGGTGGGAAGCAATGACAGCACGTTTCCAGTGTGCTCATCCTTGCATGAATGCTGCTCAGAAGATGCAAGGCCTGCAAGGCAGGGCACTCTTTCTGATAGACTGCTATGCTCCTAACTCATGTCTTCAGAGCTGGTTTGCCATGTAAACAATGAAAGTATTCACAAAAATAATTAGATTTAATATGGAAAATCATTTCAGAGCATCCAGTTTCTTATGCTATTATGTATGATGTACTACAGCTTCATGGCGCCTCATATTTTTGAAGCATTGCTTGTCAGCCCAAATGCTTGTTAAGAGCTTAACTTGTTGACATGCTTAGCTCAAATTGATCCCTGGAGTTTCCTTAAGATTTGAGCTCTAAACACAGCTAGCTGTTCCCATTTCTGGCATGCTCTCCGGGCCTGAGCACTTACCAGAGTCACTTGCTTCTTCTGTTGAGATGAACATCTCTGAAGCACATGCAACATGCTTACACTGACCTGGTTTGTGTGACACAACAGCCCATTGTGAGTAACTAGCCTGGTGGATTGTCACCTCATCTAAACCCAGAGTGCTTCTCTAAGAGTGACTTTAGTTTAGCTTTTCTGGCAAGCCATCCTGAGAAGCGAGTCATCTGAGGGTGGTTCTGGGGTTGTCATCTTGTCTGAAGCTGGGTCAAAAGGCTTGCCATTCTCAGAAATGTCGGCAGCGACAACCCCTCTAGGACGCCCAAATGGCATGCTGGAAGGTCTGCCACTGGTTGGGCTCTTTTTCACTCATTTAGTCATTCATTCCATACCAAGTATCCTTAAAAATAAGGGAATGCATCTTCGACATTACTACTCGAGTTGTATTGGCACAACTGCAGAAGTGAGAAGTCCCAGAAATGGGAAATGTTGCTTGAGCAACATCTTGGGAAAGCTCTGCTGTCGAAGTGCAGCGCACAGCAGCCCTGGATGTTGCTGTGGAGGAGCACCAGACCCATTCCTTTTCCACTCTGCTTTCCCACGACAGCTGACCAAGGGTGACAGCGGTCCAGAGAAAGCAAAGCCACGAGTGTTCTTTGCCTGCAGAAGTGGGTAGGAGTCTTCCCCTGTTTCACAACAAGTTCATCAGATTTTGAGTGTCGCATCTGGGCTACAAAAAATAATAAAAAGAATTAGAAGAGCAAAACTGCTAGTTCCTCCAGTGGCTGCTTGGGCATTTTTGAGGAGCTCTCACTGGCCATCCATTCTGAGGTTGCTGGGAGCAAATAACCAGATCACAGAGAGAAGTGGCTTCAGCTTCCAGGTGCCTTCTGATACCAGCAAGAGGACCAAGGGGGAAGCCACCATGCTCCCTGGTCCTCTGCTGGGCACACTGTGGGTTGTTCGCACAGCAACCGGCCCTTCACGTGATGTGCAAACCCACCCTTCACTGTCTCCAGCCCTGTCAGAGAGAGAGAGAGAGGATAAACCGTAGATTTAACCTTTATAAATTCTGACCCCTTTAAGATGCTTTGTTCAGTACTGTTTTTCCTCCTTTGTATCAGTAAGGAGACATGCCAGCTTGCTTGTTAAATCGTTATTAACATCTGTAAAACTACTGTTTAGCATTTAGGCAAAGATAAGACTACCTGGGGCCCTTGCTGATAGGTGGCTGATGCTTCTTGCTGTTCTGTCTGTGCACGGACAAAGTTTCTGAATTCTTCTTTCTCTTTTAAGGGCTTGCTGTCTTGGTTACTACTACCAGGACCATCAGCAGTGATTACTGCCCTTGGTACAACTCTCACTGGGGGCCCAAGTTTGAAAGGGTGCCAGCAGACCATTTAATGCCCCCACCTGCTCATCCGGAAGCAGGGCATCTCAAAACTGGGGTGCAGAATTGTGGCCCCTCCAAGCCACTTTTGGTGGCCCTCACATCTGGCACATCTGGGGTTCCCATGCTGGCACTAACAGGGAGACCCTTCCTGGCCCCTGATCTCAGACGAGGAGGAAGATACGGAAGGCACTCATTTACGAGCACTGGCATGGGTGAGAAGCCCCCAGCACGGGCGAGGGAGTCCCCTAGCAGGGACACATGCCCACCCACGCGGTCTGCAGCCAGTGCAGTCCTTGGGGTGCATGCGTGGCTTGAAACATGATTTAGTTAACATGTTCCCCCTGCAAATACTCGAGAGTTAATAACCTGCAGCCCATGTGCCACGGTAGGTACACAGTGTCTGGGCGGCCTGGCCATCTTTCTGTGTCATGGCTGAAGTTGGTGCCACCTCGTGGGGTGCCTGGGGCCATGTCATGG
This sequence comes from Varanus komodoensis, assembly GCF_004798865.1. Taxonomy (NCBI): domain Eukaryota; kingdom Metazoa; phylum Chordata; class Lepidosauria; order Squamata; family Varanidae; genus Varanus; species Varanus komodoensis. The sequence continues at coordinate 10,830,119 of NW_025335701.1, read as the reverse complement.
GTGTTCCCCAGCTGCTCGCACTGCTGTGGCTGCCGCCGAAGGATGCCTCTGAAACCCGGACTGGGCTCCATTATCACTCCGTGCTAATGAAATGATTTTAATATTACAAGAAGCACGGTTCGCCCTCCTCCAGTTCTTTCAGTATTAAAGGGAATTGGATCGTAATTAGAGCATATTTCACAAAGACTGAAAAGGGGCTTGAATATGTGCTTGACTCCTAAAGCAGTTAATCCTGCGTTAATTGTACTTTGGGCACATCTGTCCTTGTCTGGCGGCTGAGCATCCATCAGTCATCAGCCGATCTCCAGAGGCTGGCGGGCTCCCCCTGCAGGTAGTTCTTGCTGCCTAGCTGGGCAGGACTTTGATTCAAGACCGCGGAAGTGAGCACAGCCCGGAACGCACTTTGACTCCACGAACCGCGCTGGCAATTCCATCTGGAGAAGAAGTGTGTCTTGAGTCGCTGCCAGGTGCAGCATCTGGGCTTGTGTGCTGCCTTTTCTGTCCAGACCCAAGTGCGGAGAAATTGCTGCCACAGAGTTCTCAGCAGTGATTTGGCAGTAGAGCCGATGGCTGACAGTCAAGTGTGCATTGTATGATTGTCCTATTGGCTGCAGCAGCCCAGAAGAAGCATCTCAGTTTTATTGTTTAGAAGGCAGTCGCTGTGGAATATCAGTTTACAATGCCTTTCTCTTCCTTCTCTGAGAGCGTGGAATATGGCTGTGCGACCCAGTGGTCAGAGGCAGTCCTGTGCTCCACCAAATGATGCTGTTAACTCTCGGTGTATTGGTTCTGTACACTTGTGTCTGGTGCACTCTCCTTTCACTGCAGTAGCCGCTGGCTGGCTGGCGGTGTGCATGCAGTAGCGACTGCGGAGGCAGCGGGGAGGGCCTTGGGCAAAGGCCCTCTGGGCGTCCTTCTCCCACTCGTGCCTCTGGTCAACGGGCTCTCCGGTTTTTAGCACTGTACTCAACCCAGAGGCTTAAGAGGCCCTTTCTCAAACTGATTTCAACTTTGGAGATGGGGCACATTCGTTCGGCTCACGTATTAATGTACACTTGGGAACTAATATGTGGACCAGACTCGGTGGTCCTTTGAACAATGTACTTCTCTTAATGTTGCACTTGACTTCTTCAACCAGAAAATATCCACAGCAACGTACATATAAGAGAGAAGTGCATGTAAGGATGTATGTACTAACAAACATAAAATTGGGAATGCATTGTTAGGAAACAGGTCTGCAGAGATAAAGGATAGATTGGGCAAAAGCGCATACAAAAATGCATGTATTTGAGCACAAGAGCGGAAAGAAATCGTCATGCGAACTTCCAGAGAACTTGAACTCGGGATGAAGAGGACGAGAAGGTGAAAGAGGGCAAAGCTGAGCTGCCTTTGCATCCCTGCCTTCAGCTCCCACCCCCCTCCCAAACGCACGGCAAACCACAGAAACGCGCAGCCAGGGGCTCCTTGGGTTCCAAAGCTCAGTCGTGGCTTGCGTGGCGTTCTGGGTCTCGTTTCTTTCGCATTCCCGGTACTGTTCTGCTTTGAGCACAGAAGTGGCTTCCGTATGGGGCACCTGCCCCAAGTTATGGGAGGTTGGTCTTTACTGATTTACTGTAAGAGAACAGCCACCCCAAGGAATGGCCTCAAAATGTTGGGTGCTGTTCGGGTGTAGGATACGACGCAAACCATCTAATGAAAACTTGCAGGTTAGAGGACAGGAAGGAAATTCCTTGCCTGCCCCCAACACCCCCCAAGAGCCTCTGGGCAGAGGAGCCAGGTCAGCTAGAAACATGGGGGAAAGCGAGTCAGAAGGGGCCTCCCGGGCCATCTAGTCTGACCCTCGGCTCCAGCCGGCTCCGCTCATGTAATCCCCAGCGTGGCTGTCCAGTCTTTCCTTGGACACCCTCACTGATGGGACCTCCACCACCTCCCTTAGGGAGGGGCAAAACCTAGGAGCCATCTCTGCAGCTGGATCAGGCCTGTCCTCCCTCCTTAAACACTAAAATGTTTATTCTGATGTATAGCTTCAGGCACAGTGTCCGTGTCTCCGGAAGTGTGGGCATCCCTTGAAACGGACAGTGGCCACACAGGTGTGTGGCTTTTCGCCACCCTCTGAAATTCCCGAGGTTCCCTGCTGTTTTTGTTGCGATCGGACTTCGTAATGGTGCTACCAGACTCACTCGCGGCTTTTATTAAATGCGCTGCAGTTGCCAAACTGAAGCCAAAAACGTTTCCTTTTTTCTGGCCTGGTTTTAAATGTTGAGGTTTCTCAATTGTATTTCTTTCCCCTTGAAGTTTCATAATGGCCACTGGCTAAACAATAAAAATCAACGGAGCTGAACTGACGGAGTTGCAGCTTGTAAGAAAACACGCTGCCGCCCCCCCCCCCCCCCCCCCCCCGGTTTTGTTTAAAAGGACTGGTGGCAAAGCACGGCTCGCTTGTATTTGCTCAGAAGTGTGTGTGGGTGTGTGGTTAGTGCCTTCTCCCAGCACATTTTAGCCTTGGCGTGAAAGTGCTGCAGCCCACAATCCCCCCACCCCCTGTGCTAACGCTGCACCCCAAATCCCCGATTGCCTGCCACTGAGTCACCAGAGGGGCAGTTCAGCCTGGCAGAACCTCGGTGGGGAAGCTGCCCCGAAGCTGGGACTCCACCAGCCCCTTGGGGGTCCTGTGGGAGGGCGTGGGACTCCCCGGGAAGGTTGGCATTCCTCTGACAATCGGATGACTTCTTGGGCGCCAAAGGTACGACAGCTTGGGGCACAGGCGCCCTTTCCTTGGAGCTGTTCCCGCGAGCGCATGCTGGACTGGTTGCAGAGAGCCGTCCTGGTTCCCTGCCACTCGGCTGCTTGCTTCTCGGGTTCCAAGCAAGTGACTCATCCTGGTTTCCCTTGACTTGCAGCCTCTTCGAGCACTACTGCTACACCCGGGGAGGAATGCGGCACACCTCGTACACGTGCATCTGCGGCAGGTAAGCCCCCTCGGTGCGCGGATCCCTCCCCAGTGCCCCCGCGGGCCGAAGCCACTCGAGCGAAGGTTCAGGGGCTGCATCTTGCGCTCCGGCACTCCAGGGGGCAGGCCGAGTGGCCGGGGGTCTCGTGGAGCCACGTTGGGCGTTGCCTTTCCGCAGAGCGGGGGGCATTTGTCTCTGCGGTCCAGACGGGATGCCCTGTCCTCTCCCAAGAGACATCGCCCCCTGCAGCAAAACAGAGTCCAAATTACACCCCCCGTGGGAGCTTCCTGGGGGGAACGGGGTCTTCTGGGGGGTGCGTGTGAAGGGGCTGGTGACCAGCTGCACACAGCCCCAGGAAGCCTCCAACGCCGCAGGGCCGGAGACCGGCCTGCTGCCACAGTTGGGCAGGAGCAAGTGCCCTGGATCGGCAGCTGTAGGGCAAGGCATTGTGGGAGTTGTAGTCTAACACATGGCAGAGAGATGGGGTGGGGAAGATCGCGTCAAACACAGCAAACGGTCTTCCCACAGTTGCATTCTTCGTGTTTTGGCTGCTCGCCGGCACGCAGAGGAGAGGGAAGGCGCCTTCTGTGCACCACCTCATCTTCCCGAGTCACACTTGAAGCGTTTTGTTCTGCTTCGCGGTGCCTTAACGCCCTGTGTGATTTCTTCCCGCCATAAGCCTATCCGTCGCAGCTTTCCTGGCCTCCGAGGGCAGCGCTTTGCATCCTTCCGCAGCTCTGCTCCGCCTCCCTTCTCACCCTCGCTAAACCATCGACCCGGTGCGGCCTGTTCTGAAAGACCGAGACTGGGAGCGGAACGCATTTTCCTCGACGGCCACAGCCTCTCACACTTGCTTTCTGCACTCCCTGCCTTCCGCTTCCCAGGCTGTGCTGTGTCCCGCTCGGTGGTCTGTTTGCTTCCCATGTCGCAGACTGAAATGTCCCTGCAGCTCTGCAACAGATTCCTCTTCCAAGGAGATGATGGCTGGGTGGTGTTTCTTCATGTTTGTATCTTTGGAATAATGGGGTGCTAGGTCCCTTGGAGGGGCCATGGTTTAGCGGCAAAGCTCATTGGCCCAGGCTCACCCCCGGCAAGTTAGGAAGGGCTTCTGCCTGAAACCCTCCAGGCCTTTGGGGCTGGACCGGGAAGGGGCCAGGCACAGAAGGGGAAAAGGTCCTGCTTGGATCCCAGCAGCAGCTCCAGGTCAAGCAGGGGACAGCGAGAACTGAAACACTCTCTGCAGCGCTGTGGCCGATCCGAGTCGGCTGCCCTGGGTTCCATGGATCCAGGTCTGGCTGAGTGGAGGCCGCTTTCTGCAGACCAGCTGTTGCGAGGGGGAAGCTGCCCCCCCAGGGAGGGGAGTCGCAGTGGTTCTGAGAGCTGCCCGAGCCCGAGTGAACGGAGGAAGCAGAGGGGCCCTGCAGAGCAAAGGGACTGGGTAAAAACTGGGACAGCGGAGAAGCGTCCCGGTCTCTTACTCCCCACGCACACAACAGCCCTTGCGGCCGCTGGGCACAGTGGGCCTGGCGTCCCCTCTCCCATGGGGTGGCGCGCTGGCGCGTCTGCGTGTGCCACCGCCCTGCCAGGACTGCCCTTCCTTCTGCTGGGACGCTTGGCTGTGTTGGGATTGGCTCTAACTGAAATCGCTCTGGGTCTGGGGCAGCCTTCCCCAACCCGACCCCCTCTGGATGCCGCCTAATCCTGCTGCTCCCACCAGCTCTGGACAATGGGCCGAAGCCCAGCGAAGGTGGGAACTGCTGCCTTGAGCTTGTGCGGTGCTGCAGTTCAGGGACGGTTGAGACCGGAAGTCTTGCCTAGTGCCCTTCCTCCGACGTGGTGGGTTTGCGTGTGCAGCGGAGGCTTTTGTACTGTGGGGGATGATTAAAACGCAAGGGCCTGCTCCTCCGGCATTCAGAACTGTTTCCTGTCTGTGCCACGATCCATCAAGTACATTTGCCGATTGTGCAACTTCATAGGTTCCATATTTCCTGGCCGGGACCTGAGTGGGACCTGCTTGGGCCACCATTAAGCTGCTCGGTTCAATAAAAACAGCATCTTCAGATCAATATTTCTGGAAAGCAGGAAATGGAATGTACTTCCCAGGAAATTGCTTTGAATGCGCAGGAAAATAAAGGGATGTTCCTGATGGCCGAAGGCCCCCATCGGCACCCGGCCTCTCCCGTGCATATTTGATCATGGGGTACTTGATTAACTCCTGACGCTGCAGCATGGCACCCAGTGCTCAGGGGTGGGTGTCCCCTGCTCCCTTTGGACTGGCTTGAAAATAAGCCGAGTCTCCCCAGACCATGGGAAGGAGCTCCGATTATTGTGGGGCCGGTGCAAACTGGTGAGCCCCCAGATCCTCCCACATTGCCTTCCCGCCCACTCAAGATGCACACCCCAGGACTGCCCGCACCGGAGCAAGAAGATCCAAGCTTCCCCCGGCGAGGGACGTCCCGGTGCAGCGTTGGCTCCATGCTCTGGCCGGCCCACGGACAAGGCAGCCTCCACGGGCCGCCGACCTTCTGCTCGCTTGGCCGCCAGCGTCAGCAGAAGAGAAGGGCTTCTTCGGGCTCCCCAGCCAGGCAAGTTGACGCACCAGGCGGCATGCCAAGGGCGGCCAGGTGGAGCATCGTCCAAAGGTCCCCACCCCGCTCCTCGTCTCTGTCTCCTCCTCGGCAGCAGGCGCGGGCCTCCTCCGCTCCTCTTCCGCAGCCCCACCATTGCCTGGCCAGTATGAGAGGCAGGCTGCAGCGATGGTGAGGAGGCCGTGCAGGGCGCCCTTGGCAGCGGGATGGGGACCTTTGGACGATGCTCCACCCGGCCGCCCGGTCAGTATTGGAGGCGATAGTATGAGCCCCCGGACGGGTTTTCCTGAGCCTGGAAATAGAGGTTGAGTCAGGAGAAGGCAAGGTTCTCTGAAGAAGACAGCCATGCCGGGAAAAGTCGATGGCAGAAGACGACGGCCAGCGAGGAGGCGGATGGGCTTCATCAAGGAGGCTCAGCCCCGAGTTCACGAGAGCCACCGTGGGCAGAACGTGGTGGAGGGTTTCCTAAGCCTTGACGGCACGTGACACCAGGAGGAGCGGGAGCAAAGAGGCGGGCAGCTGGGAAGACCGAGGGAGAGCTGTTGGGCAGCTTACCCAGCCCAGGTTGTGGATAACCTATCCCACGGTGCTGAAACAAATCCAGGTTCAGGATGCAACCCAGTGTGACTAAGTGACCCTGCTGGTGTGGAGACCTCCAGGCCACAAGGGGCGCTACCCCCGCTGGCTCGGCTTTCAGGCTGCCTTCTGGACCTCCGTCAGCTGGCCTTCCACGTTTGCTCTGTGGACGTTGTTTGCTGCGATTGCTTTCACCTGCTTTGAAGGGCCTGTGCCCTAGAGAGCAGATTCAGAGGAGTTGGAGCCTATGCATCTATAAACCGTGGAGACCAGTGGCACCAGGGCCGCGTCTTGCAGCTCGTATCATTGCCACCAAGCTGGGCCATTGGCCGACAGGGAGCGCTGGGAGCGGCCCTCCAGCGGGTGGGAGAAGGCTGGCCTGTGCCTCAGGTGATGCACCTCCGCCCCCCAGGGGTGGTCCAGACCTTCAGACGTGGCAGCTGCCATGAGCAGCGGCTTATTCTGAAAAACCCCCCACTGTTGTAGGAAAGCTTGTCTGCCTGTGTAGGGTGTCTGGACCTCGTGCCATTCCTTTCAACGACTTGTAGGAACCCCACCTTCCCCACACTCTCACGGAGTCAGCACACCGAAAGCACAGCCTCAAACCACGTGTGAAAGCAGGCACTCCTGCGCCTTCAAAATCTGCCAGCAGCACGTCTAGTCCTTTGTGCTATTATACCGCATATACTTCTTTGTGCGAGCAGTGCGACGAACAGCCGCTGAAGTGCCTGCGTGCAAATCGCCGTGCGGTGCTCTGCTGGAGCTGGAGGACTGGGCCTCGGCTGCGGCGCAGCGTCTGACGGCCCAGCCAGGAGTCACAGGCCACGCGCAGTCTCTGGCAGATGCCGGTAATGAGGACCTCCGAGAGGGATGCGTGGAGCACGCATCCTGCCTAGGAACGGGGCAGAGGAGTGGTGCAAGCGGTTGGCCTGAGGCAAGGTGCTCAGACTTCCCAGCAGCTGCCAAGCAAACAAGAATGCGCTTGCATTGGAGCAGCGGCTGCAGTAAGAGGAGCGTCACCCGGGCTACGCTTCCTCCGGGTAATTCATCCTTGGACGGGCGAGCGGTTTCACTGTGCCCGTTTGCAGTGCAGCTTTGGTATTCGGTGTCTCCTTTTGAGAGGGCATGCTGCTATCAGCAGATCCTTGCAAACTTACATTTCTGCCTCTGAGGCTTCTGAAGCTCGCTTTTGTATCCCTCACACGCTGCTAGAAGCGCTGTGATCCAGGGTTGCATTTCCTGACCCAGGTGCCAGAGACAGCTGCTTGTAGCTGGAAGGAGAGCAGCATGCCAGGAGGGCAGCCGGCTTAACAACAAGGATAATTTATTTTCTTTTGCATTGCTATAATCATTTTAAAAACATTTTAGAATTTAATCATGGGGTGATTAAAACTCCTGGAGAATCACATGAAGACCAAGATGATCTCTTCCTTTGTATCCAGCATGGCGGGAACACCAGCTGCTCCTTCCATTTACCTCCCATAGGAGATCAACTAATGCAGACTGACATTTTTAACGCTCTCCAGTCACTGAGTCCTAATTGTCTGAGTAGCAGGGCAAAAAGCCCAAGTGCTGGTGCAGTCAGAAGCATATCCATCTTGCCATACGAAGGTCGCAACTTTGATCCTCCGCATCAGATCGACCTTTGCTGCTTCTTCAGTAGCAGTAAGCCTGTTCTAATTCCATGCTTACCTGAGGCTTGCAGGGAAAGTTAATGTTACTTGACAAGGTTGCTTCTGAGCAAAGAGGTCCAGTTTAGGCCAAACAGGTCAAGGGCAGGCAGGGTCGAGTTAGATGAAGAGAGTCCAGCCAAAGTAAGGCACCAAGCACCGCAAGGTAAGTAAAGGCATAAGTGCCTTTACTTGTCTGTCTGTTGATTAGATTTATATCCCGCCATTTTTCTTACCCAGAACTCAAAGCAGCTTACAATATTCTCCTCCGTCTGCCCTCAGTCGCATTCCCACAATAGCAAGGGTAGCTTCAGCAGGGCCACGGATAGCTCGGACTGAACGCTGCGGGCGGGTGTTCTCTCCTGCAAGAGGTATAGGAAGATGTTGTCTCAGCAGCAAGCAAGAGCCAGTAGAAACCGTCTGTGGGCCACCACAATTTGTAGGGTGGCGAGCTCCACCCCGTGTAGGAGCTGGCAAGGCTGTTAAAGCACCTTCAGCGGGGAGAAAGCCATTCTGCTGACAGTCTCTCTTCTGACTCAGAAGATGAGAACAAGGCCACGTCTTCTGACCAGTGGGAACCTGACTGTGATTTACCCTGGGGAAGAGCAGCCCAATCATCAGCTGCTTCTCCTGTGACCTGAAAAAGCTGAGGATAGGAGATGGGACAGCTTCTGATTATTCGCTCAGGGGGGCACCAAGCAAGAGACGGCTGTCCAACCTTGTGGACTGCTCAGGTTGGATGGAGTCGAGGTTGAGGCGTGGGGTAGTCTGTTTTGGATCTTCCCACTTCACAAAAATCCCTTATAAGAAAGAGTTCAGATCTTAGACAGGCCATCGTAACAGTTCTTACATGCTTCAGGTTCAGGTTTGCTCATGAATTAACTGTAGGCAGAAGATGTGGCTTAAAAAAAAAAACCTCCAGCCATAGATCTGTCTCCCTCCCTATTCCAAGGACATTTCTCATCTTAACCTTGTTCTCCTACCTTAAAAGACTGGCTAAAGCAAGCAGGCTAAACGGGGCTGCCGCTTTGCAATTTGTGCATATCCAGGGTAGCATCGCGGCCATCTTCGTTGTGATCTTTTACAAAGGAGCATTTTCACTCTCTTAATCCCCCCTTTCCATCACACTTTAATTCGCAAGAAGTCTCTCCGTCAAGAGGAGAGACCTGATCCTTCATAACTCATCCCAGCTTGGAAATACGACTGCAGGTGGCTTCTGGCATATTAGAAACCTGCACAGGGAAAGATGTGTTTCCATTAAAGGGCCGTCTGTGCATTAGTACGACAACAGCCATGTTCAAATGATCAGATGGGGCACATTTGTGAGATAAGGGAATCGCTTGTGTGGGCTGCAAGAACACTGTCCCATGCCCTCAAATGAGCCTCCAGGCACTTCTACACCCAAAAGCGGACTGACGCTCAGACTTCTGGAGAGTGTGTTGATGCTGCCGGTGTTGCAAGCGAACAACATGGCTCCCAACGCTGGCATGCATCTCATGACTCTGGCCCTGGTGCCCACGTCTCGCCAGGCCCGTTTCCTTGAAACCCATGCATGCGTGTCGGGATGGCCAACTGAGGTTCATGGGCTCGTGCTGACTCGGGAGCGTAAGGTGTTGGCATGTGCACTGGCCATGCAGAAATGGCGCCAGAGCGAAGGTGGGGACCGAGCCTTGGAACACCGTGGCTTTTCCGTGGCCGTGAGTCACGTGTCCGGGTCCAGCTCAGATCTCCCCAAGGCCGTCTTGCTTCCCAAGCCAAACCGCAGCGCAAAGCCCTTCTCTGCCGCAAAGGAAAGGCACGAGTGGCTGCGACGGGTGCTGCCGGCCTGAGCCAAGGGCAAGCCGGGCAGCTGCCTCACTGGTGAAGATTCGCAGGCCACAGCGCGCTCCCGTGTGCGCCTCTCACTCCAGGCCTGCCTGTGGGAGGCCTCCTGAGCGACCTCCCCACTGGCGGCGGCGGCGGCGGCGGCGGCGGAGGAAGTCAAGCAACCGCCCAGCCCGAGAGCGCCTGGCAGCCAAAGGTGCTGGCGAAGCGAGTGGCCGAGGGCTCGCAGGAGCCAGTCTCCTCTGGAGCAAGAGAGCTCCCCATCGGCGCAGGAAGCCTGGGAAGCTGGGTCAGTGGGTGGCCGCTGAAGAGCGCGCTACACAGGCTTTCCGCTCGGACGCTGAGGTCCTTCGTGGCGGCGGTCGTGCTTTGGCGCCTGGCAGCATCTTGCTGCCCAGGCCAGGATGAGCCTTGGCTGCCTCCCTCATGGATGAACCTGGCTGGGGTCAGTGGGCCAAGCTGAGGCAGAGCAGGGCCTTCTCAAGGGGGCCCCTTCCCCTTGGCTGGGGTGACGATTGGGAGCGCGGCCACTGGGAAGCGCAAGGACTCTTGGGCCTCGTGAACTGGCTTGGGAACCAGAAGGAAGGTGCGGGGGCTTGCGAGCCTTACGGCGTCAGGGCGTCCACCCCAGAGTTCTTCCTTGAAAGGTCCTTTCCAGAACCTGGCAAGCTTGAGGCCGCCTCCTCAGTGGACTGTGCCTCCACTGACTGGCCATGCGAGAACAACTCTCCTGAACAAAACATGCAAAAACGTCTCCCTGCAGGTAGAAAATTAGCATGAGGAAGAGAATCGAACTAAGACCTTTCTCCCTGAGGTGCTAGTTCTTTACTGGCAGGGATTTATAAGAAAAACGAAGATGGACAGATTCCTCAATGGCTCCTACACTCACAGTCGAAATTGGCACATTCTGCCAGTTTCTCTGCCGTTTTGCACATGCGCTCCTTCCCACAGCAACGCGGTTGTGGTGCAGGTTATCCTGGGGTAGCGCCCCCCTTAGCAAACTCGCGGGCAGGCGTTATTTATTTCTATCCTGTCCACCACTTTGATGTCTCGGAACGGCTGGCAATAAAGCCCACGGAAGCGCAGGCCACCGTGCGTGCAGGCCCGCTCATCAAGACGCTGGGCGTTCCGGCTGCATGGAAGGGAGCCCAAGCCATCTCCTTGGTGCCGTCTGTATTACTAATTGGTCCAATTAATAACGGCTTCTTTAAACTGGGCGGCCAATTAAATCTGAGATTGCAGAAGTGTGGCATTGGCGTTACGAGACCCAAGTTGGATGCTGCGAGTTGGCTTTTCCGGGACATGGTAAAGCCTGTTCTCCCTAATTTGAGCATTAAAGAAGCTTTTAAAGAAGTGGGGCTGTGCAGCCTTGAAGAACAGAAGAACATCCGCAGAACTTGGGTGCTCACTATTTGAAGAACCAAAAATTAATAGGAAAAGATGAAGTTAGGGGCACTGAATCCAAAAAATGGGCCACTGAACGGAGCAGAGAGGTCCTTGGAAGTGAGGAGCAAACTCCTGCACACCCGGGCTTGTCGTCCTTGTGAGTCAGCAATTTTGACCAGGTTTTGTGGGAATAAAAGGCTCCTTTGGTCAAAATTGGTCTTCTCATGTTTCATAGAAAGGTAGATAGAATGAGAATGAAAGAGGCCAAATATGGCCACGTGTTTGACTTGTAATGCAACAGATGAAATTCGGTGCTTCAAGAACAGCAGGGGATACACAGAGATGCAGGAAGGGATAATGCACAATGGAGAAAATTTATCTCATTGTTATGCCACCCAGTAGCCCAAGGCTCTCTGGCAAACAGGTGAGTTGGGGTGTTGGCACCTTTTCAAGCAAAAGCCAGTGTGGTGTAGTGGTTAAGATCGTGGGACTGGGACTCAGGTGATCCGGGTTCGAGTCCCCGCTCGGCCGTGGAGCCCACTGGGTGACTTTGGGCCAGTCACAGACTCTCAGCCCAACCTACCTCACAGGGTTGTTGTGGGGATAAGATGGAGCAGGAGAATGATGTAAGCTGCCTTGAGCCCTTTGAGGAAAAAGGCAGGATATAAAGCGGGGGGGGGGGGCGGGGAGCACCGAAGAACCATTTCATGACTACCTGGATTCCTTCCCACCTTTTATGGACGCTTCTCTTAAGAGATTGAATGGCTTTTTTAGCAAGAACAGAAGAATGACGGCACAGTCCTCTTGCACATGTTGCGTGGCCACTTGAGCATCGCCCAAAAAGAGTGTACCGATTTCCACACGCCATACTGGTGTCCCAGTGCAAATATAACACGTGAACTGGTTTTTAAATAGAAATAGAGGAGCCATCTCTCTGCCTGTGTTCTGGGTGTCCAGTGGGGGAGCAGTTCCAAGGCCTCATCCTGTTCTCCCTCCATGTGGATCTTTGATTTTAAATTGCACTTGGGCTGGGGTGCCCATCACAAAGGAGGCAGCTTCAAAGAGCAGACTTTCCTCTGTAAAGCGGGACCCCTGGTCAGCCTGTGTGTAAACTCCGAACTAAGCCGCCAGGGTTCAGGGAGAGTCACTTCCACACAAGTCCAGCTTCAATGTTGCTAATTCTCACAAGACCGGGATTAGCAAATCCAGACCATGCCTGAGAGCTGGAGCCTTGCCGTGCGGCAGGTTAACCTCTGTGCAGAAATGCCTGTTTTCTACCGATTCAGATCTTGCCGTACACACACGCCCCTCCTGGCGGGCTTTTCTTTCTCTGTTACGAATCCACGTATCTGGTGGTTTTCTGTTTTTCAGTGGCCATAATAGCTCCGTTCTGCACTATGGCCACGCCGGAGCGCCGAATGAAAAGACCATTGAAGACGGGGACATGTGGTGAGTAGAGCCATTCCCGCTGCTCCCTCTTAGCTGAAACATCTGCCTTTTTTATCAAACAAAATGTGATTCTGCTTCCATGCATCCCCGTCCTGCACCCAGGTAAAGCATCATTCTACGACCCGTGTATGTTTATGCCACTGGGACACGGTTGATCTTGCTTGGTCTAATTCTGCCGTATTGGCTGTTTCGCGCCCTTTGCCGGAACGTCCTTCCCCCTGCTTGCTCCTGAGGTTTCGGCAGGCATCTGGTTTGCAGCAGTCTCAGCGAAGGGTATGGAGGGCGCCATCCCAAGCAGCCAGCCTGGCCGAGCACCCCGGCACCTTTCCCGGTGTATCAAGGGGCTCATCCGCATTTGGCGGGTTTTAGCAGGACCCCCCTTTCCAGCCCAGGGTTCATTTGCACCGTCCGGTGGGAGAGAAACGGCAGGGGCCGCAGCCGCCTGAGTAAGGGGGGGCTGGAATGCCAGCAGCACACCTCCCCAGACCACACGGGGAGGAAGAGGACACGCCGTGGCCACGGGGGTCGAGGGTGCTCCCCAGCTTGCCAGGTACCGCCAAGAGGGACAGAGCGTGGGCCGACGGCCCGAGGCCGCCACCTGCTTCCGTGGGGTGGGTGGCAGCTGAAATGACGGGGGCCTTTCCCCTTGAGGAATGGCTACAGAAACGGGGGTGGCGTGTGGGAAAGAGTAGGAGGAGACAGGTCGGGGGGCTGCCGAGTGTGGAGAGAGTGGGGAGGCAAACATTTGTGTCCCCACAGCCAGAATCCCATTCCTCTCGTGAAGGTGCGCCCGCTGGGAAATTCGGGACGGATCAAAGGAAGGTGTGTTTCACAGAGGCTGGCTAAGCCACGGGCTTCCCTTCCGCGAGATGGCGCAATGGAAGGCAGGCCAGTCCGTGGGGGAGGCTGGTGGTCCTGACAGCTCCGTGCCACCGCTGGCATCCAAGGCGGGGCGCCTGCCCACGCCAGCTGCTGGGGAACCTGGGCAGGAGGGCCCCTCCCCGCCGGCAGCGGGCTGCCCCCGTGTGAGGGGAATGCTGGGCCGGAGGGCCCCCGGCTCTGCCCGGCAGAGCTCTCCCGCCCCCTTGAGCCCTTGCTGCAGTGCCTCTGGGGTCCCAGTGCAGCCCCCCGCCCCCTCTCCCCTTTGCCGTCCACCCAGGTGCTCCCCCAGCACGGCATTCTGTCCTCGGGCTGATGGGAGTGCAGAGCCCCCCCTCCGGCGCAGGTCAGTTCCCGCCCGCAGGGGCAGCGGGACGTCTCAGCAAATCTTAGCCGCGTCGAGTCTGCCGGGCAGGATAGCGCGTCATGCGAGCTGCGAGGAGGATCTCGCCGCCATCCTAGCCCTCCGCCAGCCGCCGCATGTCAGCGTGCTTTTGTCAGAACCTTTGCTTTAACCAGCGGGACGCTCCCCGCAGCCAGAATACGGCTGTCTCCATGGCCGAGTCTTTCCAGCCTCATCCCACATGAGGCCTCCACGCGTCCGTCCGTGACTGGGACTTGGACGTCACGCTGCCCTGCCTTGAGCCCGGCATGCATGCGCGTCTTTGCTGCACCGCAACCATCCCGAGCTAGGACATGTCTGTCCAGAGGGGGGCAGCCTTGCATTAACGCAAGAAAACGCAGTTCTCCTTTTTTCCACTGGAGTTTGGGAGTTCTCTCGCGGCTCTCCCTCCGCAGGAATCCTCTCATGATATTGAGAGATGCATGAATTAGATCAGCTGCTGGTCTGAGACATTAGGAAGGGGAGTTCACCGCAGCCCCCTTTCCTCCCGTCTCCAAGCAGAAAGCAGTCCACTTGGTTGTCCCCCCCCAGTCCCCCCTTTGCCACAGCCGCACTGGAGCAGAGAGGATCGCGCCCCCGCCGGCTCTGCGCCGCTGCCCTGGATCTCACATCTTGCCTCTCTGTGGAAGGCAGCACCAAGAGGCTCGTGCCTCGCTCCCGTTGCAAGCCGACTCCCCCACTCCCTTTGGCCGAGAAATTCAGCCCGGAGTGATGGCAACGGACGCTGCGCTGCTGGGTTGTTTAGTCACAAGTCGATCCCGTCATACACAGTGGGGTTACTTCCAGGGTGCGGAAATGCAGCTTTACGGAATTTGAGCCTGCGGGCTGAGGCTCGTCCTGGACTTTTCCTGTGAGGTCAGTGTGGGAGAATTTCAGTCGTACATTATTAAAGAGTCAGATGCAAATGCAGACTCCCAAACACAGGGAGAATCTTAAGCGTATTGATTCCGTTTATTGATTGAAATATTTTTGCACTGCCATAGCCCCATTGAACATTTTTCTTGTGTGGGTTCTTCCCACTGCCAAAGCCGCCATGCCGGAGCGGGGACTCTTAAGGTGGATAAAAATGGGCTTTTTTGCGCTTACCGGATTTTGCCCATCCTGGATTAGCCACGTTCCACCCCAGCCTCACACCTCCTTGCAAAGCTCAAAGTAGGGCCTGCTTTTTAAACGAATGGAGATTTCCCAGCAGCACTCCAGCGCCCACCGTCCACAATGAGTCCGGGAGATGGTGGGCATCCGAGGCCTAGCTTGCCCTGTCCAAGGAGAATGGCTGCAGGCAAACCAGCCGCCACAACGCCACAGAAGGCTTTTGCGTTTATTATTACACTGCATTTCTAGCCTGCAAGGAACCCCAAGGCAGCTTGCACGGTTTTGCTCTCTGTTTTATCCTCACAACAACACCCCTGTGAGGTTGGCTAGGCCAAGACTGGCCCAGAGCCACCCAGTGGGCTCCGTGGCTGAGCAGCGACTTGAACCCGGATCTCCAGAGTCCCCGTCCCGCACTCTTAACCACTGCGCCACACGAACCATTGGCTGGAAAGCTGATGCCCTGTGGAGGCATCTATTCCAAGTGCGGAAACAGGTACCATGAAGACACGCAAATGCTCTTGGCTGGTCCCCTTGGCAGTGGTCAAACCCACAGCGAGGTTGCCTGGCATTTGGAACCAGTTAGAATCGGGGTGGTGCTACGAAAGGAAAGATCGGGGCTGCAGCCCACCTGAGCTGCCCCATAGCGCCACTCCTACCTTGAGCAGTTTTCCCGTTTCCTTGCATAGCGAAGGGATGCTCATTTCCAAGCCGCCTTAAGAGCTGTGAGTGGATCTTGCCAGTGCCGCCATCTTGTGGCTAAAGATTTCCTTTTGAAACCAACAGCTGTGATCTGAAAGGAACTTTTGTGATGGCTTTAGGTCTTAAAACCCTGCGTTTTAGCTTGCAGGAGAGAAATGGCCTCATCGCCCTTTTTTTTCCCACCTGCTTCAAAACACCAAATGGTTGAGCGTATTCCTGCCTGCTCAGCTTTCTTCAAAAAAAGAAGCAATCATAATTAAGCATCCATGGGATGCCTCTCTTTAACATTGATGACTCTTCTCAAAAAACACGTTGTCTTCTTAAGATTCATCTGTTTTTTCTCCTCCGGCTTCTTTTTCCCAGTCCCACAAAGTCTCCCTGACAAACTCCTTCAACTTTCCTTAAGTCCTCCAATTCCTGGCATGTTGCAGAAACCACAATTCCCATGCTTCTCTCCATGGACTGATGGACTGCACCGGGGTTTGCTGGACTCCGCGGCTTCCTGGAGAAGCCATCCATGCATCAACCACACTGTTGCCATGCTCGAAGCATCTTTCGGTTTAATGGTAGGGCAACGTAATGCCTCCATCACACCTGTGAGAGGGTCACCATTTTCTGGGGTGACCCTTTCTCAGTCCCCCCACCACATTTGGGGGCAGACAGGGCAGCTCCCCCCAGCCCAGGTTGTCCTCTTGCCCGCAGGCAAAAGTCTTCTGCAGGCAGCCCTTGGCTGTGCTGCTGGTGGCAGTTCCATCGGCTGGTGCCGTTCCTTTCGTGTACATCTGCATTTTCATCGTGCATTTGATTTATGTGTTTCTGTAGAGTTAGTTTTGTTGTGAACTGCAGGTTCAGGGCCACTTTGAGCACCACGCTTTGGCAGAAATGCAGGGTAGAAATTATTCTAAGTTTCATTTGTAAGTTGCTGGAAGGGGAAAGGCATTGTTCAGGCCAAAAAGCAAACCATAAAGGTTTGACTCAGATGCTGCATTTAATGTAGATATATGCTTCTAATAAATGCAGTGGAATAAATACAGGTTTATCCAAGTGCAAATTATGTGAAGTAGACAGATTGTTTTCTCTCTCTTTTCCAAGGCAAACATCAGTGCTTGTGTGCACGCACACCCCACACATGCACAGGGCTTTCAAATAAAATGGAGCTGCTCCTTAACTAGCTTGGCGTTGCTTGCTACAAGAAGTGGGCTAGTTTTACACAAAGGGTTGTTCTGCCGCTGTGTAAAGACAAGACTCTCATTGCACCTCTCTGGAGTTGCAATTCTCCAGAACAGGAAACAACAAGGTTTGCCGTCTCCACTGGGAAGCAAAACGGTGCTTGTTGTCGCTTCCACGGAGAAGCCCTGTGGACTGATGCTCTCCCAAAGGGCAGGCCTGCAAAGGATTCGGCGCTTTTGAAATCCTCTGACGGCCTCGCAGTCGAAGCGCCAGTGCCGAGGAGGCTTAAGCCCTGAGAGAGCAAGCCTGTTGGAAGCGGCCACCTGGCAGAAGGGCCGGCACAGGCCGGGGAAGAGGAGGTGCTTCTGGGCTCTGCTTACACACAGGCGGGTGCACCTTTCCCCGAGAGTGCGTCCCGCGGGCCTCACCCAACCTTTTCTGCACCTCACCGCCCCCCAGCTCGTGGCCCGTGCTGATCAAGGCAGCCCCAAGCGCAGCCGTCGATCTTGGCCTGCGTTCTCCACACAAGCTCCTCTTTGGCACCAGCCTCTGCGGGAGGGCTATTCTGCCTCAGCACACCCTTGGCCGCTTCATCGCTCCATTCCTCGCGCACGTCTAGGGACAAACTGGCCCGGGGGACCCTTCCTTGCAAACCTTATTTCATCCAAATCCACGATGCTTATTTAATAATGAATTTGGGAAGTGGAAAAGAGCGCCTGAGCCCCTGCCGGGCTTGCCCGGTGGCTCTGCTTGTCAGGAACAGCCCTTGGGGGTGCCTGCATGTCAGGGCTGTGGCTTGGGGCAGAGTCCTTTGCAATGCAGCCCGCTTTTTGGAACTCCCTGGCTCCACAAACATGGAAGAGGTGGTCTTTTCGGGGTTGCCACCTCCCGAAAACACATTTTCCAGAAGGTGTTCCCAGGAAGGCAGCCTAGCTTTTGGTGTGTCTTGAATGCACGTGATTCCCAAATCCCATGCACTGGATACCCTTTCTCGCTGGGCATTCTTCGCTGCAGAGGCTGCGGCGTGCCCACTTTGGGTCGGGTCGGGCCCGATCCGTGAACTCAGAAGACAGCCCCCCGTTCTGCGTTGCCCTGCAGCACCGGCGTGGCTTTCTCGCCCAGGAAAAGCAGAGCCTCCGCAGCCACCGCACCCCTCGTGCCGAAATTGCCTGGGACGGCCGGGCGCCCAGCAACAGCGGGGACCGGTCCGCGCCCGCCTCCCCCACGCCGTGGGGAGGTCGAGGCATGCCGGGGCCTCATTGAGCAACTGCGCTGAGGGCACCGGTCCCAAGCCAAGGAGAGCGCAGGCAATGCTCGGGAGACGGAACGAGCTGCAGTGCCCGGTCTGGCGCCCGCTGCTGCTGTACTCGTGACCTTCCGCGTGCATGTGCTCAGCGTGACGCTCTTTACAGTAAAAGTCAACAGTTGGAAGGCTGCCTTTTGCCCTCCTCCTTCAATCCATGCTTGTTTGATTAGTGCACTGGGAGCACAGTGTTCCAGCTCGGAACAGGAAACCCAGAAGGAACAACCCGCCCCCGGCACTCCCGTGTTGGCCACTGGATGTCCCTGGGAATGATCCTGGCTGTACCGTGACCCCCCAGCCCTCCCGGCATTCTCTGGCCATGCACCGTGTGACGTGGAATTTCAAAAAGCTGCAGAGAAGATGCCGGCTCGCCTCATGATCAGTCTGCCACAGAAGTGGCGCCTCAAACACTCGGAGAGGGTCATGGGCCACCTCCAGCGCTCTCTCAGAGACACACTGCTGCACACATGGACCGCCATCCACGCGTCCGCTCTCGAGGACACAGGTGCACACACACACTCTCCCTGTCCACACTTACGCATGCGTGTGCCCTGCTCCCGCTGTCCCATGCGTGCATGTGCAAACGCTTGTGCGCACATGTGGCGGAGACGGTGCCCGAGTCATCCTGCCCGCCTGTGTCTCCCGTGCGCACACGCTCCCCAGGCACAAAGAAGCAGAGGTGCTGGGCTGTGCGGGAGAAGGGCAGGGCCGTTGCCTGTCGCCCCTCTCTGCGGGCCAAGTGCGCAGGAGAGGAAGAGAGCAAAGTCACCGTTGGGAGCAGCGGCCCCATTCAGGGGCCGGGCCACGCAGGGGCCAGAAAGCTCTCCTGGCCAGGGGACCCTTCTGGAGCACGAGGTGAGGTGAGGGGGCGGATGACGCGCACCTCCACCTGCAGAGGCTCCCGTGAGCATTCATCCCTGCTGGAACGTGGCAGTTTTGAGATCCGCCATTAGTGGCATCTCTTCAGACTGGCCTGTTTGAGCTGTTGGCAGCATACGTATATCCTTGGCTCTGAGGGTGGCGGGGTGGGGGTGCAGACACCAGTGCCATCCGGGCAGGTAAACGGGGACGATGGGATAGCGCCGGCCTCGGAGTTCCCCACGGTGCCTGCTTCCGGGTTTCTGTGCCGTGTTGTAAGGAAGGCTTCGAAGAGGCGCTTCAGCCTTTAGAATGGGGAGAAAATGCACAAAGGCCGGGAAAAGGCTCGTGACTGTTGGAGCGGGAAAGAAGTGGGCAGCTGGCGCGCCCTGAGGGCAGGATGTGGCCCTGGGGCTGAGTGCCTGCTTGCTTCCGGGCCTCACTCTAGAGAGTCAAAGCAGAGGAAGGTCCTTGGCGGAGCAGGCCTGCCGGCCTCGCTGCCGACTCACCTGGTGAGGATGCTGGGCTCTGGGAGGGCCACAGGTGTGACGCGCGGCAAGGAGAGGGAGCCCCCCCCCCCAGACTTGCTAGGTGAGCTGGCCTCCTGCTCTCAGCCCTGCGCCTGCAGTTCGCAAACAGCTGTGCTGGCCCACCTTGCAGGACTGTTGTAAGAGGGGTGTGGATGAAGGGCTGTGTTGTAAGCTGCCTAGGAGGCCTCAGGAATTATAGGCAGCCTGTAAACGTGTGATCAAATAGACAGACAGACAGACAGACAGACAGGTAGACGATTGAGGAAAATACAAACGCTCCTGCTGCGGTTTGATTATCGACAAGGAAACACGGCGTTGGGACTCATTCTGCCCAGTGCAGGGGCAGCTGTGCTGGATCAGGCCTGGGCCCACCGTGGCCGACCGGCTGCCCACTGGAAACCCCCGAGGGTACGAGCCCCCGCTTGCCCAGGGTCCCAGGAAACGGGTATGTAGGCACACGGCCTGCGATTCTGTCAGTCGTACGTGGCCCTCAGGACTAGCAGCATGGAGAACTTTCCCCTCCGGGGTCTCGTTCAGCCCCTTTTGACAGCCGTCCAGACGGCGGCCATCGCTGGTCTCGTGGAAGGGAAGCCCCTTGGGGAGCCGTTCCTCTGCTCTGTCCTGAATTTGGTGCCGCCGCCTTCTTCCTGCGTGGAGCCCACCGGGTCCTGGTGTTCGGAGAAAGCGAGAAAACTCTGGCACGCCACCAGCCGGGTCCCATTCGCCTCCGTCCGACCTCCCCTCGCTCACCCCTTTTCTCAGGCGGGCAAAGCCCCCAGACCCCTGCCCTTCTCCCACAAACTCTGGCTGGGACTGGTGCTGCCCCTGCTGTCCGGGCCCGGGAAGGGTCTCCGTCTCCGCGCCCCTCGCCCCGTTCCTCGCGCAGGATGCCAGCTCTTCACCCGCGGCCCTGCCTTCCTCTTCCCTGCAGCCTGTTCGACATGGGCGGCGAGTATTACTGCTACGGCTCGGACATCACCTGCTCGTTCCCGGCGAACGGGAGGTTCTCTCCCGACCAGAGGGCCATCTACGAGGCGGTGCTGAAGTCGTCCCGGGCTGTGCTGAGTGCGGTCAAGCCAGGTGACAAGGCCGGGGCGCGCTGGGGTGCGGGGGGTGGGCACTGGGTGGACAGCGGAAACTTCCTGCCCTGGACTGCAGCGTCGCCCCCAGAAGCCCCCCGAAAAACATTCCTCGGGCGGAAACATTTCCATCACCCATAGGCAAAAGGGAATGCTGCCCCGTGACCTCTGCCCAGTGCGCCATGCTGGCTGGGGCCAATGGGAGCTGTAGTCCAGGGCATCGGGGGCGCTGCACCAGCTCCAGAAGCCTGTGTCTCGTTCAAACACGCTGCCGCCCTGCATTCCGGTGAGAGGCTGCCCGCTTGTCCCGCGCAAATCTCCATGGAAAGGAGATGACGAGGGGCCGATCGGCCCAGTTGATTCCCCCGTGCGCCCCCCCCCCAAGTTTATTTATAGCCTGGCGTGCCCAGAGCCCTTGCTGAACTGTCAGGGCGTGTGGCGCCCTGGGGACGGCGGGAGGGCTGTCGGGCTCTGATGGATGGGGCTCGCTGCCAAGCCGTCAACCCGGAAGAACGCAGGCCGTTTCCAAATGTGTGCAAGCGTGCAGGCGGCTTCCCTCCAGCCCGGTTTCTCCCCTCCCTGCATCCAATGAAGAGCGCCGCTCAGGAGGCCTCCCCAGCCTGGTGCCCTCCAGGTCCACGGACTGCAGCTGGGAGTTGTATCCGGCAGAATCGGGGGGCGCTGTGCCGGGCAGTCTCCTGAGGAGGGGAAAAGGCACGTACGTCCCGGCCGTATTCCGTGCGGTAGCTTTGCTCCGCCTGTGCAGGCAGATTCCCGGCGGACGGCGCCCCTCCCGGCTCTGCAGCAGATTCGTGGCTCGGGCATCTCACCAGAGGGGAAGGCCGTTGGCAGGGAGGGCTTCTGGGCGCCCCCCTCCTGCGCAGGGTGCTGGGACGGTGGCCTGTCTCCTGCGAGTCGGACCTGCCCACCGCTTAGCGAGGCGGCTGTGCTCCAAGGCACTCCGAGCCGTCGTTTCTTCTGGGCGCACGTGCCCTCCAGCCCCTCTTATGGAGGGAGCAGCAAACTGACCCCACTTGGAATAGGACCTCAAGGGGCACGGATGAACTCGGGAGTCCCGGGTTCTCTCCCCTCTTGGCCACAGAGCTCCTGAGATGCCTTCAAGCAGACGGGAGCGGAATGCCTTGAAAGCCAGGCACGAAGCTGGCGGCCCATTTTTCCGTCAAGGCAGCTGACCCAAGCCCCTTCCCCTCGTTCATCCTCACAACAGCCCTGTGAGGTAGAAGAGTCTGACTCCACAGCAAGCCCCGCTTCACCCCATGAGCTTTGTGGCCAAGCGGGGATGAGAGCCCTCGCCTCCTGAGTCCCAGTCCAAAAGATGAGGACCGCACAAGGGCTGTGCATTGAGGTGCGGAGGTCCCGCGGAGGCCCCGCTGCGATTTTGGGAGGCACCCAGTGCCAGTGAGGTGCGCAGTCCCTTGCCCGTGCTCTGTAGCATGGTTTGTTTCACCCACAGTAGTTCGGCACGTCTGAACGCAAGTAACCATCCCCACCATGGGCTGCAGGAGACAGGGGGCAAAGTGCTTAGCCGTAGCAGTGCAAAGGGAAGGCAGATCCCTCGCCTGGGGTGCCCCGGCACCAGCCCTCCCCACCTCGGCTCCCTGCTCGTAGGAAGGCAGTGGCGGGATTCCCCTGCCCCTCGGCACGCACAGGTCCCTGAGAAGAGGCCACGGGAGCATCATCCCGCAACCCCTCCCAAAGGGAGCAGGCGCTTGGCGAGCCCGCCACCAGGCTCCGTTCTCTGGCGAGACGGGGTGGGCCGCTGGTTTCCTTCTGCACAAGCCCCCGGAGCCTCAAAACTGAGTAGAAACGTTGGGCGCCCTGGGAATTATCAGGGACACCCCAAAGACCCTGATATTCCAGTGCTGGGAGAGGGGGGCAATAAAACACCTCGCCCCTTTTTTTGCAATGCAGTAGTTACTTACTTGCTTATTAGATTTATATCCCGCTTGTTCCTTACAACAAACTCAAAGCGGCTTATAACATCGTTCCTGTCCTGTGGCTGTCGCTGCCCCTTTGAGGAGCACTTTTTAAGGAAAGGCGTCTTGCTTCCATGGAGACGGAAGGCAGCGGGACCGCTTGCGAGCCTCTGGGCATTGGCAAGGATGTCGGTCGTTGGCTCGCTGACCTACATGGCACAGCATTGCCTTTGGCAGCACACCGGGAGTGGAGCAGACAGCAGATCTCCCCCGAGCACAGACGTCTCGCGCGGCAGCGGTCCAAAGTCCAAGGGTTCTGTGTCCCGGCTGTGTAAACCTTGGCTGGTCCGTGAGCCAGGCAGCGCTGAATTGCCCGAGGATCTGGGTGGGAGCGGGGCGGCCAGGCCCATAACCACCCAGATAGCCAAGGGCAGTTCAGGCAAGGGTCTGCTTCTGCCCAAAAGCCCCCCGAAAGCAAACGGGTGCTGGGGAGAGAAATGCATCTGCCACTGCCAGCTGCTTGAAGGCAAAGCAGGGTATACACGCGACCGAACCCCACCTCGGGGAAGGCGTGAACAGTGCACTCCCTCAGTGCTTTTCTGAAGGGGACCGAAAATGATCTTGCCTGCATGCAGAAGGACGGGGGGGGGGGGGGCAGTCGCCCTTCTGAGTGCTCGGGCAGGGGAGGGGCACCTCTCCAGAGCACAAGTCAGGGAGACGTCTCTGAGCACCGGAGCGCCACCGCCTGCCTGCACACGCACACGCACGCCTCCTCCTCCAGGTTGCCTCTCCCGGCGCTTCAGCGTCAGCTGGGAGATGGCTGTCTGCCAGGGCTCGGCCCTCAACGCTGGTCCAGAACGGGAATTTGCTGTGGGGCTGCCCCCTGACTGATAACGCCCTTGTTTGCTCCACAGTTCCCATGCGGAAGTTGCGTGTGTGTTGGGAACGGAAGGTGTGTGCACCCATGCCAGCGCGGGGACGAACCTCCATGTGCCACTTTCAGATCCACCGGGGCACCCTGCCGCCCTCGTCACGCAGAGCTGGCTCTTCAGGGGCTGGAGGCAACCCGCGGCTACAAGCCTCACTGGCCCTGGGCTCCCTCCTTCCCCAGAGGTGGCAAGCATGCACACACCGGTTGCTGAGGCGCTTGGGGCGGAGGCCTCGCAAACATCCCGCTCGCGGGGTCCCGGGGCAGCTGGTTTGCCCCGCGTGTGTGGCGAGCCGGGCTGGGCGGCCCCAGGTCTGACCCAGCGGCACTCCCGTGCCCAGAAGCTGAGCGGCAACGGCCTCTGCTGACATGGAGCCCCTCACCGTCAGCTCCTGGCCGTTGACACGAGCGTGCGGGGCCGCCGGAGCTCCCGCCCGGCCCGTGGGACTGTGGTCTGGGCCGTGTGGGGCGGGAAGCCTCACCGTGGGCTGGGGCCGCTGGGCGAACGGCCTCCGCTGGCCCACGAGCCTGCTCGGGAAGTGGGTAAGATGGTGATGCCGAGCAGATATTCCGCCACTGGCCTTTATTCCAGAGTCGTCTGCGAAGGGTGGATTTTTATTGGTGCCGACGATGGGAGGATTCTTCCCTTCCGAAACATTCAGCACATTCGGCTCGGAAGAAAGCTCCCCCAAAGCGCTCTCCCCACCGCGGGGGGTGAGAGTGCTCTTGAATTTGGAGGGCCTGCTGGACTCAGAAACTGCTGACTCCTGCCTGAGCCTGCCAAATCGGAGCAGGAGAAAGCTGGAGCTGCGTGGCCTTCGCCCCAGTCCCCTTCGCTCGGCAGCCGGCCTGGTGGGGGTGATGCGCTCCCCGCGACGCATGTGCCCCGAGGCCTCCCACAGGGGAGGGGGAGCCCTCCGCGACGGGCACGCAGCACAGCCAAGCCACATGAGCGCTGCCACCGAAACCACAGAGTTTGCCAGCGGTTTTTGGAACGCCTGTTTGGGAGAGGGCTGGGGAACCTGTTTCAGCCCAGGGGCAACTTGACAAAATGCAAACGTCTCTCTTTTTCATTTGAAATTGCTTTTGCACTCATGTGTAGGCCGTGACTTTTTTTCTTTGAAAATCCAGCGGGAAAGGTGGGCATGTCCGGTGCTGTCTGTCTGATTTTGGGAGAGCGTTAATAAAAGCCACTCAGTGACGGCCCCTGTGTCCTGCTCTCCCCAAGGGGTCTCCTGGCCTGCGATGCATCGGCTGGCCGACCGCGTCCATCTGGAAGAGCTCACAAAAATTGGCATCCTCCAAGGCAATGTGGATGACATGGTGGAGGTGCACATGGGCGCTCTGTTCATGCCGCACGGGCTTGGCCACTTCCTCGGAATCGACGTGCACGATGTGGGCGGCTACCCGGAGGTCAGTGTCGGGCCCTTCTCCGCCGTCTCCACTCGCCCACTGGGCAGTGAGTCTCTGTTGCACGGAAACGGATGTGAGGAGGCACGAAGCCACGCTCCTCGCTGCGCTCTCAGGGCCAGACCCCTCGGCGGGAACTCTTGCCCCTTCCGCGCAGCTTTGCGGGGTCCTCTAATTTTCCATTTGGTTTACCACTCTGCCCATCTAACCAGTCATCAGGCCCCTGGTGGGATGGATTTGGCCCGCAGGCCTGAGGTTCTGCACTGCTGTTCTAGCCGCAGAGATGGCCTCTTGCATTCAGCTTGGCTCCCTTGCCAGGGTCAACTGGCCAAAGCATGGCGTGGGGGGTGGGGGGTGCCATCTAATAATATAACCTTTCTCCTGGGGAGGGAGAGAGCTCTGACCCCAGTGGGTGAGCCAGGTTGCATGCAAGAAGGGGTGCGCGGGTGGGAGGGGGCGCATCAGGGGGACAGACAGTTCTTACTGCATGGCGAGAGTTCATGGGGCCACCCTGAATGAGAGGGTTGCCCTCTCGCCAGCTCAGGGTGGGAACGGGCACTGCAGAGAGACTCTCCAGTCCATAGGGTGGGGAGGAAACGGGTGGCCAGAGGGACTGCAACTCTCCCATCTTTCCTAGGGCGTTGAGCGCATCGACCTGCCCGGGCTCCGGAGCCTGCGAACTGCCCGCGACCTCGTGCAGGGAATGGTGCTGACGGTTGAGCCGGGCATCTACTTCATCGATCACCTCCTGGATGAGGCCCTGGCCAATCCCGCCCAGGCCTGCTTCATCAACAACGAGGTCCTGGCACGCTTCCGAGGCTTTGGCGGGGTGAGTGGCCAGCTCAGCGCACTTGTGTCCCATTTCTGCCATGTGCGGGAGAGGGCACCACAAACGTAGCCTGAGCCATGGGCGTGTGGGTCTGGGAACGCCCGCAGCCAAACCGTTCTGCGCACAGGATCTCGGGAGAGTGTGCAGTGAGCCTGCGCTAGAGCTCCTTAGCACCCCTGTTTGCAGGCAGGGGTAGGGTTTGGGGGACCCAGACATCAAGAACGGCCGGCTAAAACGGTGGCTGAGCTGAGATCTGATGCAGAGACTTGTGGATTTCTGCCACGGTGCCCTTGCCTGGCTCGGAGAGGAGCCAGGATTCCCTCCCAGTCCAGAAGATGGGCAGCCCGCTCCAGGGAGCCGTCCTGAAGCAGATGCACCCATTCTGGAGGTGCCTTTCCCAGCGCCTTGTTTCCTTCTGCCCCAAGCCGGCGTTGAGGCAGGGAATGGCTTCCAGGAAGCGAGCCCTGTTCCCGCCCCACCCCTGAATACGGCCTGCATCCAAAGCCTGCACCGAGCAGAGCGGGAGCTCCCGCCGAGCATCTTGCGCGCAGATGGCGCCCCATCCCCACGGCCGCTGGTTTGCTGAGTCACTGGGACTCGGCTGCGCCCGCAGGGCTTGGAAGGCTCTGTGTGCAGAGCACACAGTCTTATCAGGCCGCCCGGGACTTTACCGTCTGCTGCCAGATCCCCTCCCCCGGTTCGAGAGGTTATCTGCACGCTGTGCCGCTCCTTTCTCGGGGTGTGTGAGCCGACCAGGATCCCGGGGGCCAAGCGGTGCGCGTCACTTGCCCTTCCCAGGGCCGCGGCCGGGTCCCCACAGATTCTGCAGCGTCATCCGGGTGGCCATCTGGGCCTGCCACGAAGCGGCCCCAAAAGTTTGCCTTTCCCGCGTGAGAGGCGGGAGCGTGAAACCCAGCCACTGCCTCGGGGTGGCCTCCACGGCGTGGCAAGAGCTCCAGAATGCAGCCCCAGCAAGGGCAGGGACGGGGTTCCCCAGGCCCTCGCGGGACCGTTGCCCTCGCTGGGCAGAAGCGGCAAGGGCAGAACGAGCAGAAGCGGCTCTTAAAACAAAAGCAGGACCCACGGTCAGCCGTTTCTGCTCGCTTTCGCTACTGCGTTCCTTCTCAGTTGATCGGTTTTGCTTGCACTGCTTCAGCGTCATTTCCTGAACTTAACGTGGGTCAGGGCCTCCTTTGGAGACAGCCCAGCTGAGCAAGATGAAGGATGGGAAAGGTTCCCTTGCTGGTCGTAGGGACCAAGACGGGCGGGCGGCTTCGCCCCACTTCTGTGCGACAGTCGCCGCGCCCCCTGACCCAGTCCTCGTTGCAGCTGCTTTTTACCCACTTTCGCAGCTGGCCGTGCTTGACTTCCCCTTTTTTCCTGGAGTGCCATTTCTGGTGCAAAGGCAGGGTTCAGATCAGATGAATGCAAAAGCATTCTGGCTCCCAGAAAACAAGACCAGGGGAAGTATTCTGTGCCACATTTGGAAAGGAGGAATATTTGTGGCGTGCTTTTTGGTTTCCCCTTAGGTTTTCTGCTTGCTTGCTTTGGGAGAACTAGCCGGTCCTCAGCTATTCCCATCCTTGCCGATTCCCTTGCTGAGCCTCTCGGCCCTCAGAGCTGTTCCTGGAACGCTGTTAGCCCCTTCCGGTCCTTTCACGCCTCTCCCTTTGGCATCTTGCAGCCTTCTCGTGCTTTGCTTGTACTGCAGCCTTCCCCACTCTTGCTCCCTGCTTCCAGTGGTGTCAGACTACATCTCCCATCATCCCCAACCGGGATATGATAATGGTCTTTCCATACTTGCAAAGACCCACTTCACTGCTCCAGTTTTCCTTCTGAAAATGGCGTGTGGATTTGCTCGCCTTCAAGGGTCAGCTGGGAGTCAGAACCAAGGGGTTTTGCTTCCCTGTAAATCGAGGGTGTCGTGAGCCGGGATTCCGGGAGCTGGAGATGCAAGTGCGCTTGGAGCAGCTGTTGAAAGGGCTGCCACCTGGGCTGCAGGCCAGGAACGCGGTGCCCTGGATGAATCGGGGAAGCCCTTCCTGCGCGCGGAGGGGGCAGGAGCTGGGATTTTTTCCTCAGTTGCTCTTACCTCTCCACCTGCCTTTAACCCTTTCTCAGGTGTGAGCGTGATATTTGCTAGCTACGTAAAAATGTACATTTCCAAAGGCCCTGTAGGTGGAGAGGACAAACTGTGAGCAGGTGCATTGGAGGGGAGACAAAAATGCATTCTCAGTGCAACTCCTTTATGGCACCACCGCTTGCATTTAGCAGCGCGTTTGTAGCTCGCTTTTATTTCTGTCGCAAAGAGACGAGGAGTCCCTTATGTGGTCCTCTTTCTCTCAATTCCTATCTTCACAACAAGCCTTCAGGGTAGGTCAGGCTGCAAGCTGGTGACTGGCCTAAACTGGGGACTCGAAACTGAACCTCCCAAGGCCCCAGTACAATGCTCTCACCACTACACCTCACTGGCTGTCAAAGTATGTAAATTTTGTGTGCTTTTATGTACACCTACTTCAAAAGAATGGTGTTGCAACCTGTGGGCAAGACTGGGGTGTGCAGGTAAAGAGTTTTATAGAGCAGTCTACAAGAGAAAATACTTTCAGAGAGTTTGTCTCCTCCATTTTTTGACAAAAGGGTGGGAAATGATGGGGTGGGGAGTCTGATTTCTTCCCATGTGTGTGAAAGAAGCCCTCCATTGGCCTTCAATAGGCATGAATCTGTGTGTGAGGACTGTGAAGTTGTGACAGCTGAGCTATGATGTCTTTCTTTTCTTTTTTTAATAAGTTTTAGTCGTAATAGACCTAACAAAAAAGAAAACTAAATCAGTCATCGAAAACATCAGACCTACTGGGTCAGCCCCCCACATTTTTTCTTTTTATGTCAATCTATTGTTGTTGTTAGTCGCAAAGTCGCATCCGACCCATCGCGACCCCGTGGAAAACATTCCTCCAGGCCTTCCCGTCCTCCACAATCCCTGAAGTCCACCTAAGCTCACACCCTCTGCCCCAGTGACTCCATCCAGCCACCTCATCCTCTGCCGTCCCCTTCTTCTTTTGCCATCTATTGACCCCAGCATTAGGCTCTTCTCCAGGGAGTCCTTCCTTCTCATTAGGTGGCCAAAGTATTTGAGTTTCATCTTCAGGATCTGGCCTTCCAAAGAGCAGTCAGGGCTGATCTCCTCTAGGACTGACCAGTTTGATCGCCTTGCGGTCCAAGGGACTCGCAGGAGTCTCCTCCAGCACCACAATTCAAAGGCCTCAATCCTTTGGCGCTCAGCCTTCCTTATGGTCCAGCTTTCACAGCCATACATTGCAACTGGGAAAACCATCGCCTTGACTATACGCACTTTTGTCGACAGGGTGAATTTCTCTGCTTTTTAGTATGCTGTCTAGATTTGCCATAGCTTTCCTCCCCAGGAGCAAGCGTCTTTTAATTTCTTGACTGCAGTCCCCGTCTGTGATGATCTTGAAGCCCAGGAAAATAAAATCTGTCACTACCTCCATTTCTTCCCCATCTATTTGCCAGGAAGTGAGAGGACCGGATGCCATGATCTTAGTTTTCTTAATGTTGAGTTTCAAGCCAACTTTTGCACTCTCCTCCTTCACCCGCATCAAGAGGCTCTTTAGTTCCTCTTCACTTTCTGCCATGAGAGTGGTATCATCTGCATATCTGAGGTTGTTGATATTTCTCCCAGCAATCTTAATTCCAACTGGTGATTCATCTAGGCCCGCCTTTCTCATGATGTGCTCAGCATATAAGTTAAATAGGCAGGGCGACAGTATACAGCCTTGCCAAACTCCTTTCTCAATTTTGAACCAATCAGTGGTTCCATGTCCAGTTCTCACTGTTGCTTCTTGACCTGCATATATGTTTCTCAAAGGACAAATAAGATGGTCTGGTACTCCCATCTCTTTAAGAACTTGCCACAATTTGTTGTGATCCACACAATCAGAGGCTTTAGCATAGTCAATGAAGCAGAAGTAGATGTTTTTCTGGAACTCCCTATCTTTCTCCATGATCCAGCAGATGTTGGCAATTTGATCTCTAGTTCCTCTCCCTCTTCGAAATCCTGCCTGTACTTCTGGTAGTTCTCGGTCCACATACTGCTGGAGCCTAAGCTTGTAGGATTTTGAGCATCACTTTGCTGGCATGTGAAATGAGTGCAATGGTGCAGTAGCTTGAACATCCTTTGGCACTGCCCTTCTTTGGGATTGGAATGTAAACTGACCTTTTCCAATCCTGTGGCCACTGTTGAGTTTTCCAGATTTGCTGGCATATTGAGTGTAGCACTTTTACTGCATCGTCTTTTAAGATTTTGAATAGCTCAGCTGGAATACTGTCGCCTCTACTAGCTTTGTTGTTGCTCAGACTTCTTAAGGCCCATTTGACTTCACATTCCAGGATGTCTGGCTCGAGGTCAGTGACCACCCCATCGTGGTTATCAGGGACGTTAAGCTCTTTCTTGCCTAGTTCCTCTGTGTAATCTTGCCACCTCTTCTTAATCTCTTCTGCCTCTGTTAGGTCCCTGCCATTTTGGTCCTTTATTATGCCCATCTTTGCATGAAACGTTCCCTTCATATCTCCAATTTTCTTGAAGAGATCTCTGGTCCTTCCTATTCTATTGTTTTCTTCTATTGCTTTGCACTGTTCATTTAAGAAGGCCTTCTTATCTCTTCTAGCTATTCTCTGGAACTCTGCATTCAATTGGGTGTATCTTTCTCTTTCTCCCTTGCCTTTCGCTTCCCTTCTTTCCTCAGCTATTTGAAAAGCTTCCTCAGACAGCCATTTTGCTCTCTTGCATTTCTTTTTCTTTGGGATGGTTTTAGTTGCTACCTCTTGTACAATGTTGAGAACCTCCGTCCATAGTTCTTCAGGCACTCTGTCTATCAGATCTAATTCCTTAAATCTATTTGTAACCTCTACTGTATATTCATCAGGGATATGATTTAGGTCATACCTGAGTGGACTAGTGCTTTTCCCTACTTCCTTCAATTTAAGCCTAAATTTTGCAACAAGAAGCTCATGATCTGAGCCACAGTCAGCTCCTGGTCTGGTTTTTACTGACTGTATGGAGCTTCTCCATCTTTGGCTGCAGAGCACATGATCAATCTGATTTCTGTGTTGACCATCTGGTGATATCCTTGTGTAGAGTCATCTCTTGGGTTGTTGGAAAAGAGTGTTTGCTATGACCATCATATTCTCTTGACAAATTCTACCAGCCTGTGCCCTGCTTCATTTGTATGTTAAACTATAAAGATATTTAAATC
Source organism: Varanus komodoensis (assembly GCF_004798865.1). NCBI lineage: Eukaryota > Metazoa > Chordata > Lepidosauria > Squamata > Varanidae > Varanus > Varanus komodoensis. The sequence goes on along the minus strand of NW_025335701.1, from coordinate 10,799,288 downwards.
TATGCATAGTCTCGTTTCTCTAGCCAATGATAAAAAGAGTCCCAGGTTTGATAGAAGTCTGTATCTTCTTTCTCCTTCAGAGACAAAGTCAATCTGTCCATTTCTGCACAGTCCAGGATCTTTTTTAGAATCAGTTTGTCGGTAGGTGGCTCTTCACTCTTCCAGTGTTGGGCAAATGCAATCCTCGCCGCAGTAATTACATGTAGAGTCAAATACATTGCTTGTTTACTAACATCATCAGGTACAATGCCTAATAAGAAAACTTCAGGTTTAAATGTTAGAGGTTTTTGTAACATTTCCTCAAGCCATTTGTGCATTTTAATCCCATACTTTTTTGCCTTATCACAGGTCCACCACATATGATAAAAAGTACCCGATTTGTGTTTACATTTCCAACATCTATTTGACATATTTGGAAACATCTTAGCTAATCTATTTGGTGACAGATACCATCTATAAAACATTTTATACAGGTTTTCTTTATACGAAGTTGCTAATGTTACCGTAATATTTCTCTCCCACAGCATTTGCCATTTTCCTAATTCAATATTATATCCAAAGTTTTGTGCCCACGTTATCATAGTTTCCTTAACCTGTTCATCTTCCATTCTCCTATCCAGTAAGAAGTTGTACAATCTTTTAACCATTTTCTCATCTGATTTAAGAATCACGTGGTCAAATGCTGTTAACTCCTTATAAAAGCCCCACATTCTATAGTCTTTAACGTATCTCAGTTGCATTTGAACCTTGTGCCACCAAGAAATATTAATTCCTTGTTCTTGTATTTCTTGATTCCATTTCAATCCCCCATCATTATCCAAAATACCATCATATCTCACAACCATATCAAAATTCAATGCATTTGGATATACAAGAGCTTCCATAGACGAAAGCCATCTTGGTAATTTAGTATACAGTTTTATCTTTAACTTTTTCCACACCGACATTTAATGGTTTCCTAATATAATGATTTAAGAGACAACCATGTACCCTACCCTTTTCATACCACATATAAGCGTGCCAACCCATTTGCAAATCATGCCCTTCGAGATGCAAGATTCTCTTATTTCTTAAAGTTATCCAGTCTTTTAGCCACGTCAAAACTGAAGCTTGATAATAAAAAATCCAATCGGGGAGACCAAAGCCCCCATTCTCTTTAGCCTCCTGAAGCATTTTTCATTTAATCCTTGGTTTCTTCTTTCTCCATATAAATCTCGAGAGTTGGATATTTAAATCATCAAAGAAATTCTATCAATTTTTATGGGAATCATTTGGAACAGGAACAAAAGCTTTGGTAATATGTTCATTTTAGCCAGTGCTGTTCTTCCCAGCCAGGATGATGGCAAATTAGCCCCATAGCTGAGCTACGATGTCTTGTGTCACATAAAGTGCAAGAGAAGCCCCCTGCAAATCCCAGAGCATCTTGCACGGGTGCATCTGTCTCTAGTTTTTATGGCACCTGTAAAAAGCTGCACAATCTGTCCAGAGCGCTCCATCTGCTGACACAGTTGCTTCCTCTGTGGGACCAAGCTGGGTTCCCTTCAAAACTGGCCAAGGGTTCGTTTGCAAAACTGACAATTTAATCTGCATCACTGGGAAACATCTACCAGTCTGGCATGATCCAGATGTGTGAGACTACAGGGCCCATCATCCACAGCCAGCACCCCATCATCAGGAGAGTTAGGGAAGACCCTTTGTCCACTCTTTCTTGCCTTCGGGGGTCATTTATTTTGGGGGAAGGAACTGAGAGGTCTGAAAAGGGTGCAAGGGTGGTTCTTTCTTCTCTTTGGGACATTAATAGTCTGATTTCTCAGCCAGCCAGCTAAGAAAGAATTGCTGGGAGCACGCCGGGTGTGAACTTTGCAACGTTTATTTAATGCAGACCTGGAATATACTTGAATTAATATCAAGTAAAGAAGATAATCAAACAGACCTGAATGTAAAGAACAGCTCTGATTGCCACGATAATCAGACCAACTTTAATAGGGCTCGATGACTCACTTTGCTTGAATAAAAGGGTAATTTTGCAAGCAGGAGGACAAATGTTAAACTGCCATTATTTTTAGATCACACTGACCAGAGGTCAGAAATAATTAAAGCAACGGCATGATGGGAGTCACTGGGGTTTGTGTTCCTTTGGATTTGACACTTGGCTAAAATCGCTTTTATTGCAGCTTAGAGACTTGCGAGCACGTTTCTGATAAGATAAGGGATAATGACTGAGTCGGCATATTTAGCTGGCGAAGATTAGAAGTGAGCAGAGAACAGCCCTGCCTTTTCTTTCACACCCAGGGAGAATGGCAGAGATCACAAAGCGCTTGGTAACACTATCATCTGGATGGCAGTCGTTGCCATGGCTTGTGTGTAAAGGCGAGAGAGAGCCCGGTTAAATTGGTGAACAGAGCCGCGCGAGTGTAGCGAAGCCACGTGACGCGCAGGGCTGGGTAACCGTCCTTGAGCAGGGCCTTGCTTGTGGTATGAGTCGGTATTGTCCAGTTGGATCTGGGCCCTTGCAGCTGCAGTGGGCTACGACTCCCAGAATCCTCCAGCTGCAGCCGAGGGAGGACTTTCCACAGAATAGGCTTCTCCAGATGGGCAGCAGCTTTCAGTGTCTCCATCCCTGCCTGCCTGAAAAAAAACCCCGTCTTTGAAGCTGAAATGGCTGCGCTGCTTCTGCTCCCTCCAACCTGGTCCAGGTGGAAAGCGCCTGCAGGGGAGGGCTGTGACTTGGGCGCCACATTGTTTCCTCCCCCACCAATCAGTAGCTCATGCTGCTGGGAACACGACCGTCATCCTCAGGTGCGCCTTGCCTCCCCCAACAGGTGAGCACACAAGAGCCATTCTTGGCGAGACCGAACGCCTCCCCAGTTTGGCACCCTCACACAGTGGCCAACTGGATGCCGTCAAAGAGGAAAGGGGAGCAACAGCACCCCAAAAAATACGACACACCGCCTGTGGGTGCAACCATTCCTTCCTTACTGCAAAGGAAAGCGCAGGACCTCTCCCAGCTAGAATCCGCTGGTCAAGCGTGTGCCTCTTTTCCCAGGTGCGAATCGAGGACGATATTGTCGTGACAGCCAATGGGATGGAGCTGCTGACTTGCGTCCCCCGTACTGTGGAGGAGATCGAGACGTTCATGGCCGAAAATCAGGCGAGCACCAAATCCTTTGCCAGCCAGAAGTCTTAATCACAAAGCTCGTGGATTCCCTCGCGTGGCGCAGTGACGCTGAGGCAGCAGGTCCCAGTTTGAAAATGCTCAGCCGTTGCTTTATTACCAAGAGCAGGTCTTGGGATATGTGGCCAGGAATACAAGGAGCCGCAGTCCTGTTGGGGCAGTGATCTTTTTGAGCTATGGGTATTCTAATCTTAAACAGGTATCAAAATCAATATATGCAAAGTGCTCTCTTCTGAAGCAGTAGCACATAGCAGGGGGATTTCTGATCTGCATTTCAGTAAATCATTATGCTGGAAACTGTTGGACCGAATAAACAAATCAATTAAAAAGTCATCTTAAATGCATGCTTCCAGTGTATTTCTCTGGAGTTCCATTGCTTCCTGGAAGGCTGGGGTGGGCTGCAGGGCACAGGCCGGTGGTTTTAGGCTAACATACGGAGATCGGGACAAGCTTGGCAAAGCCTAGCAGGTACGTCCACTAACCCTCATTAGAAGTAATGAGGTCCCGAGCCTCCGGAAGGTGGTGGAGCAGGGCAAGACACCTCCGCTGTCAAACAGACGGAGCTGCTGGCAGTAACTGAAGCAGCCGGCGGGAACTGCGCCTCAGCCCCAACCGTCAAGCTACCAGGAAGCAGAGGGCTTGGCCGTTCCGTTCGCACCTGAGCCTCCACCGCAAGGCAGCAAACGCTTCGAAAAAGGGAAAGGAAAAAAGGCCCTCCTGCCCCTCCCTTTCGCGTCCTCGCTCAGGAAATCTGATGCCGTCTCTCCACACGGCCCGCGGGGAAGGCCATGCTCCAGCGTGAATGCCAGCCGCTCGCTCGCTCGCTCGCTCGGCCTTCCTCCCCGACTGGTTCACGCACGCACACACCTTGCTTGGCGGCGGCCAGGCCTCTGCCTTCCCGCCTGCAAACCAGCAGCGGCGGGGGCCAAGCCAACAGCTCTGCCGGCAGGCTGCTAGACTCCGTTCCTGCAAGGCTGGCTGGCTCCCCGCACGCCCAGATGAAGGGACGACTGAGCGGGCAGCCGTCTTCCCCACACAGTGCCGTGGGCTCCTTTCCAGGGCCTCTTCCCTCAACTGGCAGGCCCGGTATGAGGAGCGGGTGCAAACACACTTCCTGCCTCGAGCTGGCAAAATGTTCAAGTGGAGGACGTTGAGCTTTCTAGGTGGGCAGCCAGCTGACACGGGGAAAAAGCTAAGCGTCTCCAGTCAAAGTCAGGCTGAAGTCCCATTCAGGAAGGAAGGACGGGGGAGAGCATGAGAAATCTGAGCTCTCTCCCTGAAGGGTTTCACGCTGCTTCCTTGGATGTGCCACTCCCATTAGCCGGTGGGGCATAGCAACTGCTCCGTGCTGACCATGCTCGGCCTGTACTTTGCTTGGCTGAACGTCAGAAGAGAACATTGCAACCTGATGTTCCCACAGCATCTCCTCTCCCAACCACCGCCGCAAGCAGAAAGGCACCTCTGCCCAAACTCCCTGCACCTGGTCTAGTTTCTCACCTAGAGGATGGCCTTGTCAAGCTGGTGGCATGCCTGAGGAGGTTCAGGAAGAAGTCAGAGCTCCTTCAGAAGCCAAATAAAAGCTAAATCCATGTTCCTTCTCTTGCCCCTGAGCTTTTTGACACAATTATCTGGAAGGAATGACCATTACCCACAGGAGCCTCCATCTGAGAGAGATGAAAGTGACCACCAAAATAAGCCACTGAATTAAATGTGTTGAGAGCAATGTGATCTGTGAAGTATTGAAAGACCAAACGGGGAGCTTACACAGTCGGTGTAAGTATTTCCATGCTTTCAAAAACAAAGCAGCAGCACAAGGGGGTCTGTAGGCATCACTCTTGGAGTGCACAGTGGTGACCTTCATGGCAGGTGAGATAGAAAGGTGGGTCCATCACGTCAAGGCGTGCCTGTCACTGATAGCACCCAACTGCCTGATGTGATCCAGTTCCAGACAAGGAGACGGGGTGTTCGTATGTTGCAGTGCAGCTCCCGTAAGGGACCCCGGGGGCAGCCAAAGGCACTGCTCCCTGTAAACTGGCCTTTCCCCCCACAAGTCAGCACCGAGGACATTTGGAGTAGAATGGGGGTGGGGCGTCACTGTCCTGTCCGGAGCCAAATCATGCTGTTGGCATGGCAGTCGTTGGCAATACTAATATGGTTCGGTCTGACCACCTGGGATGGTGGCAGGATGGGAACTACCCCCCCCGGTTTTCAAGTGGACACCCTCACCTTTTGTACCCAATGCAGTGGGCCAACTGTGGAGGTGCTAAATAACCTGGTCTTATGAAGCAGGAAGTCTTCCATTCCTAACTTTGCCTTCAAATGCAATCCAGTGTGAAGCCACACATGCTTCTCAAGGGAAATGGCTGCCGCCACAGATGCAGAGTCCGCCACATATCTGGCAATATTTATTTGTTGACTTGTTGGTTTATGCATCTCAGCCTGAAAAACTGGCAAGGTTTTTAGCATCCTTGAGGAGATGGTCTGAGTACAGTAGCCTGATCCCATAGCGGTCAATGCCAACATACGGTCCTGGCAGTTGACAACCCATAAATGCAAGGCAGTCACAGGGTCTACCAGTCTTGCAGTCAATGGGTGCCGTGTTTCATCTCTCCAGGTCTGTTGGGGAGGAATGTGTCTGGTGTTTTAATTTCACTTGTGAAGTTTCCACTACAATGAAATTTGGTGTCTGATTAGGAAGGAGCAGTCTTCCTCCGGGATCCTGTAGAAATTGATTGTTGGAGTGGTATATTGGAAGGTTTCCTCCACAATTGTTTAATTTGCATGAATGAAAAGTCCCCAGCATTGGAACTGAAGTCAGTGGTGCCAATGTCACCTTGATCTCTGTTGAAGGCTGGGTCGGTGATGGGAGTCAGTGACAGCTGAAATCGTAGGATAAGGAACTTCACCCCATTCAGCATCTGTCCACTGTAACGTCTGGCATCATCTAAGATGAAACCGAGGAAGAGGAGGAAGAGCCGAAGCAGCAGCCTTCCTCCACTGATAATGGGTCGTTGGTTGTTGTTTGGTTGTTGGAAGGTTCTGTAAGTCCTGGTGGGGCGTAGGGGTAACTCCAGTAGTTTCTTAGGGGTGGCATTTTGGAAGGAGCGGCCTGCAAATGGTGGCCAAAGTTGGACAAGCAGGATATTCAGACTGAGAGGAATGGGAACTTAGGGCAGTTGAGATCTTGAAATTTTCGGATAAGGAAAGCAAGACTGTCAGTGCTGACTGACAGATGGATTGGTTGGTATCCTTGAAACAGAATCTTCTAGGAGGCAAATGGTATTCAGATTAGATAACCAAGTTTTGTATATTCTTACGAATACCAAATTTAATATATAAAAACTTGGAAAAGTTAAAAAGGCAACAGCTGAGTCTTACTTGCTTTTAAGAAAATCATGGAAGCAACTGGAAATGTTTAAGCGGGCAACTAAATTAGATTTGGATGAGGAAAATAACATATCCACAACCTGTGTTAGAATTTACAACACGGAGTGGTGAGGAGATGGGAGAAAGTCTGGTAATAAGTCTTTTAAAATTGAGCAAAGAAATGTGTGACAGGAGTATTATGTGGCACATGTGATTCTGTCTATAAATTAAACTAATACTTCTTCAGGGGAAAATGGATGGGAAGCAGGCACAGCGCTGTTTCCTGCTGAGCAGATTCTGCTGTCTCTTTCTGGTCTCACATCAGTTCTGGTGCTGAGGTAACTGAATGCTTTGCGGGGAATTTTTATACACCCAGGAGAGCGCTTGATGAACCAGCCTGGCTTCCATCCCGTTCCATCAAACCATAGTGCCAGTGGCACAGAATCCTGCCATCTGCAACTTGAGCAAGTTGAAAGCACCCCAACCTCTGATATTTCATTCCTCTGCAGGAAGAGATTTCCACCAAGATCCTTTTGTACAATTTTACAGAAGTACAAGTGCAAGTAATTTGGTAAGTTCTTTTTATTCTTTTCTATTACCATCACTGGGTTCTTGACCCTTTCTTTCTAAATACATTTACAAACACAATGTCCTCAAGGGAAAAAGAAGTATAAAAGTCATTTTCACTACTCCAGTCAGTCATACACAAACATACTATGAATGAATGTATTTTGAAAGAGAAAATAAATTAGGTTGCATTAACTTCCCTGCTCTGTTTAATGTGCCACACGTCCTGTACACCTCAAATATAGAAGGGGCTATCACCAACATTTGAAAAGTATCAAAAAGCTAACTGCCACCCACCAAAAGTCAAAGAACAAGGAATTTCCTCTGCAGACTAAGTTATAAGGATTCATTTCTGAAAAAGTAGCAGACTGAATGTGTATTTCTGCAGTCTACCAAATTAAATACCCAGCTAATTTAGGCCACGGGAGGTAACGAACCGGCACGCCACCTCCCCAGTATCTCAGAGCAGTGCTTTACACACCTTGCTCCCCTCACAGATTAGTCAAGAAACACCTTGGCCGCTTAACACCTCGACAGCAGTGCAGTTCGGACGCTGGGGCTATAGCCTGAAGGATGGAAAAGTCATCGGCCTGGCCCAGGTGTCTCTCTCCTTTGCTTTAGGGTGGCCACTCACCATACAAGGATCTCCTGTCGGCTTCAGTCATGAGCATCCGTTGCTGTTTCTCAAAACAGGCCGTGAGCCCCAAAAACGCCTCCCATGCCTCCAGCTCCAGCACAGCTGCCTGAGGCACCAGCCTTGAACGAGGGATTCTGCCCACGGTCTTCCTGCATAGGCCCTCCTCTCACACGGGAGGAGTTTCAACTCCGCTCTCAAGGCCACCGCCAGTGCCCCCGCGGCCTCCCCCGCGAGCCAGTTTGTGCCGACGGCTGCCCTTGCCCTGCCAACACGGATAGCCATGTCAGCATCTTGTCGAGGCTTAGCTGGCGGCGGGAACTGGGCACCATGCCCAAGAGCAGTGCTGCGGTGGGACACGGCGCATCTCGGGCCCCAGCCTTTTCGAGGCAATGCGCACACCTGGAAAGCTGGGCTCCGGTGCTCTCGCCGACTGGCCAGCACAGCGGCCTTCCCTGTGCCTACAGGACGCTGCCAGAATAGGCACCGCCAGTCACCAGGCGCTCGCTTCCCAGCGGGGAGAACTAGTAACTCCACAAGGGAGGAGTGCAGGGCAAGACGCAAAGCCACTCCGACTTTTTGAAAAATGTCCGGCGTCGGCCGGCAGCCTGCGGCCAAACGGGACGACTAGCACCAGCCACTGCGAGCAGCCTCCGCTGGGTGCCCGGGGCCTGGCGCGGGCCCGGCGCTCTCCCAGCCTCGGGACGCAGGCCGGGTCACATCTGAGCCAGCCCACAGCAGGCTGTGATCCGACCTCGCGCCAGCAAGCCTTCCTCTGCCCTCCCTTCTTTCCTATTAGTTAGGCACTGTTGCTAGACATATGCCATGAACTCTGGCAGTCACTCCAGCAGGGCTTGTGCTACATCTTTAGAAGATCCTCCCCTGCCTACGAAGCAAATTATCCTGGTGAACCTCACACTACAAAAATAAATGAGAAACAGAGCTTTACAGATTGCATCATCGGTTTTTTAGCCAGTCATTGGACACTAATTTGTTACCCTGCTGAAGAAACCCGTGTCAGTTTACTCACTAATTTAAGGCTGTCACCCACTTAATAACCTTCAACTAACAGATCTACGTACATCTGCATATGAATAAACAGTCTGAAGAGTGCTCATTCTTCCTACCTCCATGCACAAATGAGGTGTTTTTCTCCTCTGCAAGAGAAACTGAGAGGACATAAAATGCCTCTGCTTTGGCACTTGTAGCTATTAACCATGATTTTTGCAACTTTACATTTTTAAGACCTGCAGCCGGATTAGCATGATCTGAAAAATATTAAAATCAATTAGTAATTTAGTATTATTTAACTGAGTGGTGCAGCCCTTATTTTACTGAATATAGTTCTGGGGTGTTGGGCTATTTTTCTAGTCAAAATGCCAGAGCAGAAAATACATTAACACTTAATTTAAAACAAATACTTAGTAATAAACAACTTGCAGTTTACGTGCATCAACCCATCAGTGTTAAGCCTACTATTTTAAAAAAATGCCACGGATGACAGTTGTTACAAAGTTTAGCAAAGACCCTTCTCGCTGCCTCTGACCTGCATAAGGAAAGCCGTATCCACACCGTTCTGTCTGTAAGGGGGCAAGCGTGCCTACTGCCCAGAGCCGTCAGAATTTGTCACGGTGCTTTCGGCGCCAAGAGGCTGCACGCTGTCCGTGAAGTTGTGAGCATGTTCAAGAAACAGGTCTTTGAGTACGCTCAGCTCCTTCGTCAGGAGCTTGATTTTGGCCTCCAAGCGTTCATTCTCCTCTTTGAGCTGGTTGACCCTCTGCAAGGTATCCTGGGCCTTCTGCTTGCTTTTCAAGCGGCTCTTTTTCACGGCCATGTTGTTGCGCTCTCTGCGCTGACGATACTCATCACTGTTTCTATCCACAATGGAATTCTTCTTGCCCTGCTTGCTGGGAGGCGTAGCTTTGCCGCCGCCACCGGGACTGCCGGGCACCAGCTGCGGAACCTGCTGGAGCCCGCTGGTGTGCGCTTGGGTGTAGATGACACTCACTCCGTTGGACTCTGCAGTTGTGTTCTGCTGTGATGTCTTGCTCATTTGGACAAGCTCTTCTTCAAATCCACAGTAGGACTGATGAGAGAGAGAATAAGATGTTCTGGACTTCTGGAACAGCTTTCACATGGGTTAAGTATGAGTTGAACCTAGGAAAAAACGTTTTTGGAAAATTTAGGATGACGTATTTAACCAGTCTTGTTTTCGAGCAGTAGCTGCATTAGGAGGCTGCAACACCTCTTAGGCCACAATCCTTTGTGTGTTCAGATAGAAAAGTGTCCTCCAGCTCCCAGCATTCCCCCATCAGCCCTGCTGCCTGGGGCATGCTGGGGGCTGCAGTTTGTCGGCATAAACACAAATAGGGTTATGCCCTTACCCAATGGGACTTGCTGCTGAGTAAATATGAATTTGACTGAGTTGCAAAGCCTTTGGATAGAACAGATGTACATGGCTAAATTACACAAATTATCACAGCATTTTAATGACATGCACAGCTTGAGATGTATGCAGTTGCATGCGTGATGACACAGTACAGAATACGGAGCTCATGCAGATGCCCAACTCCGTATCCCATGAAAAAAAGGCCAACGTTTTTCCCTAGGCCGTTTGCAAGCTCCCTTGTTGCCTCACCCCTTAAGCAATTTCTCTGCAACCCAGCCTGGATGTATTTGAGTATCACAAAGACATCCCTGGTGGATGAATGTCTAGCCAGGTCTTAAACGCCTCCAATTTCACAACCGCGTCTTGGCAACTGCACTGGCTGTCTAGCTTTTGCTCCACTTGTAGACATTTTGCCCAAAACCTTCAAGCCAGAAGTTAACACTGTCTTCCGAACAAGGCTATTTATTCCCTTCTAATCGTTTCAGTGGAGACCTTCGCTTTCCTGCAACGGCCCTTTCTCTACACGTTCCACAAAGAAGCTCCTCCACTGTCATGCCATGTTAAGGCCACCTTTCACTTTTAATTTGCAATGCGCAACTGGCACAGAAGCTGGGAGGGATCCATGAGGAACTGTTCTGGAAGTGGAGAGCCAGAGGATTATCTGGACTTGGCTCCCCAAAGGCCAGTCGGCTCTGTTGCAGCTTAAGTCCAAGCTCCTGGCAAGCACGTCCAAAATTTGCACAGTGCTCACCAGGAATCGAGCCTGTGCCACTGCTGCTCAGGTGGTGTCCCTCTTCCGTGTGACGTGTGCAACAGCTTGTCCTGCACGTGACATGGAAAAAGGCTGCTGGGGTGCAGTCTTGGTTCCACAAGCTTCTGTGGACTTTCTCCTGGCTTGGCTTGCTTTCTAAGAAAGGGTCAGCAGAGGGATGATCCTGGAGCATCCTTTCAACATTATCTCAAGGTTTAAAAAAAAAAAAAACATATTCAGCGACATTAGCCTTGTTAGCCTGGCACAGTAAGCCAGGATCTTGTGGCTGGTTTTGGTCTGTAAACAGCACAAGCCGTGCTTCCTGTTTCGAAAGGCATTAATCAAAACCACTTTGGTTTGGTGTCTCCGCTCGCAACAGCAAAACGTGCTACATGATTGCATGGACATTCCCAGAATCCTGGGCTGCTACTCTGTGAGAATGCAGGCACTCCCTGCTTCACCTGGCCCAAAAGAGCAAGGGAAGCAAATCCCGCCTCCTCAAAGCACACTGAGCAGTGAGCTGTGGAGCACTCCCTTGATTTCCCACTCGAGACTAAATGCGTTCACACTGATTTGGACCAAGACCTGTGTTCACTGGGGGAAGAGATTTGGACTCCCCACGCACAAATTCAGGCCAGTTTCCTGCTCCCCGCCGAATTTGAAGCTGGACAGGGGAAGAACCACCTGCTCACCTGGGTGCTGTGAAGTTCTCCAACCGCTTTGGGGATGCTATAATCCCAGATGAACAGACAAAAGTCTTAATCCTTCGTTCCAGGTCCACCCTCCAAAAACAGGAATAGCAAGGCACCGTCTGTTCATCCCAGTACTGCTAGGGCAATTCAAGAACAAAAGAAATCTGCCCCTTCCTTCCCGCCTTGAACTGGAAAGGAGCACGCCTTCCACGCAACTGGGTGGATGGCCTTCACCCCATTCTGCAGCGCCAAGGCTTGGTGCCTCGTATGGGTCAGAGAGAGAGGGAGGAAAAGGATCTGGTCCTGTGCATTATGCAGCCCTCACCTATCTACTTTACCATTTTTCTGTGCCATTTCTGGTTTTGAAAAAACCTGAAGACAAGTACAGCAAATACACAATTATCTAAGCACAAACGTGTTAAAGTGGGCTATAACTCAAGTAGGTAATACAATACATGAATGGTTAATTATATATTCTACACATGTAAGTAGCTAGGACGTATCAGAAATTGCACCAGGAATCTCAGCCACACAATTGCCACATTCTGAAAAACACAAAATTCGGTAAAGCACTTTGCGGTGCTAGCTGCTTGCTGGATTTTAGGAGCCAAACAATATCAGACTCCCTGCATGTAATTCCACGTGTGTCCCACACTTCTCCCATATTTTCTCACAGGACGAAATTGCTTCGGGCCAGCAGCTGTATCTCTCTTACCCCAAAGCCAATCCACACCTCCCTCACCCCCCACACACATTGAGCTATGAGGTGTCGGAAAGTATTATTTGGATTGCCTGTTCCACAGGAAATGCACAGCTCCGAGATCAGAGGCTGACCCCTGCAGCTTCCTTCACACTTTCTAGTTTAAGGGAAATGTTGGCGACATGCAGGTACGTGAGGGGGTGTCACACGGAGGTGGGTCGAGACCTGTTCTCCCCTGCAGAGGAAGGCAGGACGCGCTCTCACAGAGCAAAGCTCAGGGAGCCAAGATTCCATTTAGATGCCAGGAAGCACTTCCTGACAGTCAGGACCCCGAGGGTGTGGAAGGGGCTCCCACGGGAGGTCGTTGGGGCCCCATCGGTGCGGGTGCTCCAGGACAGGCTGGACATGCACACGATGGGCATGTCATGAGCGGAGCCGGCTGGAGCCGGGGGTCAGACTAGATGGCCCGGGAGGCCCCTTCTGGCTCACGCTGTTTCCGTGTTCCTGTCTGTTTTGCACTCCCGCTCTTCCTTGATGCCTGTCCCATCCCAGCGCCACCATTTTACCCACCTCACTGCTTCTGCTGCATGCCTTTCTTCAGGGTGAAGAAAGCTGTGGCTTTGATCTAGCATTGTGCTGTTCCGGGGGAATGGGAGTGGAGGGCGCTCAGCACAAAACCAGTGGGAGAGAACGGCAAACAGGGGAGGTGTCTGGCTACACCCCCTGTGGCAGACGCAAGGCGCTGAGGCTTGGCTGCTGTGGGCAAAGTGTAGTTTACAGCAGACCAGCATGACTGACGAAGGTACGAACCCTCTCTCTACCTGGAGGAGCCCAATTTACATGTTATTCCAGTTAGGACTCTCTAAAATGACGTGCTACCCTTTTTTAGTGAATCTACCTCTTGGGGTGCTAAATATCCTTCCTACATGTATACTCTGCTTGCTGGCCAGAAAAACTCTGCAAATACACTGGGAACAGAACCACCAGCTTTAACAGCAAAATTCGTTCAGAAAAGCTTTCCTTCAATGCCTCCAATTGAAAACTTGACAGCAACCTAAAAGAAGCACCTTAAACTGCAACGTACAGCTACAGCCGCGTCTAAGTTGTGCCCATCTCCCCAAATACTTTGTCAGGTTAGACAAAGAACGCAAGTGTTGTTTTCTTACATTTGTTGAAGGAAGAAGCATCTTGTCGAAACTGACAAGTTAATGGCAAGGCAAGATGTCTTTTCTCTGGCTGATATACCAAACCACAAATACTGGGATCCAAAAAGCATGAGATTCTTTAAAATATCACCAAGCCACTTGGATCTGCAGTCATAAAGGAAGGGAAAGCAAGCCCCCAAAGGATGTGGCCAAGGTTTTCCCCACAGCACTATCCCCATGGAAACCGAAGGCTAATGAGGAAGCCCAGGTTCGGCCTCACAGGGGATGCCCTCTCTTGTTGTCAGAATAAGTATAGGGTGAGGACCAACAGTCCTTGTACCCTACAAGTAGCTCTGCCATCCCGCCCACATGACCCAGAGGCAGCTTCGCAGCTGCCCTACAATTCAAAAGACCCTTTCTTCCTGCTCAAATACATTTCGGTATGGTGTCGATTGACTCAGGATGGGACTGAGCTACATATCCTACATATATTTAAATTAAATGCATTTTATTTCCAAGGTATGTCAGCTACCTGGGCAGAAAGGAGCCAGTGAATCCCAAGGAGTAACAGCAATCCTGGAATGCATGCTGGTTTTTAAATTTCCTCCCACCTGGATAAGGTAAGAGATGCTTCTACTTTTCCTCAATTGTGGCACTTACACTAGGGGAAAAAAAACATCTTGAAGCTCAGCATTCTCATGACAAGGGTAACATTCTAGCTATCCTGGATACTTGAGGATGCAATTCAGTGGACTGAAAGCCTGTGAAAGTGAGGACCACATCCTACCCAAAGTGGAGCAACCGTGGAGGTGATCTCAGCCTTCTTGCTCCATGGGCTTTTTTGCCTGTCTCCTGAAAGTGTTCCAGTGTGGGAGGGAAGAAGGGCGGAGCAGCCCCGGAACAGCTCACACCCTGGGCTCTCCACTCCACTCCCCTCCCTGCCCACAGAAACACACCCTTTTCTCCCTTTCTCCAAAAGTGTTCCTAGAACTCTGCAGGCCTCCTGGACCACAGATTGTCCCATCCAAGGCCAGAGTGCAGTCCCTGACCTTGGATCTGAGCATTCAAACTATTCTATGGCCTCTCAGGCACTGCTTAGGGCTTTGCTCCCCAAGTTGTCCTACAGTTTTCTCAACCCTAAAATTGCCATTTCCTGAACTCTTCTGAACAGAACCATCTACATTTAACTAAGAGACGCCTCTGCGCAAGCACCTGAAATCTGGCCCTTGTCCCTGGACAGAAACTGAAAAGCAGAAAGAAGTACCGGGTTAAAATTGCCCCGCGCTGGTTGTGCGCCGGGACGTGACGCGCGGACACGGATGATGCATTCAGGCCCACTCTTCTGGAGAGCCGCGAGTCTCACCGTGTAAAACAACCCGGAGGGAAATAGCCTCCAGCGACCGGGGGCATCCGCAGGAGCGCGCCTCGGCAGCACTGCTCCCCACGCCGCCCCCGGGGTGCGGCACCCTGCCAGCCCCCCCCCCCGGCGAGCGTGCGGGGAAGGCCGCCTCGCAGCACGCTCCCTGGGGCGCAGCGTCCCGGGGGGGCCTCTCCGCGCCCCCACCGCTCGCGCCAAGGGGCAGCGGGGGGGCTGCCTGCCTCCTCGAGCGCGCGCGCGCGCGCGCGCACCCCCCGCGGGATTCCCCTCGTGCCAAGCCATGACCTCATCCCGGCAGGGGCGGGGCCAGCGTTGCTCGCGGTTGCATCATGCGCGCGCGCCAGCCACGCGCGGCCCCCTCCCCCACGCCACCGAGCCTCGCGCCTCCTCCCCCCGCGAGGCGCCTCGCC
>NW_025335701.1:10759958-10783981 GCF_004798865.1 Varanus komodoensis | reverse complement strand
CGCCGCCCCCCCCCCCCGGCGCCCGGCCCCACCAGCGGGGCCTCCCCGCGCCTCACAGGTGGTCCCACGCCGGGTTCGCGGGGCTGCGCGCCGGGGCTCCCGGCCCTCCCCGCACGAGCGTCGCCCGGCCGGACGCAGTCCTTGCGACCCCGCGCCCGCGAGCCCGATGTCGGCCCTCCGCCTCTCCCGGCCCCGTACCTGGCCCGGGATCGATCCGGGGGAGGCGCGGCCCGGGCAGGCCCGACGCGCGGTCTCTTCCTCTCCCTTTTGCCCCTCTCGCTCCCTTCCAAGGCGAACGGGGACGGGAGGCGGGGCGCCGCGCGCGGCCGGCCAATCCGGCCGCGGCCTGCCGCAGGGATGACGCAACCAGCCCGCCCCCGGCTCGGAGTGGCGGCGGTCGCACCCAAACGGCCGCCGCCTCTCGCTCCGCCGCCAATGCGGGGCTCGGTGGCGCCTGGATGGGCAGGGCCTGGAGCTAATCGGAGACGTGGCCTCTGCGAGGGAAAGAGGCGCGCGGCACGCGGGGACCGCGGCCCTCCCTGGCGGGGATTCCCTCGAGACGCCCTGGCGAAGAGTCCGCCCCGAGCAGCCCCGCCTCAGGGAGAGACGCGGGGTCCCATCATCCACGCAGCCGTCGTGGCGGCTGTGAATAAGCCACGAGTGGAGGGAGACCCGGTGGTCGCTTCTCCAGGCCTGTTACGAGGAGGATGGCCATCACTTTGCGCTCACAGCCGCCTTTGTCCCCCCGCTGAGGAGCTCCGCTCTACCTCACAACCACCACCCTGTGAGGTGCGACGAGCTTCCACCGCATGACTGGCTGGAAGTCACCCAGTGGGCTCCATGGCCTAGTGGGCACTAGAACCGGCCCTCCCAGGCCGTGGTCCTACACCTGCCCCGTCATGCCACGTGCGCTGTTTATTATTTATTTAATATTTTAAACTTTTGTGTAGCATCTGCTACCAAATGATCTCAGGATGGTCTCACGATAAAACAATGTGGAGTGCAGTATCCATTCCATACAATAAAAACCCACTTAAAATCTCAATCTAAACCTTAAAATACTTAAAAGAATAAAGTGTAGGCACCAGGCAAACCTCTCTGGGACATGGCTTCCACAACTGGGGTGCCACCAGAAAGAAGGCCCTTCTTCAGGTAGCCACCCTCCTAATCTTCACAGAGTTCTCCCAGAAACATTCTAGTCCTCAAGAAAGGACGTGCGGAGCATTGCAGCAGCTACAGGGGCATTGCACTAATCCTCCGTGCAAGTGAAGCAATCTAAGCTCAAGGTGTTGTGACAAAGAGTATCATTACCCTACACGGGGCAAAAAATGCCAGACATTCAGGCTGTATTCTGGAAAGAAAAAGGCACTCAAAATTGTATTGCAAATAGATGTTGGCTACCGGAGAGCACAAAGCATTTCAGAAGCAAATCAGTGCAAAGAAGTCTGTGCTGTATAGACTGCAGCAGCCGCTTTGTGTGGATCACAAGAAGTTAATGGATGGTCTACAGAAAGACACTGGTGTGCCTGGTGCATAACCTTGCACTGCAGATAAGAAGCTACCATTAGGACTGAATATGGGGAAACAGAAGGGTCTCCTATTGACAAAAGTGTCTGTTGGACTGATTCCATAAAGGACTGCCATGAACTTACAAGAGCTGAGCAGGGCTGTCAAGGAGAGGACATTTTGGAAGGCTTTCATTCATAGGGTCACCATAAATCATAGATGACAGTTCATAACAACAAAAACTTTGATTCAAACTGCATGCAAAACATTTACGGAAACCTGGATTAGGCTCAGAGGAAGCATGAGTGAAAATTGGTGGGAGACACATCAGTAATTTAAGATATGTCAGTGGTACCCTATTATTGGCAGAGAGCAGCAATGAATTGAAAGACTCCTGATGAAAGTGAAAGAGGAAATGCAAAAGCCGGACTGCAGCTGAACTAAAGAAAACAAACTCATGACTACAGAAGAATGCAGAACTTTATTGTTAGCAAAGAAGAAACTGAAATTGTAAAAGAATTTACATAGCTTGGCTCTTTCATCCATTCAGAGGGAAGCTGCAGCCAAGAAATTGAAAGAAGACTGAGACTTGGAAAGGCAGCAGTGAAGGAAAGATCACCAAATGTGAGGACATTTCACTGGGGACCAAGGCCAAGATCGCCCACACCCATGCTTGTACTCCCGATCACAATGGTTGGGTGTGGAAGCTGGACAGTGAAGAAAGCCGATGGGAAGAAAATAGATGCATTCGCAACATGGTGTTGGAGGAGAGCTTTGCAAATACTCTCCTGACTGACACAATGACAGACAGCTGTGTCCTAAATCAAGGAAGCCAGAAACTTCCCTAGAAGCAAAAAGGACAAAACTGAAGCTGTTGTATTTGGGGCATTTCATGAGAAGGCAGGACTCATTGGAGAAGAGAAAGACAATCATGCCAGGGAAAGCCCATGCAGACCAAAAAGAAACGGATTGACTCCATAGAATCATAGAAACACAGAAACAGCGCGAGTCAGAAGGGGACTCCCAGGCCATCTAGTCTGACCTCTGGCACCAGCCGGCTCCATGAAGGAAGCCACAGCCTCGAGTTTACAGGAGCTGAGCCGGGCTTTCCAGGAAAGGAGATTTTGGAGGCATTCATTCCAAGGTCACTGCAAGTCAGAGAAAGCCTGCTGGTAAGTGACAACAAATATCTTCCAAAGCACCTCAGCCAGCTATGCTATGAGGCATGCTAATTATTTTTTTTACCAAAAACGCCCCCAATAAATAGACAGTTACTGGCTGACTGAAGATTTCCTCAGGAGTTGATAGCATAAACTCTGGTCTGGCTTCCTCTTCCAACAGGGATTTAACCTTTAATCTGTCACACCACTTATTAATCTTAAAACCAGCCCTTTTATGTCTTTTAATGTGGCAATATGTTGATATTTTCAATGTATTATGGCTTCTTCGGGTTGTTATTTAATTGCCTGAATTTGCTTATGATTGTAAATGTCCCTGATATCAGCCAATAGCATGGTGCTTGATAGATGAGAAGGCCGGGCTCATTTGAATGGGGCAGAGTCAGGTGGGGACAAAGGTCAGCCAGGTGGCAAAGGCAAGGCAGGTGGCAGAATCCAGCTGTCCCTGTCAGCCCAGAAGCACAGTCTGATGGACATGTGAGCAGGGTATAGACAAGTCCCCTTGGCTTTTGCCTTGCACTTGCAGCCCTTTGGTCTTCCCAGGAGTAAAGACCCAGGGGGGAAAACTGATCAGATCCTGAAACTTCAGGACAAACTGGAGATGTGGCAACATTAGCCCAATAAGAGGAACTAGAAGTTTTCTCTGGAAGGGCTCTCTCAAGCCTTCTCCATTCTGAAGTTTAAACTGCTCTCCCTGCTCCAGTCTTCTGTCATGATCTCAGAATGTTTTTTCTTCCTGGAAGGTAGAATGACAGGGAGGAGTCTAAACCAAGTAGAGCTGCTTACACTGGGGTACAGAACCTCAGGCCCATGGGACCAATCTCCCCTCTGTGGGATCCCAGCCTGTCTCCCTGGGCTCCTCCAGTTTGCCACGTCCTCATTTCCTCAATCCCCAATTCCCTGGTAGCTTCCCAGAGGTTTACAGGCTGAAATGCCTGCTCCCACGTAAGCCTGAATCACTATCAGTTTGAGCTTTAAGCTAAAATACAATAGTGTGTCTGTATACTTGGTCCCCAGTCCTTTTGCCTGTAACCCTGCCCATTCCTGGAAGTGACCCCATGAGGTTCTCTGAAATTGAAAGAGTTTTGGCACACCTGCTTTAGATAATAGACAGAGCAAGGATGTCACCCAGTTTAAGGCAGCTTCCTATTTCATCAATTGTGTTTGTTTATATCCTACCTATTCCCAGTGATGGGGGTTTCAGGTGGCTCACAACATTAAAATTCACACAATTAAAGCATGTAATAGTATATAAAATTCAAAAATATAATTAAATCAATTAAATATTAGAAGTAAAATACTACCTAGATTAAAAACACTACAAAATTTAAGCAGTAAAATGAACCCCACGCGAACAGACTGCTCCCAAATGCTGGAATAAGGAGGTGTCAGCCTTCTTACAGAAGCATAACAGGGAAGGCGCCAAACTGGTCTTCCTAGGAAGGGTACCAGGAGAGGTATGGATGCGCTGCCTTATCGCTCAGTTACTACAGAAGATCCCAGGTGTGGTCCCAGCACATCTGGCTAGGCAGGAAAGGGATTCTGCAGGAGCATCACGGCCTGCTCTGGCAAATGATACTGAGCCCGATGGAAATGCCAGGGTCTCAGCTAAGGGTCTTAACGTCAGCTAAATAAAAACACAGGACTTCTTGATGTGTCTGAGAACCATCTTAAAGAAAGCAGAGCTCACTTCTGGCTACACACATGTAAAACTTATCCTTGGTGCTCAGTTTTTTCTCACCTCCTACCCCTTGGGGAATTCCCTGTAGAACAATCTCATCAAGAGTCAGGAAGTAAGTGTGCGATGTTAATTAACAATGATTAAATCTGCTTGATTAACAGAATTTATAGGGGGCGGGGGGGGGGGGGGAGAGAAACCAAAACACTAGCTTTCTCTCTGGAGAGCTAGGTGACCACAGTCTGAATCAATGCAATATAAAAATGGAGTTATTTACTGAAACAAAGCATGCTTCCCAATGAGACATTCGTGCAGCTTAGCAATGTGCTTCGTTCAAGGACTTTTCGAGGGTCCAAACAATCACAGCTTTCACACAGGACTCTCCCTTCTTCACTTGTTCCATTTTTTTCTTACTAAGGAAAATCCATTAAGGAAGAAAAGGGTTAGCTCTTGAACCCCTCCACCTGCAGGAACCTAAAGTTTATGCACTAATCGACTATGAGTGGTGGAATGCGGCAACCATGTTTCTAAAATAGATTCGTGAATTAATCATTTTGACCCTAAACACACACTTTAAGATGTTCAAAAAACTCCCAGCTTCTTCGAATTCCCTACCTAACAGCCACAGCTGTGTATTCGTCTTCTGTCCACAAGCTGATTCCGCCATTTCAGCAGCTTGGAGTTTGTCGTAAGAAAAAAGCAGGATATAAATCTAATAAAATAAATACAAAGAAACCAAACAGTATGACAGATAGTAAAGTGCGGCCCAGTCCATTCTCCCACAGGTGCCGCCATGTGGCGACTCCGGTGTGCATGCGGCTCCCCCGTACCCATCGACCAGTGACAGCCCCATTTCAGTTGCTCGGCTCCCGTAAAGCGCTGCTTCTGTGCTCTCTTTCGAAGGGTCGGGAGTTGGCCTTTTAACATTCTCGATGCAAGGCATCACCCTAGCGGTGCACATCCTGCAGTCTTCCGGTCTTGAAGTTTACTGGAATGGGGCCAAGGCCCCAGCAACGCTCCCACCACGTTCATTCACTTCCACAGGCAAAACATAAGGTGACAAAGAACAGGTGTTTTCTTGCTGTTCAAGAGGAACCTGGAAGCTCCCTCTGCCCTGTGTTGTTGATTCTGCTGATGGATTTGTCTCTAACTCTGGAAGTCTGCTGGCCCTTGTCAAAAAAAAAGTTTTTACTTTACAAACTTCTTTACAACTATATACCTAGGAAGTCCTCTTAAGTATATAGAAACCAGCATCCTATGGGGATCGGTTCTTGCTTTGCTTCCAAACTCATAGGCACTCCTTCGGAGTTCCCAATTAGAAAGAATTAGTTTCTGTCCTCAGAACTGCTACATGTTTTCAAAGGCTCCAAACAAGTCCAGATCAGAAAAAGTGGCAACCACTGGAAATTAAAGCTGCATTTTCTCATGCCCAAGCTTTAGCAATTGCCACACCTGTACTTTCTTCTCCGAGGCTGCAAGCATTTTTGACAGTGTGGTGTAAAATGAATGCTTGCGCCTGACCCACTTCTCCTGGGAATTTATTAACTCCCATAATTATTAGGGAATTCATGAAACATGCATCATAATCCTCCTCAGAGGGAGGGAGGGTATCCTTGGATTCATAGTAAACACAGCTAACAAGTAGGTCTTTTAGACTGGGGGTGGGGAGAGAATTGTTAAGCCTTTTCAAATCAAAGCACCAGCAGAAAAACTAACGGAACAGCAGGGAAAATATTGTATAATTAGTTTCTGGTGGATATAGCTGCACTCAGCGTGAGATGAAATGGACACCTAATTTTTCTTCCTCCATGTTGCCTATATACCTGCAAACTTCAGGAAACACTTCCTGCATTTGATGAAACAGACTGTCATCTACAGAAGCTTATACCATAATAAATATTGTCAACTTTAAGGTGCCAGGAGACACTTTGGATAGTATCCAGTGTTAGTCCTACTGAAAGCAGAACCGTTGAACTAATGCTAGTCTAACATTAGACACAACATTTTGCTGCTTTTATGGCAACTGACTAAGACAACTACACCCTTGGAAATAATTTTATAGGTGTACCTGTGCTCATCATTATTAAGAAACTTATTACAAGTGTCTAGATGTATCTTTCAGAATAAGCCAAGGTATTTATTGAATATGCATGAGCTCTCCTCTCACCAGCAATTACTGCCTGTATGAGTTGGATCCAGGATCTGCCTTTGGCACACCATGCCACAGCCCATTCAGGGTCTTTGGGGGGATGGAGGAGGAAGCCAGCAGCTGCTGTGTACAAGGCTGGTCCCCACACCTAAAAACAAGATACTGTGGAGTTGGGAAAAGGGCAACTAAAGCGATCAAGGGGTTTGAGCAGTGCCCCCACAAGGAAAGGCTGCAACACCTGGGACTTAACCGTAAGAGGAGAGGCGGCAGAAGCACACAGAACTGTACAGTGGGGACGCTGGTCGTGAGCCGAGTCAAATTTCCCCATAAGGGTCAATGTGAATAAGGTTAATCCGTTCCGTAACCATTTTTTGAATCAGAAAATACTGAAACAAAGTGACAACGAAGATCACAGCCATCTTTCCCCCCACCCCACCCCAAGCACAGGCGCGGCCATCTCCCCACCCTCCCAGCACGACCGACCGAGATCACGCCTGTCATCCCTGCAGGCGCCCATCCTCCTGGCGTGCTGGGGGGTAGGGGGGGGAGACGGGTGTGATCGCGGGCGCACTGGGGGAGGGAGAGATCTGGACAAAGGGTGCGCTGGGGGTGGGGAGATGGCCTCAATCGCAGTTCTGTTCGTGCAGGGAAGGTGTTCCTGATCAGAGGCGCGCGGCTGCAGGAAAGACAGGAGCAGCAAAACGGAGCCGCGAATCCGCTTGTCTGTAGTGCAGTCGCACGCCTGGGATCACGGACGCCTTCCCTGCATGAAAGCAACTGCGCAGCTGCACGAAGCTGCACAAATGACGCTGCTTTGCTGCACCCGCCTTTCCCGCAGCAGCAGCCTCTGATCACAGACGCCTTCCCTGCATGAGCGGAACTGTGATCGTGGCCATCTCCCCACCGGGGCGGGGGGTGGGGGAGATGGCTGCGACCTTGGTCGCCACCCAAAGCGGTGTTCGCGACCCAAGTAAAAAATTTTCAGAAAGTTTTGTTTGTGACCCGATTTGTTTGTGAGCCAAGGCGTTCGTGAGCCGAGGTGCCACTGTACATGTTGTGCAGAGAATGGAGCTGATGGGCGGGAGGTTCAGGAGAGGCTATAGGAAGAGCCTCCCCGCAGCACATGGCTGAACTACAGAATCCACTTCCGTGAGCTGTAGTGGCAGCTTTCACAGGGGATCAGACTAACGCATGGAGGCGGAGGCGGTGGCTTTCGGTGGCTATTCGTCCGAATGGTTCTATGCCGCCCCCCATGGCAGGGCACTAGTGGCCGAGAAACGGGGGCAGGAGGGCGCAGCTCCACTTTCCGTGGGCAGCTGGTTCGCCACTGCGTGGGCACAAGGCTGGCCTGGCTGGAGCCATCTGTTCCGGTGTGGCTCTTCCACGTGCTTCCCTTATCTAGAGGGCAACCTATTCCCCACACCTGCCCTGGGAGAGGCCTGTACCCCGCAAAGCCCTCCCCCATGCAGCTGCCTCAGAAGGACCAGGTTTCCATTGAGTAGGACATGCTGAGCCAGACATTTCTCCCATTCCAGATGTGACAGCCAATTGCCTTGTTGAGACCCATGGCAACTTTTGCATAATTTACAAGGGCATTTTGCAGCATAAATTTAAGAAGAGATTTAATTGCACCCAGTAAAGAATTCCTCTTGAGTAACTCTAGCAGGAACGCAGCAGTCACCAAGCACCCGCCTGCCTCTCTGCTCTCTTCTCCACGTCAGCAAAAGAAGAGTCCTTATGGCTTAGTCATGCTAATTTTTACTGAAAGCAGAAATTCCATCAATGCTTCTGTAGAGCATTTTTTCTCTGGAACCAGAATTCCATCAATCAGTTTAAGACCTCTGCAGTAACCAGCTACATGCAGGTTTTTTGAAGCATCTTTTTCTTTATGCAAAGTTAAGCTAAGCAAGTGAAAAAATGGACAAAATAGAATAGAAGTAGAGTTGAAAGGGGCCTATGTGTCATCAATTCCAAGCCTGGGGAGCCATGCGGCTGATGAGGCAGGCTAAAAATCAGATAAATAGATAAGACCAAGCCTTGTTCTGCTTTCATGTGTGATCACCCATCCAGCTGCAGGCCTATGCCTTTCCAAGCTGAGCAAACATACCTTGATATGCTAGCTCCATGTATACAGGTGAGCTGTACAGGTGAGACAGAAACTAATGTGATGCAGGAGCCAACACTGCAGCCATGGATCTGCAGCGTTCCACACAGTTCAGATCAGCAGGTTGGAGCAGCATTGCTGCAGAAGAGTGATTCGTTGATTAAACAAGTATGATTCATTGAGCAGGCCGATATATATCCCATGTTTGGTGCGAGTTGTGGAAGTGGCTTACAGATACAAGAACTGCCTGACTGAAACTTGAAAACCAAACCTGGACCATTTCAAACCCTGAACAACACTTCAACAGTTAGCCGGGTAAAGCTGCAATCCAAGAGTCTCCCAACATTGTCCGGGAGCAGCAGAGTTATTTGGGCTCCTGTATCCAAGATCCTGCAAACTCAGATCTGGGACTCCAAAGGTCAATCCTGCCCCACCCCCCACTTGCAACCAGCTGCCTCCCCTTGGGTCACAAAGGGGGAAAGGAGCCGGGCAATGCAGAGTGGGAGAGAGGAGGTGAGGGCAAAGGCTGACACCAGTTCATATCAGCAGCAGGATTTCTTTCCCCTCCCTCCAGGGTGTTCCACCCAGATAGCCAAAGCCAGCCATCAATAGGCATGGGAGCAGGGGCGATGGCCTCTGCCACATCTGATTTGGAGCACTGGCAGTGCTCCAGTTTTGGAAGTTCATGGGCTTCAAGGGCAGGAGAGAGAGGTTTGTACCCGGATTACCATCCGTATTCCAGCGTGGAGCTCCTGGATTCAGCTGCCTGTGCGGAGCCGTCCACTTGAGCTCCTAAAATACCCTTGCACTGCCTGCGCTTTTACATAAATCAATCAAACAAACAAACAGGCAGGTGCCTAAAGTACTGCGGAGGCCTTCAGCCATATGCCATCTTTCTTTCTTTGTATTTATTTTATTATAGACACATCCCAGCATTTTTTCCCTGCAAGGAACACAAGTGGTTTACAGGATCCTCCTGTCCATTTTATCTTCTCAACACTCCTGTGAGGTAGGTGAGTCTTGAGCTTCACCATTTTCAGTTTTAGGAAGAAAGGAGGGATTTAAATATAATTACAGTCCACCTGCCAAAATGCGATCCCAAAGCAGGATGCAAGCAATAAATACACTAAAATAATGCAAATTATTAAACAAATGGGATAAGACCACAAATAGTGTCTCAGTGGCTAACAAATTTATTTATTCTGGCAACCGCTTTCACAGGCACTGGCCGCTTTATCAGATGCATGAAGTGTTTCTCAGACTCAAATCACCCCTTCCCTGGAGGTGGGGGGAAGCTAATAAAATGCAGAAAGTACAGAGATGATTGCCTAACAATTCAAGATGCACTGCTTGTCCACAGCACAATCAGTGCAATAGTGAGCTGTTTAACATATATAAGTTGGTTAAAAAGACCCTTTGTCCTATTCAGACCACAGGGAATGTAGCTGGACTTCTTTGCAGTGCTTGGTGTCCTTGGAGGCTGAAATGGTTTCTGAACAGTGGCATTTTGTCTGCTTTGTGTTGATCCTTTTGCTGACCTTCTTACCAAAATATGTGACGTGTGGCTGAGATTCTGCACCAGAGGATTGGAGAATGGCCAGCGTGTCACCAAATTTTAAAAAGGGATCCGGAGAGTGACAGCTAGGGCCAGCTAGCTTAACATCTCTTCTGGGCACATTGGTTGAAAGCACAGAGAGGGACAAGCCCCGATGGGAAAGAGCCAGCATGGCTTCCACAAGTGTACAGTCTCCAGTCTCACTAACCTATTGCAGTTCTTTGAGAGCGTCGGTAAGCCCATGGGCAGGAGCGATCCCTTGGACTTCCCAAGGGCTTTTGACAAAGTCCCAAAGAGTAGGGATACATGGATTTTTTTTCCGGTGGATGGATGTAACAAATAGGCTCCCGCAGGTTCTGTATTAGAATAAGTGCTTTTCAATCTGTCCGTAAAAGATCTGGGAATCGGAGTAGGCACTGAAGTGGCCAAGCTGCTATGATGCCAAAGCATTCGAGGTGATTAAGACCAAGAGGCATTGTGAGGGGCTCCAAGGGGATCTCTCCAAGTTGAGAGAACGGCATCAAAAAGGCAGCGCAGTTCTGCAAGAAGCTGGTGTAAAGTAGCGGAGTAAGCTGGGGCAAAACATCCCAACTTCCAAGAATTCGCTGGTGTGCTCTGAGCTAGCAGTGGCCGAGCAAGGAAGGCATCTTGGGGTGCCGGTGGATAACGTGCTGCACAGGCTGGCTCCATGCCAGGCATGGTTAGGAACAGAATGCTGCCCTGCTAGGTGGGCAGGTGTTTTTAAGAGCCCAATACCCCTTATCTGCCAGGTGCAAAAAGAAGCCTGAGGCTGGAACTGAACTGAGTAGGACTGGTTTCCAAGTTGCAGAGGTACAGAACGGCTGCTATCCACACGCTGCAAGCCAGCTCAAAACACACAGACCGGGAGCAGTGGGGTTTCATTCTGCGTGAATGTGGACAGCACCAGGTTGTACCTAACTTGACAGTTGGAATGCATGATCAGGGCAGACAGATTCTTTTATTTATTAGATTTATCTATGAACTTTCCTCCAGCAAGCTCAAGGATAGATGATTCATCCCTTCCGCAGCCGCCCCGCCCCTCCCCGCTCCAGCTGAGAAGTGGGTTAGGCTGGGAGATGCAGCGCGCTGTTCCCAGGATAATCGGTGCCCCACTTTCTGGCCCTACGAACAACGCTGCGTTTTTTGCGTCGCCAACAAGGATTCTGAAATTGAACAGAAGGCAGCGGAGTGGAGCATTTTGCAAGTGTGCGTGCGTCGCTCTTGCTGCACTCCTGCTTTCCCGGCCCCCCCCCCCCCAGCAATTCCCTCGGAATGCGCCGCATGCACCTTGGACTTCCCTGAACACTTCACAGCGCTCCTTATCTGAGCCCCTAGGTCGTTAAGCCTTTGGACAGCATTAATCTGCAGGGTAATTTGGAATTTAAAAAAAAAAAAAATTGGCCGAGCTCCGAGCTGGTGGAACGGGTTGGGTGCCAACAGGCAGGCTTCCTGATATTGGCACTGAGGCAGCCGCGAAGCTTGCACGGTTGGGACGGGGGCCGTGGGGGCTCGCCATCGCCGCAGCGGGGCTAATAGGACGGAGGGGAGCGGTCCCTCCGCGGTGCCCGCGCCCCGTGCGTGCCCACGCTCGCGGCCCCGCGACACGCGGAGGCGGGCTGCGAACCGGCGCGCAGGAAGGATTCGGCAAGCAGTTCCAAGTTCCCTTTTCTGGAAACTTAAGGGGAGGGCGAGGGGGGAGGGCGGCTGCTTATACACGTGTACTTCGCTCCCGGGGCAATCCGGAGCGGGAACGGGGTAGCAGCACCGGCCCGACACGGAGCGCTGGGAGGGTCGCGGCAGGCAGGCAGGCGGACGAGCAGGTGCTGGCGGCCGGCCCGGCCAGGCAGGCAGCCAGCCGGGGAGGGGAGGGGAGGGGAGGGGAGGAACCGTCGGGGCCCCGACCTCCGCCGAAAGGAGGCGAGGCTGGTCAAAGTTCTCAGGCAGTCCCAGCGGGGGGACGCTAGAGGGCGACGGCCGCCCCGCAGGAGGGGCGGTATAAAAAGCGGGCCGCGGGCTGCTGCGGGCGGCAAACAGCCCGGGCGCAGGGCGAGCCGGAGCGCGTCGCGGAGCGGACGAGGGCCTCGCCAGGCTGCCAGCGCCCTGCCGTCGGCGGCGACCCGCCGGGAACCGAGGCGAGCCGAGCCGGGCCGGGCGCAGCCTCAGCCTGGATCCGGCCAGCCCCGCAACATGCGCGGCGGCCCGCTTTAGCTACCCCATGGAGCCGGGCAACTTCTACGAGGCGGACTCGCGCCCCCCGATGAGCAGCGCCCTCCACCCGCCGCCGCCGCAGCACCCGCACCCGCCCGCGCTCTCGCCCTCCGCGGCGCACCCGCCCCTGCCCGCCGGCCACCCGCAGCAGGCGGGCGCCTACGGCTACCTGGCGGCGTCGGAACAGCCCGACATCTGCGAGCACGAGAACTCCATAGACCTGAGCGCCTACATCGACCCGGGCGCCTTCAACGACGAGTTCCTGGCCGACCTCTTCCAGCACAGCAAGCAGCAGGAGCGCGCCGCCAAGGCCGGCCTAGACTGCGGCGCCGTCGGGGTGGCCATGCCGGGCGCCGGGTTCCCGCAGGGCGGCGGCGGCGGGCTGTACGGCTACGCCGACAAGCTGGACGGCAGCGCGGCGTACGAGCGCCTGGGCGCGGGGCCCTCACCGCTGCCGGGCTTGCGGCCGCTGCTGATCAAGCAGGAGCCCCCGGAGGACGACGAGGCGGCGGCGCTGGCCGCCCTCTACCCGCCGCCGCCGGCCCCCGGCGTTAACTGCAGTCACCTCCAGTACCAGGTGGCGCACTGCGCACAGACGACGGTGCACTTGCAGCCCGGCGGGCAGCCCACGCCGCCGCCCACGCCGGCCCCCAGCCCGCACCACGCGCTCCCGCACCACGCGCTCCCGCACCACCGCCTGCACGCCGCCCCCTCGGCGCCCCCGTCGGCGGCGGGCGGCAAGGCCAAGAAGGCGCTGGACAAGAGCAGCAGCGAGTACCGCGTGCGCCGCGAGCGCAACAACATTGCCGTGCGCAAGAGCCGCGACAAGGCCAAGCAGCGCAACGCCGAGACGCAGCAGAAGGTGCTGGAGCTGAGCAGCGACAACGAGCGGCTCCGCAAGCGCGTCGAGCAGCTCAGCCGCGAGCTCGAGACCCTGCGCGGCATCTTCCGCCAGCTGCCCGAGAGCTCGCTCGTCAAGGCCATGGGCAGCTGCGCCTGAGCGCCCCGACGGCCGGCTCGCTCCCTTCTGCCGGCCGGGGGCGCGCGAGGGGCCAGTCGCGGCTCCCGAGGGTGCGTGTGCCGCTGTGAGGCCGCCAAACTGCTTCTGGGGCTTCAGCTCCAAACCCAGCGCGGCCTCTCCGTGCCCTCGGCGGAGGGCCCCGGTTTCAGGGACCTTCCATCTGCTGCCGCGGCCATCCGAAGCTGTTTACTGGACGGGCACGTGGGGCTGCCGGTGGCTGCGGTCGCCCGCTTCGCCCCTTCCCGCAGCTCTCAGGGACTCTCGCAGGCTGCCGGGTGCACCCTCGGAGGACGCGCCGGTCGCCCGCCCCGCAGAACTGGAAGGGGCCGGAGACCACACGGACCCGGTGCATGGAGTGGACGGGGATGTTCTGGGGCTGGGAGGCACTGGGGCCGGGGGGAAGTGCAATGGCCCCGGAAAGGCCCCTCGCCACGGCTGCTGTTGGAAGAGCTGCCCCCTCCGCATGGCAGCGGCCAGAGGAGAGCGAAAGAGGGGCGTCCCTGGGCTGCCGCCTTGTTCACCCACTTGGACAGAAATTCCGGACTCAAAGGGAGATTGAGCTTCTGCAGGGAGCCAGGCCTGAAGTTCTGAGTGCTCTGAAGAGCGAGCAGCCCTAACCGAACCAGGTGAGGGCAAAGCCCCGACTGGAAGCACCAGTATCGGCTTGTGCCCCACTGGCAGCTTGGCTGTCATGGCCTTGTTCCCCTCCTGCCGCTCGGTGCCTTCTGTACTGTGAAAGCCGAGGGCTCCCCTCAGGCTCCACTCAGTGTCTTTTTATTATTAATATTATTATTATTTTCTATTTTATTGCTCGGACCCTTGCCGTCTCACCAGCAGTGTCACCGGGACCCTGTCCTACTGTGCCTTTTCTTGGCTGGTCACTTTGACTCGGAGGGTCACCCGGAATTGTCACAGTGAAACCCCTTAATGTGCGCTTGTGTAGGATGACCACCTGAGGGGCAGGCACAGAGCCGTCTCGCATGTCCCTGCCCTTGTGAGCACGCAGGCATGCGTGTCTGAGAGCCTGGTGCCTAGGCATTTTGGCCTTGCCAAGTTTCCATTCTTGGAAGAAAGCAGGCGGTTGTGCTGTGTTGCTCTTTGACCCCCACCCCAGCCGGCCATGCCAGTAAGCACTTTCAGCAAGCCGGTGCTTCTCTGGTTAAAAAGCAGCACTGAGTTTTTACCAAAGTGCCAATGTTGAATACTTATAAGTACCAGGTAGAAAAAAAATGTTTTTCTTCTTAAATATGGATGGCTGGAAAGTGTGTTTTTATATATAAAATGTTGTATATTTTATGTTGCATTTTTTGAAGCAAGCAAGAGATACCACGGAATGAAAGGTCCTGGTTTAAACTCCTAAATAAAATGCAAATATTCTGCCATAATCCCTTTTTTCCTATCCTGTTCCTGTGGAGCTTCTTAGTATTTTAACTGCAATCCTGCATGTGTGGAAATGAAGGTAAAGCTGTTTTGAGGCAGAGAGCTTCTGGTCAGCTGATTCTGGTCTCCTAGATGGATTTTTTTCCGGGGGAAAAAGGTTGGAAGAACCAGTGGGGAGATGTGGGAGGGTTACAGTTTGAAGACTGTTTTCTGCACCCCTGTGTGTGAGGCAGTGCCACTGCGCGGCGAAAACCTTGTTCAGAAGCACCCTCAGGTCCTCGTGTACTTCGGATCATGTTATGCCTGCAGCCCAATGGACGCTTTCCTCGGGGAAAGACCCCTGGTCTCCAGGGGGCCTTGCAGATGAGTAGACTCGCACAGGGTTGCACAGTTTCACGATCAATGCGTAAGCACACTTAGAGAAGTTCACTGAAGTGCCGACTTTCCGGGAGATTTCTTTCTGCATAGGATTGGGCTGAAAATGCACTTCTGGAAGGAAGGGAGTGTTTAATTGTGCGCCGCTGCTGCACAAGGCCCAGCTCTGATTAAAAGGTGTGCTTTTAATGAGTTTAATCTTCGCCTAATGAATTGAGCCAATTAATGTTTCAGGCCTAAGAGGGATCATCCTGAAATACATCTGGAGAGCCTTGCGAACAGCAAACTTGCAATCTCTTTCCATTCATCCCATGTTTTAAATATGGCTTACTAATTATAATGCTAAAAAATGTCATTGCCCACCCCACTTGCTGTGATCCTTGCAGGGCCAGTGCTTTTACCTTAAGGGTCTAAGCCAGCCTGGTGCAGTCCAGATGTGTTGGAGTGCAACTCCCAGAAGTCCCAACACATCTGGGGGGCACTAAATTGGGGGAGGCTGATGCGCACAAGCACGAGGCAAGGCCCATTTCCCTCTGGCTGTTTACTAGGCTTCAGCCACTTCTGAATTGTCTGCATGTTCCTAAAACTTTCTTGGTTCTTGATTTCTTGGCATGTTTGCTCAGAACTTTCCCAAACTCCCATTGCTTCTATGTATACGATGCCAACTTCCAACTTTAATCTCACTTGACTGCAGAAAGGACAGGCAACTTACTACTTGTTTGGTCGCCTATGGCGAGGCTGGCCTCCAGGCAACCAGGAATGTTACTCTGATAAAACTGGCCCCTTCTAGGCTATGAGGAACTTGGAGATCTGTGGAGAGGCAAGGCCAGCCAAGGCAAGGCCCTCGTGACATTGATTGACTGGGGCCAAAATGGCTAAGATGCGGAAGATCGGTGGCCAGATGTCTGGATGGTTTAGTCTTTATCTCCAAACAGCTGTGGAAGGTTTGGGTTAGATTGGAGCAGAGGGTGGAGCCAGGTTAGCATTCTTTCTCCTTGTGTCATTTCCCTGGTCTGAATCCTGCTCCCTGCCACCCAAAACTGCTATTAGACCAAAAACAATCTTGTTTCTCCGTGCTGGAGTAACAGCAGCTCAGGAAAACGGTTGCAGAAAGCAAGAGCAAAAAGCTCTGCCTGCTTCTGCAATCTATCCAGCACTCACTGCAGCACTGGGGTAAAAATGAGACCATATGGGAGACCGACACATAGGTTTTCCTGGCCTTCCCTGGTGAGGCTGGCTTACAGGGAAGGCTTCAGCGCAGAAAAGAAGGCTTTTCTGCATCCAAAGACGTGGGCCTGGCTGCTGTTTGAGTAACAGCAGCTCAGCCGGCTAGTTGTTTCCTCCGAACTTTGGCTTTGCCACCAGTTTTTGAGCAAAGGCATTGTGTGATGCTCCTCTTCGGGACATTTCTCCACTTCCATCTTCAGCCCTTTCTCCCTTGCAGAGTGCCTGTTTGGCCTCGCTAGCCCTTCGCTGCCCAAACACCTGTTCTACACTCCCCCTTTGGGTAGACTGGCGATTCCCTAAAGAAGGAGCCTTGAGAAATCAAGCCACTGTATTGGACAAGCCCCATTGGAAGGACAGGGGGTGGGGTAAGATGGCACCCAAACCCCCAGGGGGGGCAAGAAGCTGATCCCTGTTTTGACTAGGGGAAGGGGCTATGGGTGTCCTGTCTGCCATGTCAGGAGCTCTCTGCAAACAGATAGCAAGTTCGTTCTCTGAAGTCTGATCCTTGTTTCACCCAGGGGATAGCACCAAGAGGGAGGCACTAGCAGGTTGTGGGGGAACCCCAAGATTTGTAGAAGTTCAAATGGGGAGGGGGGAGAAAAGTGGTGGTGTGGAAAATGACCCCGTGCGGACCGAGGGCCGTGCCTGCCGGGAGTGTGGGGGTTGGATGGAATGGAGTACTGTGGCAAAGGGCGGCATGGGCAGATGGGGTCTCTGAAGAGAGGCAGGGCCTGCTTGCAGCGTGGCGGGGGGCGGGGGGGGAGTTGCTCTAGAGTAAGACCTGAAAGTGATGGAAAGCTGCAGAACTGGTGCTTGCGGCTGCCCAAATGGTATTTGCTTCCTTTGGGGAAAGCAAAGGAAAGGAAGGGGCTTTTCTTTGAAGCCCATTCAAACAAAAATATCCTTTCTGAGTTTAAATCCACCATAAAATCAAGCAGAAAAGTATTTGACATTTACAAACAAGAAAATAAACAACTGTATAAGGTTGCACACCATCCTAAAGTGTTATCAATCCCATGCATGAGAAATGTAAGCTTATCCTCTAATCTGCTTGGGTGTGACTCCTATTTCCTTGGTGGTTTAAAAAAGGTCCCTTTGTTAAGAAGACCATGTCCCAGATACCTTCATAACAGTGGGTTAAAAGCAGAACTTTGGGAGTCTTCCCATAGGAAGCAATAGAAATGTGACCAACTGTAGCCGATCCCTGAATGATATTCTTTAAATATGCCAAGAGAACTATTCTGGGACAGGATTTTGTAACCTGCCATTTCCTATTTCTTAAATGTTTGTTCTGGAAAGACTTAATAAAATGAGAAGGCCACAAATGCAGACTAAAAAGACAAGTGTGCTAATTGCTGAGAATTAAAGCTCAAATACTTAAGGTGAAAAGGTTGAAATAACTGAGAACTTCAAAGCTGCTTCCACATAAGGCATGGCTTTTTTTCTTTCTTTGTGATTCTTGCTTTCTCCTCACCCATTTTTTTTAAGTACAGGTGCCTTAAAATGCACCCTCTCTGGAACATGTGAAGTCGTGGGGAATGTGACCCACACCATGTGAGGAGTAGCTGTCCATGATGCTGTTTAACCACATCCCAACCCACAGCCATCTGGGGCTAGCGAGAGGAACTCGGAGGCCAAATGCACGGCATTTAGGCAGAAGTTCCACTTTTGCACGCATCACTAGTCAAGTTCTGGCCAGCCTAGCCGGTTTCCCTTTGCAAGTCCCACGGGTCCCTGCCCAGGGCCCTCGCTCCACAGGATATGACTGATGGGACCATCTGGGTTCAGCAGCAACTGCTGAGATGTCCCAGGAAACTCACAAGCAGAGTGTGAAGGGGTTTTCCTTGTTTGCACCACAGCGGGTACATCTTTGGTGGATGGAGTTTTCCTGTTGCTGTCTACACAGTGCTTCTGCTGGCGCCTGGGTGCTTGAGCCGTGGGGTTGGAGCACCCAGAATTCAGGGAACGCAGCCAGCGACGGAGTATCTGCAGCTCCACACTTCTGTGAGCAGAAATGCCACCTGTCCCTCCGTCCATTGGGCTGCCACCAAAGTGTCCTGCAGGCCTTTGGGGAGGAGGAGCAGAGAGAAGAACTGGAATGGATTGCGTGGGAAGTAGCAAAAGCAGGGCTGGGGGAGAGACACCTTAAGGGGCTGTGAAGCCAGAGGCATGGCAGTGGGAGGCAGGGGAGAGCTCAGCTGGGAAGTGAGAAACAGGCCGCTGCATGGAGTCATCACCAGGTGTCCTGATGTAGCAGGCTGGCCCTCTGTTTCGGAGAGCTGCAAGAGGACCCTCGCTGATTGAAGGGGTCCTGTCCTTAAGGCACAGCCCAGTCCAAGTCTGGTTAGGGACTGAGGACCACCAAGAGGCAGTGCATGTTCAGGCCTTTGATTCTCCATACACAACTGGCCCCTGGACATGAGGCTGAGCAAGTGCTGGTCACCCAGTCCATCTTCGCTGTGGTCTTGTATCACCAGCTGTGGTCATTCTTTTTAAATTACCCCTCCATCTCAATGTTCACGCACCAATGCTATGGAAAGCGGTGCTCGTTTTCTTTGCTTGCTTGCTCGCTTGCTTTTTTTTTTTTTTTGTGGGAGGAGGTGGCTGATGCACCAGTGGCCACCATAAGCCCAGAGGGGGTAAGTGGATAATAGAATCATGCTATTGGAAGGGTCCTAGAAGGCTGTTGGGTCCAGCCCCCTGTTCTAGGCAGGACTCAAGTCTCCCATCCAGATTCGAACCAGGCCTGACCCTGCTTAGCTTCCAAGACTGCAGCGGGATTATGAGTTCAGAGCCCCGTAGGAGAGGGGAACTTCATCCTGGTTGCCTAAGTTGGCAACCGACAGGGATGTTGGACCCACAGAGGCAGCAGAAATGAAGACGTGCAGACACGCCACAGCCACCAGCTCGCCCTGCAAAGGGCTCTGCAGAAGGGCCGGCGAGAGCGACGCACACATTTTCTGAGTGTGTCTCATCTGGCTGCGTGGTTCACGCTGAAGGTGGAGCGGGGCGGTCACAGCGGAGCAGCAACAGTCTGTCTGCTGATCTTTGCTCACTGTTTTCAGGGGGTGCGCACAGACTTCCGTCATTGCATCAAGCGGCCTCGAGAGCCTGCATGGAGGAGGAAGCTGCCCGCACAGAAAGCAAAAAACAGCACTCCAGTTCCTGGAGCCTGCTGGCGAAAACTGCCCAGGAAGTTCTGCAAAAGCACACACACAAAACCCCAGGCAGCTCCAGAGCGTGAGCTCGTGGCCGGGGCAGAGGCAGCTCTGGGGCAAGGCAGGCTTCCCATCCAATCCACGCGTCGCTACCTCGTTTCCATTTTGGAGCAGGTGCAGGGGGTTGACACAGGCCATAAAAGCCCCGCTATCCTGTGCTGGGGTCCGAGTCTCGATCTGGTTCCTCCCCGGCTTTAAGAGCAGGTCTTTTGCTGAGGCGCAGTCGGGCACCTGGCCACTGGCCCCCCCGGGCAAGAACCCTCTGGCACTGCCATGCCTCCTCTTCTCCACTGCACACCGCTGGCTCGTCGCCTCCCGCTCTGGCTTGGGGGGCGAGCAGGAAGAGCGGGCGGCAGCCCTCCAAGTGCACCTGCATGCACAGCTCTGCATCGAGCTCGCAAGCCAAGTTGCCTCTCCCAAGCGGGGAGGCACAGGGCTGCAAGAGGATGGGTGACCACACCTGGAAGAAGGGCAGGGGTCAGACTGGATGGCCTCCTTGGTCGCTCCAACTCTGCTTCTCTTCTCCCCTGCCCACTCTGCCTGCCGAGCAAGCAAGGAAGGGGCAGGATGGGAAAGCGTGCCGGAAGGAAGCGCGACTTCCTGCTGGAGGAGCCCATGGGGTAGAAACAAGGACGTGAGCAACCGGAACCATGGACTTGCTGGGCCAGCTGTCCACGGAGTGTGATTTTTTCAAAAAGAAAGAAGAGGAATGCTCTATCTTTTGCACTGGGCCAGGTGTCCATCTTCACGGCAGCTCAGGTGATCACACCAGACCTGTTTGGCTTCCCCCACCACCTGCTGCCCTCTGGGCATTTGCTTGCTGCCCCAGGGCCCACTGCTGCCAGGCATCAGCTCCCCACTGAGAAAGCTGACGGCAGCTTTCAAGGGAACGGCTTAGACAAGAGGCGCTCGAATAGCTGACACAGTCCCTGTCTGGGTGAAGGTCCGGAACTGCGAGCTGCTAACTCCAAAGAGCCCATTCTAGCTTACATTAGGCATTCAGGGGAGGAAAACTAACACCTGTTAGCCAGCCCCCCCCCCCGGTCACCTGGAGGCGATTCTTCATTCGCTCAGGTGACCAGGCAAATGAACGTTGAGAAGCAAGGCGAGAGTGCAAGCAGGGCAGTGGTGAAAAGCACAGGGCTGGGACCTGGGCAACCCGGGTTCGGGTCCCCACGCAGCCTTGGAGCCGGCAGGATGCCTCTGGGCCAGCCACAGACATGCAGCCCAGCCTGCCTCACAGGGTTGTCGTTAAGACGGTGAGCAGGAGGAGAATGATGTCATCTGCCTTTTGTTCCTTGGAAGGAAAAAAGGTGAGATGCAACTATAATAAGTAAAGAAATAAAAGGCAGAACGGTGTTGCAGAGGTCAGTGGGACAACTTGATGCCTGGGGGGGTGCGTGTCTGAATTTGACTCATCCAGCGCTTCCTGAAGCCAGGATGACTGTCCCTGTTGCAGGGGCCACGACCTGCTGTGCCCCTACCGACACACCTACGCAGGGGTCTCCTCCGGGGCTCCCAAGCACGCTTGGTGCGCCCCCGCCCTGCAGGCAGGGCTGCTGTGCAAGGTAGGCCCAGCTGCCCCTGCACAGAGGAACGGCCCTGGCCGGCGCTGCTCCCACCTCTGCCCTGCAGCCGGCTTGTGCACCCCTCGTGCCCCGGCCCACCGCCCGCCGGCTCTGCCCCCCCACCCAGCCGACAAGGGGCAGCCGTGCGGAGGAAATGGAGCGGAGGCCGGAGCTGCTGGGGTTTGGCTCGTGGAGGGGGCCCGAGCCTGGCGGGAAGGCGATGGAGGCAGCACAGCGCCTCTGCACCCTCCATCCTGCTCCAGCGACTGTGCTCGAGCGCAGCAGAGCCCAGAGAAAGGACAGAGCCCTCCTCTGCCCACCCGAGGAGGCGAGGCGGCCCCGTGCGTGCGTCAGTCTGCACTGTCCCACGGCCCAGCCGGATCTGGCTCTGCGCGGCCCCCCGCAGGCGTGAGGCGGCCTGCCGCTTGCCCCGGCTTGCTCTGCGCACCCAGCCCACCCCCGCCATCTCGCCTGGATTCCAGCTTTTCTTGTTTTGCAGATTTATGACAAAGATACAGGACTTTCTGGGCTTCCGTGATGCCACCTTCCTGAAAGGGGCCCATGCCCAGGGCGGGAGAGCCCCGCTGTTGGAGAGGGTGGGGGCGCAACCATGCCCCAACCTGGAGTTCAAGCATGCAGTTTTCTACTGCATTTGCACTAGCAAAATAAAGTGAAAACATAACACTTTGTCTGAGAAGACTGCAGGAGAGCCTCGTTCTGCTTGCTCCCTGCCTTTTCAGAGAGCTTCGTTCACATCCTTTTTGGCTCGTGGGGCAGGCAACCGTTCTCCCTCGCACACCCTGTGGACAATTTGAAAAACAGATGCCAAAGCGAGGAGACTGGTTGAGAGAGGATCCTGCCCCCCCCCATTCTGTCTCCGTGCTTTGGCCCAGGGTAAGAGTAATGCCAAGACAGTGAGAAGAACCCACTGCTGTCTTGGCCTGCCCAGGCATGGGCGCTGGAAGAGGAGGGCAAAGAGGTGGAACCGGGGGAGAGATCTCTAATTGTTTCAAACTGACAGAGAGCGATGCAGCCGTCTGCTTGTTGGAGAGGGACTTGGGAAACCAGGGTTCTTGTCGCCGCTCAGCCCTGAAGCTCACTGTGATTTTGGGCCCATCACCCTCTCTCAGCCTACCTCACAGGGTTGTTGTTGCAGGGATAAACATGGGGAAGCGGACTATGTTGCCGCCCCGCTTTCCTTGCAAGAGGAAAAAAGGCACGATATAAACGCAATTTAAAGAGCCAGTGAGAACCAGTGTGGTGTGGTGGTTAAGAGCGCAGGACTGGGACTCAGGCGATCCGGGTTCGAGTCCCCGCTTGGCTGTGGAGCCCACTGGGTGACTTTGGGCCAGTCACAGACACTCAGCCCAGCCTACCTCATGGGGTTGTTGTTGTGGGGATAAGATGGAGGAGGAGAATGATGTAAGCTGCCTTGAGCCCTTTGTAGGAAAAAGGCAGGATATAAATCGAAAAATTAAACAAACAAACAATTTCCTCGTTGTCATCCCCAGCAACGAAGAAGACAAAAGCGGGGGGGGGGGGAGATTTGCATATTGTTTGCATATGTATACGTAACTGGGAGGTGTCCTTCCACTGAAATAGCACCAGCAGAGCTCTGCCGGAACGTTTTGCTTGTGCGACTGGTTTTCCAAGTGCGGCACACAACCATTGGCGCAAATCTGGTAGGCCCCCAGTTGCACAAGTGGCTGCAGAAGGTGGTTGTGTAAGCACCATGCACAGCCCGTCGTGCGAGCAAGCCCGCCTTTCCTTGCACTCGGCTCTTGCGCGGAGGCCAGCGTCACTGGGGCCCACGCCTGGCTGCTTCCATTCCTCAGCTGGAGTGGAGAGGACTGCCCATCCAGCATGGGGCACCCGCTGCACAGTGGGGCACGCTCTCCCCCAGTCTGCAGGCTTCCTGTGGACTCGCAGGACGGGCCCGCTCCGGAGCAGCGCAAGCCAGTCTGGGCAGTGGCCAGTCCTGTGCAGGGGAGCGGCAGTGCTGGGCTAGAAGCAGGGCAAGGAGGAGAGGCACACGCAGGCACGCCCTGTCGATCTTCCACAGCTGCAGGAAGGGGCTTCCTCCACCTCCCTCACCTCCTGGGCCTGGATAAGAAAGTGCCATTATTTCTCTGGAAGAACCAGTCCAGGGCAGTGCGGAATTTCT
This sequence comes from Varanus komodoensis, assembly GCF_004798865.1. NCBI lineage: Eukaryota > Metazoa > Chordata > Lepidosauria > Squamata > Varanidae > Varanus > Varanus komodoensis. The sequence goes on along the minus strand of NW_025335701.1, from coordinate 10,760,629 downwards.
CCAAGGCAGGCTGGAAAATAAGCACTGTGCTCCCGCCCGCCTTGGCTTTTTTATTTTTTAAGGCAGAATGCAAAGCTGAGAAGTACGCCTGGCCCAGATGGTTGCTCCTGGGCTGACAGATGGGTGGCTAAAGCCAAAGTTTGCCGTAGGCAAAGCCAGGGGATCCCCAGGCATGTCACCACAAGTCCCTGGGGCAGAGCTGTGGGACTCCACATCATGCGCCAACTTGCAAGCGCCCTAACCTGCATTTTTCTGCTCCGGAAGGGTCACATTGTGCAGAAAAGACAAAGCAAGTCAAGGCTAAAACAGAAAGCCAAAGAGTTTGCAAACGTTCATTTGCAAACACATTCCTGAGGGTTCCCGGCTGGCCACACACCGCCAGGATCCTGCGACCGTGGCATAGCAGGGTTAAAAAATGGGTGAGGAGCTGAAAAAGCCCTCCCACAATCACTGTCACCCCAGTTTAAAATCCCCTAAAATGGGGAAGTGGGAAGGAAATGGAAGAATAATTAGGAATGGCTGAGATGTTCTTGGGAACCCCCCCCAACGCCCCCCCCCCACACACAGGATCACTCCCATATTCCCAGGATGACAGGTTAAAATGGGTGAGGGTGAAGAAACAGAGCAAACCATTCCCACTTTCCCCTTCTGTCTCTGTCTCTGTCTCTGTC
>NW_025335701.1:10697639-10759858 GCF_004798865.1 Varanus komodoensis | reverse complement strand
AAAAAAAAAAAAAAAAAAAAAAAAAAAAAAAAAAAAAAAACCCCCCACCCCACACAACACCCCCACCCCTCCTTGACCCCGCCCCCCCCCCCCCCCCCCCCTTGGAATAAGGGTCTTGTTTTGCACCAGGCCAGGTCAAACAAGCGACCCACAGGTTGTTGTGGGGCTACGCTGGCGAGGAGAAGCTCCCCATAAGCCACCTTGAGATCATCGCAAGAGGAAAAAAGCCAAAGCAGAAATGCAACAAGAGTAACTGCTTGGGTGGAGAAACGAGCACCCATCCAAACTCCGTTTTTAACAGTCTTTCCCCAAAATCTCGTGCAGGCGCATACATGACGGAAAGTGCCCATCCCTTAGGCCGGCACGCACAACCAAGGGCTGAATGTGATGCGGTCGGGGGATTAGGGTATCTTATCTGATTTAAGCAAAGCAAAGCAAAGCAAAACAAAACAAAACAAAACAAAACACAAGCTTGTAGCACATTGATACTTGCAAGATTTATGATGCAATCCTAAGCAAGTTTAGGCAGAAAAAATGCCTGCAATTGGCAGGCTGAGGCATCCTGGGAGTTGTAGGCCATTTTTTCTTTCTTTCTTTTTGGTCTAAGCTTGCATAGGACAACTCCCTCAATGGTTGACCTATAGTAGCCCTGCAAGGGGGTTTTCGGAGCATTTCAGTGCAGATCGTGCCTATGCAAGCCCATAGCTCTTCCTCACGCGCTTTTCCACCGTCACTTCCATTTTGCATAGTTCTCAGATCAGAGAGCATGTCTGTCGCACACAGCAATGTGCTAGAAAACGTCCCCACATTTCCTTGTACGAGTCACATTCCATGGGACAGAGAGAACAGGACGTGTTGCAGGAAAGCCATTCCAAGGAGGGATCACCTCTGAGAAACGCCCAGGGCTTGTGCACAGGGAAGTATGTACTCAGGACAAGTCTTTCACCAGACGCTCAGCTTGCAAACTTTGGAGAGAAACTTACAGCCAAAACACGGGAACCCCCCTAAGTTACAGACCCTCTTTGAATGAAGCAGCAAACCCGAAGCCTCTTTCGCCGGGGAAGAAAACTTCCTGGCCGTTGGGTTTGCCCCAGCGTTTGGGCTCCTGCCCCAGCCCTGGGGACCCTGCAGAATGCCCGAGGGGGAAGCCTGGCAGGGAATCCCAGTGCACGGCTCCCGTTCACCCACCTGTGATGGGCAAAGCAGTGGAAGCGAAGCGCCCACTCGTGAGGGTGGTGTGGAAAGGCAACCGGCCCAGGTTGGGGGAGAGGGAGGAGAAGCAGGGATGCACAGACAGCTCTGGCGCACGGGGGTTGCCATCAGCCGGAAGCAGCTCGGGGCACATAACGACGGCAGCCTGTATCCACGCAGACACACTTCGCGCCTGTTGCAGCGCGCCTGCTTTCGTCCGGTGCCATTGTTCCTCATTTCCCACATTCGTTCTCCAGCCATTGGGACGGTTGCTCCGGCCAGAGGGGAACGCTGCAGGACCATCGCCAGGCGGCCCATGGGGCTCGGAGGAGCGGACCAGAGTCACGCACTAGTTGCTACGCACCAAGAGGAGAACACCCTGACAGAACAGAAATGGAAAGCTTCACACTGCGGCGGGGGTCTTGCCTCGGCTTCCTCCCTGCCACCTTTCCAGAAGCAAAGAACAGCCTCCTTCCAGGGGCCACAGGGGTCCAGTGAACGGAGCAGGAGGCAAGGCCCACAGCTGATTCAGGCTCACGATTCAGGAGCCAATCCAGGAGGAAGGGCTTTGGTGCATGCTGATCTCTGTGGTTGGACTGGCGCAGGAATGATAAATTGGGATTGGAGAGGGAAGGCAAGAGGAAGGCAACCTTCCTCCTCTCCATCCCGCCCTTCTCTTTTCCAAGTGAGACGTTACATGCAGGTACAAACTGCAGGGACTCTAAGAAACTTTATTTGCAGGTCTGCACTCACATGGGCACTAAAATCAAAAGTATAATTTTAAACAGGAACGTTACCTTTTACATCTTAATGTACATCAACATTATGGTTTTTATTGCTGCCTTAATAGGTTTTACACTGAGATTTTATTCCTTACTGCCAGTTGCCAAGAGAGCCCACACAGGGGGCGACTGGATGGCTTTCACAACAAACCAGAGCTTTCGCTCTGCATGGCCTGCCTGGAAGACGTTGTCCGGATCCTCAGTTCCGCTCAGCTGTGCGTTTGCCACACCGCTTTTCCCGTCGACCTGCAGAGGAAGAAGGCAGCAAGGGGGCTTTCCCCCCTCCAATTGTACATAGTTATTTAAAGTGCTTTTATCACACCCCGCAGCCAGGAAAATCTCCTGAAGCGGCTCATGAAGCGGAATGGGCCCTGCTTTCAGGATTTCACTCTGAAAAGTTTGTTTTATTCTACTCATTTTTCGTACACCATCCCGAGATGTCTGTTGTGGACGGGTTAGAAAAGCTTTTAATAAATAAATAAAAGATGCCACGTGCAAGGAAGAAGAGAGGGTAGGGAAGAGGAAAATCCTCATCTTGCAGCTCAGCTGGTGGGCCCGCTTCTGCTCGCGTCACTCTCTCTACAGACGGCTGGCATGGCTGTGGGTGCCACTAGGGGGGCAGCGGGGGGCCTTCACAGAGGCAGTCTTGATTGCTTGAGAAAATAAGTGGACGGAGAAAAACGGAAAAGAAGGATACCTGCTGCAAAGCACGTTCCGTGCAAAAATCAGGGCTTTAGCTGCAGAGGGTCTAGCAGAAGTGTTTGCCTGCCCGCCCTCCTGCCCTGGACTTTTCCACATTTTGGAATCGAAATGGGCACCACTGGCACGGTCACCACTTGATGCGCTGAGGATGATGGGATGATGGAGCCAGGGGTCAGACTAGATGGCCCAAGTGACCCTTCTGACTTGCTCTGTTGCTACGAATGGCAGTCCAGCACATGGGGAGCGGGGCCAGCTGGGCAAGACAGCAGCAGCATCTTGAAACACACCTGGACTGGTATCTTGCGCATTACCTGGACACGGCCAGCAGAGACCCACCTGTTTAGAACATGCCCTTCATCCCTAGATCCTTTTTTAATGTGACTACCAAGCGGGCACGTGTTGCAGGGAGTTCTCCACCACGGCACTAGAGAAAGGTGGTGTTTCTTCCTTCCCCCCAGCCATTCCCCCAGTTGCAATCTCCGCCAAATAACGATCTCCCTGCAGGGTCAACCAGACGTGTGCGGGATGCCCTCCCTTCAGCGGTTTTGCTCCACTGCACAAAGAACAGCCTGAAAGGGGGAATGTTCACAGGCAAAACTGCTTGGGAGGAGAGGGTTAAACTCTGCAGCTTGTAATACGAAAGCCTTGCACCCAGCCCTCTCCCGCCCTGTGGCTGCTGTTCAATTTCTTTTAAGTATCCATGCACTCTTGTGTACACACGTGCGTGCGCAGAGCGCAGCTCACAGCTCTGCGGAGTCTTGCCTGGTTTGTTCCTCAGTAGGGAAGGGTTATTATTTATTTATTTACTTGCAACATTTCTATGCCGCCCCCTCGCAACAAAGCCTCGGGGCGGCTCACAACTCATAGGCACGGCACTGGACATCACAGGCCCCCCAGTCCTCCATCAGGGTGATGAGCTCGTCCCAGGTGCCAGGCCCCTGAATCCCAAATCAAACCCAGCCCCGGAGTCAAGCATCTGATTTACGCTCTGGGGTTTTGTTGAAGGTGTTTCCTTCCTTTTGGTTATGTGTAGTATTGCCAGAGATAAGCATCTTTGTTCCTTTAATTTGATTTGATCTTCATAACTGGTTAGCAGACATGCTTTCATGGCCCCAGACAGTCTGAACAAAGGTGCTCTTCAGAAACTCCCAACTGGTATGTAGGGTGAAAGAGCTTGACATCAATTTGCAAACTGGGTTGCAAACATTGCAAAACTCAGGATGATGGTGAACCCAGGAAGAAAGAATTGCAGAATTGCACAGCTTTGCAGAGCTTTGACAAGGCTGTCAATGGCTCATGAGTCCCACATTTTCAGCACCACGGTAGATCAGGGACAGAAAGTAACTCTGCCCGTTTCTCTTTCTCCTGCTTGCAAGTTTTTGACATCTCAGGATTTGTTTCCTCCCAAATAGGAAGAATGATTCTCACTTTTCAGTACCAGCCACTGCACTTTCTCTCCCAGGTTCGAGTCTGCAAACAGGCAACGTGAAAAATTATAAGCTCATCTTCAGCAGCAAGAGTCTCCCACAGACAGTTCCAAGGGCTCCACTGTAGTACCCAAGAGCACCTGGAAATTTTAAATTATTATTTAGAGTTTCTGGATTTTAATATAGACACACAGACTTTCATGGAATGCATACAGATTTCTAGAATCCATAGGCCTCCACCCAAGCAGACTAAGTATTCAAGCAAGTATCCATTTGAAGCTGATGTTTATATGCTACCCACTGATATAATAAAAACCATCATAAGATTCTCAATCTCTTGCAACAGAGGACGTGTGTGTTTCTCCTCCCAGTGTTGCAATATCGGTCATTTAGCTGTCAAAAGGCTGCAGCGAATCCATTTCTCCTTCTGGTGTTAATTTCTTTTTTTTAATTAATAAGTTTTATTCTAAATAACCCTAATACAAAGAAAAACTAAAAACAACATCAATCGTCAGAAACATCGGACCTGCTGGGTCAGCCCCACATTTTTTCTTTTTATGATAACTTAAAAGCATATCTGAATCTATATGAAGCCATGTTTCTCTAGACAATAATAAAAAGAGTCCCAAGTTTGATAGAAATCAGTATCTTCTTTCTCCTTCAATGACAAAGTCAATCTGTCCATTTCTGCACAGTCCAGGATCTTTTTTAGGATCAGTTTGTTGGTGGGTAGTTCTTCACTTTTCCAGTGTTGAGCAAATGCAATCCTCACCACAGTGATTACATGTAAAATCAGATACATTTCTTATTTACTAATATCAACGGGTGTAATGCCTAATAAGAAAACTTCAGGTTTAAAAGCTAAGGATTTTTCTAACATTTATTACAAGCCATTTATGTATTTTAATCTGATACTTTTTCGCTTTATCGCAAGTCTACCACATATGATAGAAGGTACCCAATTTATGTTTACATTTCCAACATCCATTTGACATATTTGGAAACATCTTGGCTAGTCTATTTGGCGACAAATACCATCTATAAAACATTTTATATAAGTTTTCTTTATATGAAGTTGCTAAAGTTACCTTAATATTTAGTGGTAATTTATTATGTTCTATTGTATCTCAATGTATTTTATTGTGTTGTAAGCCGCCCCGAGGCTTCGGCAAGGGGCGGCATAGAAATGTTATAATAATAATAATAATAATAATAATAATAATAATAATAATATTTCTCTCCCACAGCTTTTGCCATTTTTCTAATTCAATATTATATCCAAAGTTTTGTGCCCATGTTATCGTAGTTTCCTCATCCTGTTCATCTTCCATTCTCCTATCTAGTAAGAAATTATATAGTCTTTTAATCATTTTCTCATCTGATATAAGCATCACCTGATCAAATGCTGTTAAATATAAAAGACCCACATTCTATAGTCTTTAGCATATCTCGATTGTATCTGCACCTTATGCCACTAAGAAATATTAGATCCTTGTTCTTGTGTTTCTTGATTCAATTTCACTCCTCCGTCATTATCCAAAATGTCGTCATATCTTACAATCACTTCAAAGTTCAATGCATTTGGATATACAAGAGCTTCCATAGGTGAAAGCCATCTTTGTAATTTATTATACAATTTTGTCTTTAACTTTTCCCACACCGAGATTAATGATTTCCTAATATAATGACTTAAAAAAGAACCATGTACCTTACCCTTTTCATACCACATATAAGCGTGCCAACCCATTTGCAAATCATGCCCTTCGAGATACAAAATTCTCTTATTTCTTAAAGTTATCCAGTCTTTTAGCCATGTTAAAATAGAAGCTTGATAGTACAGCATCCAATCAGGGAGATCAAAGCCCCCATTCTCTTTAGCCTCCTGAAGTATTTTTCATTTAATCCTTGGTTTCTTCTTTCTCCATATAAATCTCGAGATTTGAAAATTCAAATCATCAAAAAAAAAATTCTATCAATTTTTATGGGAATCATTTGGAACAGAAACAAAAGCTTTGGTAATATACTCATTTTAGCCAGTGCTGTTCTTCCCAGCCAGGATGATGGCAAATTAGCCCATTCTTCCAAATCACTCTTAATTTCCTTAAATAGTTTATCATAATTGTCTTCCTTCAGAGTGGTGCACTTAGCTGTAAGACAAATTCCCAAATATTTAACCTTTTTAACAATCTGCAAGTCAACTTGTTGAAGCAGAGTTCTTCTCTGCTCCTGTGTGAGATTTTTTACTAACAATTTTGTCTTTTCTCTGTTTATTTTCATCCCAGTAACCTCGCCATACTCTTCAATCCTTTGTAGGAGTTTAGGCATTGCTACTAAGGGTTCCCCCGTTACGAAAACTAGATCATCTGCAAATGCTTGCAGTTTATAGCTTTCATCTCTGATTCTAGTGCCTTCAATGTCCATATCGTCCCTGATATTTCTGTTTAACTCTTCTAGGATCAATATAAACAACAGAGGTGATAGCGGGCATCCTTGCCTTGTACCCTTTTGTATATCTATAATATTTGTAAATTCTCCGTTGATTATAATCCTAGCAGACTGCTTTTGATAGATGCTTGATATCGCATTAATAAGCCTTTCACCAAACTCCATTTGAGCTAGCTGTTGCTTCATAAATTGCCAGTTAACATTGTCAAAAGCCTTCTGTGCGTCCATGAATAACAGTGCCATTGGTTTTTCCGTATGTATCTCATAATACTCAAAGATGTCCAGGATAGTTCTCAAGTTATTCCTCATTTGGCTTTTAGGTAAAAAACCATTTTGATCTGAGTGAATAAAGTCTGTTAGATACTTCTTCAATCTTTCTGCCATTATGGAGGCAAAAATTTTGTAATCCACATTTAATAGTGATATAGGTCTATAATTTTGAATCTGCATTAAGTCCATATCTTCTTTCAATATTAATGTAATATTTGCCTCTGTCCAAGTATTTGGTATTTTAGCATTTAACAGTGCTGCATTACATATATCCTTAAGAAGCGTAACAAAGACTCCTTCGAAGGATTTATAAAGCTCTGCTGGCAGCCCATCCGGGCCAGGAGTTTTATCGTTCTTTTGCCGCTTAATTGCCTCTATTACTTCCGTGATTGTTACTTCTTGATTCAATACTTTTTGGTATTTCTCCGGTAACTTTGGTAGGTCTCCCTTTCAAATATATTTGTTTACTTTCTCAGTTGAAATCTCATCAGTCTGATATAACTTTGCAAAGAAATCTTCCGCTATTCTCTTGATATGTATACTTGGTACTTGCAGTCGTCCTTCTCCATCCTTCAATTTACTTACTAGTCTCTTCTCTCTTTCCTTCTTTACTTTATAAGCCAACCATCTCCCTAGTTTATTAGCATTTTCAAGGAAGTTCTGTTTGGTCAATTTCATTTGCTTAGTGAGTTCGTTTGTATCCAGGAGGTGCAGTTTATGTTTTAGAATATTCATTTGTACCTTAAAGCCTTTCCTGGTGTTAATTTCCATGAAGCAGGTAAATAATTGAAAAGCTTGAATGCATCAGTGAACATGAAAGACCATTCTGGGACAAAACTGATGTGTGAAAAAGTAGCAGTTACTGGACACCACCAAATCATCAGTTTAAAAGGCGCGTTGGCTGTGATGTAGGACAGACCATCAGCATAATTTGGCAGGGCTCGCTCACCCCAAGCAAAGCATTTTGCTGGGTCCACCAATGCCACAGATGAACACCAGCAGCATTCCGTTCATCAGGCGTTTGGGGGTGCTTGGAGCAGGTTCTCAAATTCCCGAACAGGCCCATGGGTCCAACCCCCCTGCTCTGCTCTTCCTTTCGATCCGGGGCCGTCAGCCCCAGAGGATCACACACCTTCTCCCAGTCTCTCTGGGGTTTCCACCTGCTTCCAGACCTGCAACTTCCCTGGGGCAGATCGTTACTCCGTGACATGACCAAATGAATCTGGAGGCAAAGAAGTGAACAAAGAGCAGTATTCTGGTGGAAGTGTGTGTCTTTCAATTTCCCATAATTTTGATTAGTCAGAGGATTTTGTTATCTTCCCCTTGGCACTTTCTGTTGAAGTCATGAGTGCACAAAACCGGGTCAGTTCTCAGGAGAGAGGCAGGCTTGCGTGTTGGAGTCCTGCCTACAGTTTTATAGGACCCCGTGGCAGAGAGAAGAGTGAAATCCGGGCCAAATATGACCCGGTGACCGATCAGACTTAACGAACAAAGAATGACTCAGCAGCTTCTGCAAAGTTTTCTCTTTTTCTGGGATATGTTTGTGTGTGCTTTTCCGCCATGGCGACAGCTTTCTCGCCTGCCTCTTGTGTGGCTCGCAGCCACGCAGAGGTAATCCAAGAGCTACCCTTTGGAGCGGTGGTGGGCTGTTTGCAAGGGGGTGTATTTGGACCCCCGGAAAATGCATTTTCTGATTGGTCGGCCGGGTTGGAACACGCTGACATTTCAAGAGAAAGATTTATTCCAATTCAGCTCGTATCTTGTTCTGCTTCTCCAGAGCCTAATTTATCCTGGGTCTTGGCCTTGTGTCAACCAACCATGTGGGTCGAACATTATGCATGTGTGTCCCCTGACATTCCTCCCCACACCCCCCCACACTCTGAAGGCTCCACGAGGCTACATCTTGAAGGACTGCGTGAAGCATTCACCCAGCTAACATCCCATGTGTCATGATTATATTTATGTTATGTATTTACTTCAAAACAGAGTCCAATAGGAAGGCTGAGAGAGGCCACCAGGAAGGGTAGAATGCACACTTTGGAAACGGTTCTGTAAAACAATCATTCACGGCTCATTCCAGGAAAAGGGAAATGACCCCGACCGAAGAAAGCAGCAGTTGCCAGCTGAGGTGGATCAGGCTGGAGTGAACACATGCAGCAGCCCACAGTGGAAGATGGGAAATGTCTGGCATCTCATCAGGTTCACAGACCACGCAAGGCTTGATCTGTGCAACTGGAGAAGTGGGGTGGCCAGGTAGCCCCTCTGACAAAGGGCCGTCTTCTCCTCTGGACAATGAGCAGAGGACTCTCCACTGTTGGAAGATGTCCTCGTTCGAGACATCGTTTCCAGTCCAACTTCCAAGAATCCAAATGAGGGAGAGCAGGGGAGGGCCTTGAGGTTCCCCATCCGCCATTAACACCTGGACAGCAGAAGCACAGGGCTTGCCTGGTCAGCATTCTACACATGAGGAGATCTTGCTTTAAATAAGTCATTGGACTAGATCCACTCGTAGAAGGTTCCTCCGCTTGATTTTTTAAGATGTCCACCTCCATTCTCCACCACGTCAGACCCTCTTTAGAGAGTTTTCTGACTCTGTATAACATGTTTAAGAAGCTGGAGGGGCCACCTTGGGAAGGAAATGCCAAAAATTCACTGCAGTTGATTCAATGTCTTCTTTCCAAATGTGCCCCTCATCCGCATAAACGTGTGCGTGCAACTGGGATGCAAAAGGTGGCCCTCCCTTTTATTTGACAGTGGCAATGCGAGCATAACGCATGGATGAAGGACCTGCGGGAAGCAGGAACTGAGGGGCACAAGGGCTTGGGTCCGAAAAGGCCAATAGTGTAAGAGCGCCACACCTGGGAGAGAGGGAAGCCTGCTCTGGAGCCCTCGTCTGCTCTTGAAGCACAGCAGCTGGCCTTGCAGCACAAACCTATCTCGCCAGATTGTTGGGGGATAGAAGGACCCACAAAGGCACTCTCAAGCTCTTTGCCAGAAAGGTAGGCTTTCAGAGTGTTGTTGCTGCTGCTGCTGCTGCTAGTCGCAAAGTTGCGTCCGACCCATCGCGACCCCATGGACAACACTCCTCCAGGCCTTCCTGTCCCCCACCATCCCCCGAGTCCACCTAAGCTCACGCCGATTGCTTCAGTGACCCCATCCAGCCACCTCAATCTCTGCTGTCCCCTTCTCCTTTTGCCTTCAATTGTTTCCAGCATCAGGTACTTCTCCAGGGAGTCCTTCCTTCTCATTAGGTGGCCAAAGTATTTGAGTTTCATCTTTAGGATCTGGCCTTCCAAAGAGCAGTCAGGGTTGATCTCCTCCAGGACTGACCAGTTTGATCGCCTTGCGGTCCAAGGGACTCGCAGGAGTCTCCTCCAGCACCCCAATTCCAAGGCCTCAATCCTTTGGCACTCAGCCTTCCTTATGGTCCAGCTTTCACAGCCATACATTGCAACTTTCACAGCCATACATTGCACAGCCATACATTGCACCCTATTCTATTGTTTTCTTCTATTGCTTTGCACTGTTAATTTAAGAAGGCATTCTTATCTCTTCTAGCTATTCTCTGGAATTCTGCATTCAATTGGGTGTATCTTTCTCTTTCACCCTTGCCTTTCGCTTCCCTTCTTTCCTCAGCTATTTGTAAAGCTTTCTCAGACAGCCATTTTGCTTTCTTGCATTTCTTTTTCTCTGGTATGGTTTTAGTTGCTACCTCTTGTACAATGTTGAGAACCTCCATCCATAGTTCTTCAGGCACTCTGTCTATCAGATCTGATTCCTTACATCTATTTGTCACCTCTACTGTATATTCATCAGGGATATGATTTAGGTCATACCTGAGTGGCCTAGTGCTTTTCCCTACTTTCTTCAATTTAAGCCTAAGTTTTGCAACAAGAAGCTCATGATCTAGGTCAGACTAGATGGCCCGGGAGACCCCTTCTGACTCGCTCTGTTTCTATGTTTCTATCTGAGCCACAGTCAGCTCCTGGTCTAGTTTTTACTGACTGTATGGAGCTTCTCCATCTCTGGCTGCAGAGCACATAGTCAGTCTGATTTCTGTGTATATCGTGTGGTGATGTCCTTGTGTAGAGTCGTCTCTTGGGTTGTTGGAAAAGAGTGTTTGCTCTGACCATCGTATTCGCTTGACAAAATTCTACCAGCCTATGCCCTGCTTCATTTTGTACTCCAAGGCCAAACTTGCCTGTTATTCGGTATCTTTTGGCTTCCTACTTTAGCATTCCAATCCCCCATGATGATAAGGACATCAGTTTTTGGAGTTAATTCCAGAAGGTGTTGTAGGCCTTCATAGAACCGGTCAACTTCAGCCTCTTCAGCACCAGTGGTTAGGGCAAAGACTTGGACTACAGTGATGTTGAATGATTTTCCTTGGATTCGAACTGAGATCATTCTGTCATTTTGGAGATTGTATCCCAGTACTGCTTTTCCTACTCTTTTATTGACTATTATGGCTACTCCATTTCTTCTGAGGGATTCTTGCCCGCAGTAGTATACCTGATGGCCATCTGAATTAAATCCACCCATTCCTGTCCATTTTAGTTCACTGATTCCTAAGATGTCGATGTTCAGTCTTGTCATCTCTTGTTTGACCACATCCAGCTTTGCCTTGAGTCATGGATCTTACATTCCAGGTTCCTATGGAGTACAGATCTTTGCAGCATCGGACTCTCCTTTCACCACCAGATACATCCACAACTGAGTGTCCTTTCGGCTTTGACCCAGTCACTTCATTCTTTCTGGTGCTACTAATACTAGCCCTCCGCTCTTCCCCAGTGGCGCATTGGACACCTTCCGACCTGAGGGGCTCATCTTCCGGCATCACATCTTTTTGCCCTTTGGTACGGTCCATGGGGTTTTCATGGCAAGGGTACTGGAGTGGGTTGCCATTTCCTTCTCCAGTGGATCACGTTTTGTCAGAGCTCTCTGCTATGGCCTGTCCGTCTTGGGTGGCCCTGCATGGCAGAGCTCACAGCTTCATTGTGCTACGCAAGCCCCTTCGCCACGACATCCATGAAGGGGGTTTTCAGAGTACAACAAAATAAATTGAAGGGGGCATTTCTAAATGGATGTGAATGAACTCCAGTCCCACTGGTTTGTGCAAATTACGGAGTTTCTGGCTGGGCCTTTTTGGCCCCCTTTGTTGAGATGTTCAAGTCTGCTGAACCGAGGCCTGGCACTGCTTGATCTTCCTGGGTGCTGGGCAGGAGAAAGGGAGTGTGCACCACAGGAAGTGTGCACAGCACGACCCTTTCTTCCACGCTTTTCTGTGGCTGGCCACATGGTTGTCTGCCGGCCTGTGTGTGCCCTGAGTCACACGTGAAGTGTCCTGAGTCACCAGGCCATGCAGTGCATGGCAAAGGTGGAAGAGGAACTCAGCACTCTCTGGTCTAAGCACCTCTGAGAGACCAGCTTTCTCCTTTAGGGGACCCCAGCGTGAAGGCGTGCGCGGCCGAAGGCCCCCTGCATGAGGCAAAGTGTCCCTGCTGGCTGGCTGGCTGTTCTCAGGGCTCTCTCCTTGCCTGGGTCGCTAGCCAGGAGTTCCCCAGTCGGTCTGTATAAACTAGGGGTGCGGAAGCACTTCCTCCATGGATCAGGCGACCTCTGGGGGGTCCTCTCTGGCACCAGCCAAGGGCCACGTCCCCCTGCTCCCTCAGATCCGAGATCAAGCAGGACAGCAGGGACATATCCATCTGAAATTCCATCAGGGAGTGGAGCTTGAGCTCCCACATCCCCGGAGAAACCCCGAAAGCGGCACGCTTGCCCAAGGCATCGCTCCCAGCAGGAGTCGCTCCAGGTTTTAAATCCGGGGGAATTTTGTTCCTGCCCACTTTTCCTCTGGCCCTGCCTGCACTCAGGAGCAGCACCCTGGAAAGCTCTGAAAAACTGGATCTGGCTTTCTGGCTGGGAGAGCTTCTCCCCCCGGGCTGAAGGCCTGGCTCTTCAGCTGGGGCTGCCTGTAGCTGGAAGGCTCGCTTGGGCTTCCGCCAGCCACAGCGCACATCTTCCACTGCACCCACCTCCCTGGCTTGGCAGCATGGCCGGGACAATCGGGTGCTTGGCAAGCTGGCACCAGGGAAGGGGCGCAGGTGCCGCCCGGCCGCCCAGCCCGCGGCCCCTGAGCGAGCCGTTGTGTCTTCCCCTCGAGCCCGGAGCCTGGTCCAAGTGCTTGCTTCGCGCCTCCCCTCAGCGTGGGCAGAGGCCAGGCAGGCGGCCCAGTTAAGGGGCAGTCCACGCGTGCAGAGACCGCAGCAGCTTGCCCTCTCAGCGACCCGCCTTTCAGCTCAGCACACAGTAGCACAGGGCAGGGTGCTGGGAGTCGCCTGGGACGAAACCGACGAGGATGTGAAACTTGGGCAGGCAAATGCCGTGGGAGGGCTCGCATGATGCCGCCGTGAGCTGGAGCAGGAAAGAAACAAGCCGGCGTGTCTTCAGGAGGAGGGAGCTGCCTTCTCTGTCGACACGCAGCGCCGAGTATTTCCATACCGCTCCTCCATGCAACTGCCCACGACACGCTCCATCCGGCGAGCACTCGTTGAACCCGCTCCAGGCAGCGGCACAGCGTGCGCCTGAGTCATTCTTGGTGGCACCTTCCTAGCGCCTGGTGAGGCGCCTGGCTTCCCTCCATTCCGCCTCACCTCACTGGGCAACGCTTCCCAGTCCCCGTGCCAAGCAACTCGCTTCCTTGTCGCTCGTCTCCAAAGCAACTCGGCGGGATCGTGCCCCTGGACCAGGACTGGCCCACTGGTGGCCTCCCGGACGTTCTCGGGCCAGAGGTCCCCAGAGCCCACTGCACAGCCAACAGCCCGAGGTGATGGGAGCACAGGTCCCACGACCAGGGCTCTCCGGTGTTTCTTCTCTCTCCCTGTACTGGTGGGCTGCAACTCCCAGTCTCCCCAGCCAGAGGGAAAGCTCAGTCTGCCACACCCGGAGGGTGCCCCACTGAGAAGGCGATTCCGAGCTGTGCCATTTTACTGCAGAAGGAAACAGGGCTTTATTTGACATAACAAAGCCATTTCTTGGCTCCATTTCCTCGTGTGCCCAACTGGAGTTATCAGCAGCCTTTTGGCAGCTGATGTCCACATAAACAGGAGGGGGTGGCCAAAGGGCGTGTGGCCGCCAGATGTGAGCCAGGGCTGGCTTCGTCCGCTCCCCGCAGGGAAGGTTAGTGGGAAACGCTCACCGAGCTCCCCTTCCCGGGCGCTCTGCGGGACATCACAGCAGTCAAAGAGTCGTCGAAGCTTGTAGGATGACCAGGGCAGGAGGCCTCAGGAGAAGCGAGCCAGACACTTCGGATGGGGGAACAACACCCCAAGGTGGGCAAGCCACCAGGGCACCAGTGGCTGGGGGACAGGGGCGCAGGGGGAGGTTTGGGAGCTGAGGGTCTGCAGCCTGCTCTCGGGGATCCTGGATGCCCTCACCGAGGCTGAGTTAAATTCTGAGATTGCTCACACTAACCCTCGGAGCGTCTCAGTAAACGAAAACTGTCTTGCAAGCGAGGAAAAAGTCGAGATATAGTGTCATAATGAAAATAATAACAAATAGAATCACATCCTGGGTTAAATATAGAAAACAAGTGTCAGCATATTGCACTGAAAGTGATACCGGATCCTAAAATTGTCACGGCTTGACGGGAAGTCATCGACACTTGTGGCGTTGTTTAGATCTGAAGTATTTCTTTGGGTTTCACACTCATTTCCCCGATCTTTATGCAGCCGAAGCTTGGTTTGCCCTTGCTGCACCATTTGTAGTAAAGTCTGAAATAATTAGTGATCAATATTTATTTGAATGACAAATATTTCTTTATTTGAATATGCATTAGGGTTATTATTAATAATAATAAAATGATGTTACCGTTCATTCATAATATTCATTTAAATGATGCATATAAATAAACAAATGATAAAGTTTTGCCTTATACCTATTAGTATATTTGAAGCTGTTGTACCTTCATAGGTTTCACTGACATTATTCATTTTCTTTAAAAACATCATTCAAAGCATATACAGGAAGAATAACACTTCCAACAGATGAAATGAAAATAGTTTTCCTTTTCCTTTAAAAAAATATTTTGTGGCATTGCAGGGAAGTTCAAATTGTTTTGTCTTGCAAGAGTGTCATATTCCAAATCACATTTAAATATATGCATTTATGATATGCAAAATGCACAGATTTTTTACAAGAGAGACTGGGTAGTTAAGGCTTCAGACATTGTTGTATTCATGCCAAATTTCTGGAAAGCATCTGCAAAAAGCAGAGTCGCTTCTGGAGCCCGGGGGGCAAGGGAGGCGTCTGCGAGGAAGGGCTGCTCTGTAGGCACGCGAGCGTCGCCGCTTGGTCAGCCACCGCCTCTGTGCCCCTTCCCACAACCCCAACCAGCACCAGTCGCTAGCACTGCGCACGCTTATCCCAAAGGGGCTCCTATTTCTTTTCTGCCATCTTGGATGAGGCACACGCTGTTTGTATCCCACCTTTTCCTCTCTCGCGAGAAACGCCAGGCAGCTTGCCCAGTCCTTCCCCTTCTCCATGTGCACAGCAACCCTGTGAGGTAGGTTAGACTGAGAGTCGTGGGGCTGGCCCAGAGCCACACAGTGAGTTCCACAGCCAGCTGGGGGATGAACACCCATGTTTCTCGAGTCCCCGCCCAACACGTTTTTGCTGGCTGCCGAGAGGCGAGGACTTGCTCTGCATTGGAGGTTTTCCACACACCCGATCAGACGGCGCACTGGGGCTGCCGCTGGGCAAGGCATCGTCTCGCGCTGCGGCTCCCCATCCGAGCTTGTTGCTTCCGCCTCAGGAAAGTTCACCTGTTGCTGCTGCTGCTGCAGGAGGAAGAGATGGAGAGATGCGGGGGCCTTGCAAGGCCGTCTCTTCAGATACGCTGGGAAGCGCTCGACAGGTCACCCTTCCCTAAAGGGTAAAACTCACACCATTATAGTTGCTCCAAAAAGAGGAGGAGCCTTCCAACACACTCGGTGCATGCACAGAAATGCCATTACCTAGAGGCGAACTGTGCATGCGCTGGATCTTGCCATCGGTGGGACAGTGACTTGGCCAGGATGCGCCGGCTGGCCAGGGCTGCTTCTTCCACAACTTGTTTTTAACCTCAAATTCTTTCTGCCCCGTGGATAGAAAGCTGTGCAGAGCGTGGGAGGTTCTGCTCCAGAACTAGGCGAAGGGAGGCCTCGCCCGGCGGCCACGGACACGCTTTCACCGGGGCAAATGGTTCCTTGTCCTCAGGCAGGCGCACAGAGCAGGCACGGGGGTCTGAGCCGGGAGAGCGAAGCCACAGTTGCACGCAGAAGACACTCCCCGTGGGTGCTCTGCAAGGCGACGCGTCCTCTGCCCCCAGGCTGGATCTTACACATATGGCGCCCACCCCAGGACTGAAGTTCTCGGAGTTCACTGTCAGTTTTTGTGCGTCTTTCAGTAGTTGCTCCCTTAACCCTAAGGGAATGGAGGGAGAGCGACCTGCTTGGAAAGGGAGATGTGGCACTCTGCCCTCTGAGTTATGCTCAGAAACTATTGAGAAACGAAAACAAGCAGAATATTCTCTACTGAGTCAACAATATGTGTGAATCATAGAGAGGGGAGAGGGCCATTTTACGAACGAGGCTCTGCCATGAGAACTGTCATCAAGGCTGGGAGACTCGTTTCCCTATTAATTAGCCCAAAGTGATGGCGGGTGATTACAAAACGTTCTAATTACTGTGGCAGCACCCAGCCTGACCTCAAAAGGTGTCAAAACTGAGCCCCTAACAAGCAGCGACTGCGTCTCTTTAGCACCGCTGGTGGAGAGTTATAATTCCCCGAACAATCATTACTGAGCTGGTTTACCTATCACGCCAGCCACGGATGCTCCTCTGAGAGGAAGTACACTTTGCAGGCTGGCCCAAGATGAAACTCAGCTTTAAACTGGGCTTCGGCCGTGCTGGGGGAGCTGCCGGGCTCCGGGGCGGTTCACAGATCTCTCCTGAGTAGCGGCAGGGGAGAAACTCATTCGGTTGCGTTTTCGTTGTGTATTTTCAAACCAATATGCAAACCGAGTCTCGGTTAAATTACACTTTTGTGCATTTGTGTGTATAAAATGTGTATATTAGGGGAAATCACATTGAAATGCATGGTATTAGGACATGGCCTACAAAAGTAAGTCTAACAGGCAGAAATGTGCACAAAAATGCGTGCATTAGGGGGAAACGCACACAGCAATGCATGTGATTTTCCCACCAAACCTGTAAAAACCATCTGGTGCTCAGGACAAATCGAAGCAAAGACCGGGAAATTGGATCTCACGATTCCCAGATGCAAACATCCGCAGCCAAAGCCACTGGGTGAAGACCGCAACTGCGGGTCCGCCATCACCAGTCCAGTCCAAGCATGCGGCTCCTCTATGACCCCTTCCAAGTGGGGGCACACGCACCTGTCCTGGAAGGTATGGTCTTCCGTGCATTTTGCTACCTCTCCTTCGCTGATTGGCAGTGGAGCAAAGCACGGGAGAGGGCAGCTTCTTCAGCACAAAAAGACCTCGCTTGATCCCAGCAGGGTGTCTTTACCCAACGGTATTACTTAGCACAATTATTCGGTAGTGTTGTGCCTGCCGAGGTTAAGCCCATCCTCGGGGCTCTGCACTTTTGGCCAGAAATGGCTCCGCTCGGCTCCACTCCGTGCCGAGCTCTCTTCCCCGCCGGACGCGGACACGGCCGTTGGCCCGCGAAGCAGCTGCCGGGGAACGTGTGCCCCGCACGGCACGTCAAGCCGTCCAGGAGCAGCCGCTGGGCAGAGCCAAGTGGGGCTCTCTGGCCACGGGGGCTCGGGGGCTCGGAGGGCCCTGCCTTCTCACCCCGCTGCCTCCAGCCGCGCTTGCTGCCTGCCCTCCAGCTCATCACGGCCGCCTCTTGCTTGCCGGAAAGGCAGTGAGCTGGAAGGCGGTGGCCCCTCCTGCTCCCACCTCCCTTGCCTTGGCCGCAGAGAGGCCGGCAGTGGAGAGGAGGAACCCCTCCAGGGGCCTGTGTCGGTGGCCCCGGGCTCTGCCGGGGCGCCCCTGATGCCGGCCTGCTTGCCGCTCGCTCCGCTCCGCTCCGCTCAGCGGAATGGCGCCTCCATCGCGGGCAGGTCCGGCCCCTGGCACCGCCCCGGAACAGGCCTGTCCGCCAAACTGCTTCTGCCCCGTTGCCTGCAGCGCTTCCTGGTTCTCTCATGAGCCCAGTGCGGCACGCAGGTCTCGACTGACGGCACGCACCACGGGTCGAGCCGAACGCTGACGGACATCCAAACCACGCGGAATCGACCGAGGCTGCATCTAGTCCATCAGAAAGGGCCCGAGCACGGCCAGGCCTCCTCTCACTCTTCACGAGGGCCGCCCACCAGAAAGAACAAACCTCCTAAGAATGGGGGAAGCACAAATGCCCCTATTCAGACACACGTCTGTCTTTCATCTTCTTTTTAGTTAAAACTGGAAAAGATTTGTCAAAAATAGTTGTGGAACTGCCCTGCGGGTTCATGAGGACATGGATGTCAGCCAGCTGGTGCCCTCCACGGACAGTTTTCTGGAGCCACGCTGTGAACTTGCCAGACCTGTTGTTCAAGCTTGCTGTGGAAAAGAACAGAATGCATTTATTCCAGATGTGGTAAGGACACCTCCAAACAACCTCCTTGCTTAAAAATATGGCCTCTGCCTTCCCCTTGCAATCTCACTCTTTCCTCAAAATGCTCTTAATGCCTCTCTCTGTGGAGAAGTTATGTACTTTTCCCACCTTCACAGGAGGCACAAGCAGGCGCTCAGTTTACACTCACACCCTCTGGAAGGTTTAGCCTCCTTTAGATATCGTAAACCACCTGATATCTGGACGCTTTCCAAAATCACTGTTAATACTGTCTTTTAAGAGGTGATTTTCAGCAGTCCAGGTTTAGTGATACCGTGTTCTATATTTTAAGAGGTCCTCTTCCTTAGCGGTTTGTGTTAATGCTGCAGTCATCCCGTGCTCTTGGAAACTAAGAGGAGTTTTAAAATAAGATACACAAATGGTGGCTGCTTAAATGGCAGACTCCACCAGGGTCACCCAAGGCCCTTCCTGGCGCATTGAGCAACAGTGCTGGCTCCCCTGCTGGGTTCCTCCTTGGCGTGGTGATAGGCGCATCCACACTCTGCGGCAGCGTTGGCAGAATGCCAAAGGCACCCCCTCCCTTTGCTCCGGCTTTTCCTGGAAGTTGGACCAGGATGCACGGATCAGCAAAACTCAGGCTTGGCAAGGTTCTTTGAATTCCACCTCTCAGCTCGTTCCAGCCCTATCAGAGCATGTGCTGCCCCTTGTTTTTCTTTTCACCAGATACAGGCCTGTGTTCTCTGTGCCCAGGTTGCTAAGTGTGGGCATCCACTGTGTGCATTTTGCACTCATCTTCTGAACACTGTTGCTTTTGGTTCTGCAAATCATAGGACGGGCTTGGAAATGGCTGAAGCTCGATAGCAGGTGTCATTCCGGAGCTTGCTCTGTTATGGGAGATGTAGACTGGAAAATTCTGCCCAAAAAGCAACTAGCACTATTCTCTCAGGGACCACTAAGCTGGCCTGGGAAGGGGGAGCCGGAGACCCCCCTCCATTACTCTGGGCAGCTGGTGCTTCTGAGCAGTGTGCAAAGGAGCAGCCACTGGAGTTGCTTTTGTGTCCCCAGAAGCACCACCTGTAAAAGGGCCCGTCAGCCACCGAGCAGAGATCAGGACGCCCTTTCAGCCCGAGAGCATTCAGAGGCCGCGTCCTTGTGGCCAAAGGTAAAGTGCGTGTGCCAAAAGATCAGGACATCAGTCTTTGGAGAGGCATTTCAGCTTCTGAGGATGTGAAAGGAGCCACACAAAAGGTGAAACATCAGCAACTGACTGGCATTCAAGGGAAAACAGAAGAATTTGCAAGAGGGGGCATGGGAATTGCAAGAACCTTGGAGGGCTGGGCCAGGACTTCACAAAAGATCCACAAAAGGTTCCACTTTCCCCATTAGAACCTGCTTTTGTCTTGTATCACGGCATCATAATTTAGAAGAAACACGGCACAATCCACCTCTCTGTTGCATGTGTGCACACTTCAGGTTTCTTGCTTGCCATCTGTCTGGGGTATCTGATTAGGCCGCTGTGAAGGCAGAATGGATCGAGCCGCAATTCAATCCAGCACAGCTCTTCTTCTGTCTGGATCACGCCAGATCTGCAGTAGGTGTGCTATTGGGACCAGCCATGGCCAGCCAGACTACTCTGGGGAAGAGCGGTTCCCCATCGGCTCTCTAAACACCTCCTCTGTTGACATGATCTGGGGACATGTGGCTCGGGTTTCCTTGACCGTAGAAGTGAAGCAAAGAGGGAGAGTTCAGCCGCCTGCTGCTGCCCTGGTCACGCACAGAGCCTCTGGGGGTTTATGCAGCCAGGGAGCTGCAGATTCCGTTGCAGACTCTCCCCTGTGCCCACGTGCTGACAATCCCAACGTGACGCTCTGGCACAGAGTGTGTTGCAAAAGCCCCCGGCACTTTGCCTGCACTACTTAACCATCCTGTAGGTGGGACGGATTATCTCAGCTGGGAGACTCCTTGTTAGCGGGCTGCTAAGAAGGAGTCTCCGTGACAAGCGCTGTTTCAGCACCGCCAGGAAAAGGTCGCTGGTCTCTCTCTCCAGGAGGTGCCCGGTGGAGCAGGCTGGCTGCAGAATCCCATTTGCCACTGCTGCCCCCTGCGTGCCTCCGGACAAGTTCCAGTTGCCTGGTTTGGACTGCAGATCACTGAAGGGGTTGGGCCTGCCTGGGGTATTTGACAGAACTGCCTCATGGAATGAAGCCCCTTGCCACCCCAAATTCATACAGAGTCTGCCAAAAAATGTATGCACACTTCAGAAAAGAAAAACTTGTATACATATTTTAATACTAAAATTGATTGAGACATCGTGAGATTAATCCAGGTGACCCTTGGCCTCCGCAATCACAAGAGGCGAGGTGCTCCGAGTGCCCACTGAGGCCGCCGCACGCGCATGCAGGCTGTGGGAGGACGTGCGTTCGCAGGAAGGCGATCCTGCTGTCTTCCATCTGGGGACACATGAGGAAATTGTCTCAGTCACATCTCCCAGAGCGGACACACACACGCGCGCTCCCTCAGCCCGGATGTCCCCGGGCCGGCAAGATGATTCCTGGTCCCAGGCAAACGCTTGGCGGGTTGAATCCATGAGAAAACTGCTGCAAATAATGTGTGCTTTGGAAAACAGGCATAGACACTGTAATCAATGGGAGAAGAAGGTGGGCCTTTCGAAAAGGGAGCTTTAGTGCAAAAATATGAACTGTTGTACATACAATGAGAAAAAAGCAGTTTGCAATCTGATACAGACTTGAGGTAAAGCTAGCTTCAAGGTGGAATTTCGAGAGTACAGGTTTTTCAAGTTTGCGCATTCCTACTTCTGTATAACATCGCATTCATTACAGCAATAATATGCAGCATTTAATTAGGATCTTATGCTGTATTTTTGTGGATTTCTGAGAAAATTATTTTAAATGAAGCGATATTTATTCGCCTCATGAATTTGTCCGTTCGAAACACAACAACTGGGCAAAACAGTCAGACAAACGAAGACACCTCTTCATGAATCAGACCCGCAACCTCAGTTAAAACCACCCCCCTCACCTGGACAAACCAAAAAGGTTCTGGGGCACAGGGAGCAGGGATTTTGGCAGCAGGGCTGCCGCCCCCATGGGCAGAGAAAGCGGCATGGTGAGTCCCAGCAGTGGCCTGGCCGGGACTGAGTCTTGCCCTGGCTGCGGCAGAGCCCTGCTGCGATTCCCGATCTGCGGGTGGAGAAATCTGCAAGGATTTCCCTGGGCGTGAGAGAATGTCCGGCACCAGCTCCTTCGCCGCCAGGACTGGAGCACTGCGGACAGTAGCTCTGCACAGCTTCCTCCCCTGCTCGCCGGCTTTCCCTCTTGCATCTGCACCGGGCACCAATCTGCCTTTTCAGCCACGCTTTACTTGCTCCTCGGTATCGATCCGGCAGCATGCAAGAAGTCGGCAGACGCACACGTTCCGCTCTGGCTTTTATTTCTATCAAGCATCTTCTGAAGGCACCCAAGCCTGGAATTCAGTGTTTGATCCAGCCTTTAAATTTTGTGGTGCCATTTCTCCATGTTTGATTACTGTATTTTAGACAGTAATTTATGGGCTGCCGTGACCCACTCAGGGAGTTTCAGCTATTGGCAGAAAATAAATAATAAAAAATGAACAAGAGGGGATGGAGGGAAATCTGCAAGAAAAGAAGCTGCTTGCAGTCCCTTTTGCAGGGGAGGGGGGAGGCATTCCTTGATGGAGATATGCGCACAAAAGAAAGATGCAAACGAATGAGAGAAACTAAATGCAGCCTGAATGAGAAACTAAATTTGTTGATTCAGCACCTTTCATTACCACCCAGTGGCCAAAGCTCTCTGTGCCACATTTGGCTTAAAACACTTTTCCATCTGAAGTAAAGGATGAGATGACCTCCTCTGCCATTTCCTTTACAAAGCCCAGCAGGACTGCCGCTGAAATGTACCTCTATGCTCGGAACAGGCAGTGTTGTCCTTCCTCACCCAAACCTAATTCAGGGAATGGGGACATCACCCTTCACTCCTGCAGAAGCTCCAGCACCCTGGGAAATTCCTGAGGAGGCCTGCTTTGGATCTAGGCTTAAATTAGGACCCCAGAATCCAGGGATACATGCAAGCGATGGGCCTTTGGAAGCGTGACACTCCTAACCTTGGCTTTGGCCTAACTTCTCCTATATTGGAATTGCTGTTATGTTCTGCGTTCTGCGTTCTGCATTCTGCGTTCTGCATTCTGCTATGTTATTATTCAGTAGCCCTTGGAGGTGGAAAGGCGGCATAACCAATAGAAACCATATGAAGGAGATACAGTAAAAACAGGTTGATTCAACACAAATCCAGAAAAACAGAGACTTTTAATAAGCTTTAGTAAAAACAGAAGTCCCCATTAAAAGCAGCAGCCCAGGATGCCGTGGGCAAGCCAGTGAAAAGGGTAGCTGCAAATGCAAAGTATGGGCAATGTAGCCCTGAAAGTGGCTCGTGGCCACAGCCCAGGCGCCATTTTGTCTGGACACTTGCAGGTCAGGTTAACTGCACTGCACAAGAGCAAAAATTAGGCATGTTGGAGAAATGTGTGGAAAAATGGCTGGGTGAATAAGAGACACAGGCTTGATTTGACTCTTTCTGCTTGAGTGTCATGGCAAATGCAAAGCAAGAAACGAGAAAAACCAGCACCTCTCTCTCTCCTTCCAAATGGTCTCAGCCCTCGTGCGCAGTGACATAATGTACCCTAAAGGAGTCTGTAATTAATCCAAATAATTGCTGCTCGTGATAAGGAATCACTGTATGGACTGGCAAAGGCAAAAACTTTCACCTTGTTTACGGAGCAGCTGACGTCTCCGTGATTCAGAGGGAAGGAAGTTTCAGCTGATAGTTCATTTGCAAAAGCGATGAAGGAGCAGCAGACGCAGATGAGCTGTGCAAATTTTCCAGCCCCTCTGACATGGTCCATCCCGACTCTGTGCAGTGGCCAACGTTGTCCCGCTGGCATCTTTCACTGGCTTGGCATTGTTTTCAGGCCCTCTTTTGTGGGGCATGTGGAAGATGCAAACCATACAGTGTGGAGAGCAGAAAAATCAGCAAGGAACCGTTCTCGGCAAAGTATGAAGCAGAGATGGCATATGCAAAGGAATGAAAACAGATCACCAGTGAAACCTGTAGCTCCCCAATTACGGGAAAGGGAGGGAGACCTGGTGGCTTTTCAAAGTCTTCCTGGAGCCCAGATGGCTTGGCCTACCAGTCCCATCAGCCCCATGCAGCAGGGGCGATGCTCAGCAATGCTGGGAATTAATTGGGAAAGAGTGTGAGCCGTATGACAGAAAGCAGTCTCTTACCGCCTACACTTACTGATTTATTAGAGTTATATCCTGCCTTTTTCTTTTGCAAAGAACTCTACGTGGCTTACATCATTAGCCTCCTCCTGCTCTCCATCTCATCCCCACAACAACTGCCCTGCGAGGGAGGCTGGGCTGAGAGTCTGTGGCTGGCCCAGAGTCACCCAGTGGGCTCCATGGCCGAGCGGGGACCCGAACCCAGATCCCCCGAGTCCCGGTCCTGCCTACGCCACACTGGCTCTCATTTCCAGACGGCATCTGAATGAGCACCCAAGTAAGGCCCCCTTGGTGGAGCCCCCCCAGGAATAAAGTCCCGTTCACGCCGTCCAATCTCTGCCTCAGTGGGAAGGGCTGCTTTCCCATGTGGCACAAACCCATTTCCCAGCTGATAAATCTGGAAAAGGCATGAAGCTGGGCAGGTGGCTGCAATGCAGGGCCGGCAGCGGAACCCACTGCCAGGTCCCCCTGGGCCCTGCCGGGGTTATGCAAGAGGCCAGGCTGAGGGCTTGCGGATGCGCCAGCAAGGCAAGCCGGGTCTCGTCCGTCCGTGTGCCTCAGTTCCCCCGCCGCAGTTTGCCTGCAGGCTCCTTTGTTTTGTTCTGGAGACAAGAAGCTCCTGCATGCCTGCCTCCAAGAAGCGTCAGGAGATTTTCAGGGCTCCCACCGCCCCGCCACTATCGCTCCCAGATCTTTCTTGCCTGCTGACATCATGAAAAGCCAAACATTATTTATGGGAAGGCTGGCACCTGTTCCGGAATGAGGCGTTTGCCCTTTAATATGCCTCAGTAGCTTCGGGAAACAACGAGGCTGGACTTGCTATTTCCAAAAGCAAGGCAGGTCCAAAGGAAGTGGCAAGATTGGGCTTTCCTTGGATTCCAGGGTGGCCGCTTACATACATGTGGCCAAAAAATGGACAAAGTGGAGCTCACTTTGCATAACGTCAGCCAGCCAGCCAGCCAATATAGAGGACTGCTCCCTGTAAAGAAGGACACCTGACCACCCCACTGGAGGCAGGGGGAAGCGTCCCCTTGGCCCAGCAGAGGGGATGTAACTTGGACCATGTACAAACAACAGGAAAGATCTGTTTGCTCAAAGGAAAATAAAGGTCAAGGTAGAAGGCTTGGTTACTCTTTGTTAATCAGTAATTGAAACTTCAATATAATGCCAGTTTGCAGATTCTGGTGACCCCCCAGCAGCCGCCTCCCTCGCCTCAAGTGCCTGGCTGTAACTTCACCCTCTTCTCTCTCTCGTCCCCGAGTTGGTCCCCCGGAAATGCACGGGGAGCTGGGGGGCTGTTCAAGGCTAAGGGCCACCACGGGCAAGGGAGCGGATCCCCCCACCTCTTGGTGCACGCTTTGCTCTGCTTTGGGTCAAAGCCATCCTTAAAAAGCTGTTGTGCCTGCATTTTATAGCTAGCCAGGCGCCCCTCCTGCGGCTGTCCACCCACGGATGCAAGCAGCACCTTCCCCGCTTTCCCAAACTAGGGTAATCTGCACTTGTGCAAAGGTACATTCTGAAAGTATTTGCATAAAAGCACAACCCTCTGCCTCCCCCCCCCCCCAGTGCATTTTCATGTTATAGCTTATAGCGTTTTCAGTTCCTGGTGTTTATTTTTCACAGGTTTTGCATTTTTGCATCACAGAAATTGCAAAGATAATGTGAAACACCAGCTTGACAGGGCTGTGCAACGGAGGAGGAACCGGTCACTGTGGAATCAGCGGGCGGCTTTGAAAACACCCATGCTCTTGTCAGTCCACCGCTGATCTGTCTGACTTCTCTCCACCTGCCTGAACCTCCCCATTTCTACCACTTGGACTCTGAGCGTTGGAAAGTCCAGAGATGCACCATGGGAAACTGAGGCAGGGCGTGGGGTTAGGGCTCCCCCTTTTGCGTTAACAAATAGGCTGCTTCTGCCCCTGCTCGCACTCAGCCCTTATCTGTGATGAAGCCATTAAGCAAATACGGCCCGCACCGTCACATCTGACCCTGAGTTAGACCAGCCAAAGCAAATGTCATTGACGTCATCGTGACTTAGAGGCCGGCAAAAATATTTGCCTCTCTGGTGGACTTGAGCCACTGCTTGCTGGAACCCCGATGCGCAGACCGCCATTCCTCGGGCGCTCTGGGGTGATTCCCTGCCCCAGAGAAGGTTGCCGCAGGCTGCAGACGCGGAGAAATGCTTTCCGTGGAGGACATTGGGTGGATGGCACACGCATGCAAAAGAGTCATCCTTTGGCTGCGTCAAAACGGTCACACGTGGGCCAAGCTAGCAAATTCCCTCGTCCTCTCATTAAAGACAAAAGGCATCCCTTTCTCAGCTCTGGCCTGGTTCACACAACACAGCCAGCTACCCTGGTGTGCCGTCGCAGCGTTCAGCCCCAGCATGGCATCCGCAGATATTCGCAATTCTGCAGAAAGCAAACAGGCGTAGCACACGGACCGGGAAACATATAAAAATCAGATTTTAAAGTCTGCACGCAGCCAGCAGGGCACTGATGTGGCGATGGGAGAACGAGGATGCCCACAGAAGTGGGTGGAAGGGAGCGCAAGGCCACGCGGTGTAGAGCAGTGGCTGAGAAAAAGCCCTGGGACTTGGGCAGCCCAGGTTCGAGTCCCCGCTCAGCCACAGAGCCCCCTGGGTGACTCTGGGCCAGTCACAGACTCCCAGCCCGGCCACCTCACAGGGTTGTTGTTGCGAGGCTAAGACTGAGAGGAGGAGGAGCTTATGCAAGCTGCCTTGGGTTCCTTGGAAGGGAAGAAGGGGGAATATAAATAGGACACATAAACCTCTCACCACACGTATTTCAGACCACCTGCCTATTTGCACATGCCAGTGGAATGAACCCCATTTCTGGATAGGAGAGGAACGGAAAGGAGCAGAGCAGAGCAGAGCAGTGTCTCTCTGAACTGTGTTATAATAACATCACTGCATTTACTGTAAGATCAGAAGCGTTTAAGAAGTATCCACAGCGAATTAGTACAATGCACCGGTTCACGACAATTAGATCGAAGACCAAATGAATGCAGTACTGGGGTTTGGCACTTTGCCTATCCCCACCCCGGGACCCCAAGAATGTTGTCCTTAAAGCTGGGGGGCGGGGGCAGAGGCTGACCCCAGATGTGCGGCTCTCCGGCTCCCAGACGTGCCTGGCAGCATGGCCCACGGTCAGGAACGCTGAGCATGGGAGGCCAGCCCTCTCCAGATGCCCCCCCCCCCATGGGTCCCTCGCAGCCAGTTTCCCAGCACTGTGCCAAGGACCAGGCTGCAGAGAGACTCACACGAGCTGCACCTGCGAGGGAGCACCCTCTGCCGGGGGGGGGGGGGGGGGGGCATGTCCGTTTGCCCCCCTTCTCCTCCTCCAAGCCCTGGGTCAGGGCTCCACAGCTGCACGGGGACCCCAGCGACCGCACAGGGAAGGCCAGGCCAGGCGAGGGAGACGGCCGTGGGAGCCCACAGCTCCCCCTCGCCCCCCTCGCCCTTCTCCTCCACTCCCCCCAGTACTTTCCAGTGGGCCTGTAGCAGCCAGCCGGGCTGAGCTCGCAGCGGGGACCGCAGCAGGCGACCTGCTCCCAAGGAAGCGTGTTTAGCAGCAGTCGCGCAAATGCCATTTTATTCCTGCTGGCACGTGGGTGCCTTGGTGTGAAGGGAGTTTGAAATGCAAAGCCGTGCGTGCCCAGAGTCTGTCTGTCTGTCTGTCTCTGAAAATCAGCTTTGGCAAGCAATTATTTTGCTGAAACACATCAAGAATGCAGAAGGAGCTGCAGAGCTAGCGAAGGTGGGAGGAGCAGGGAAACAAAAGGTAGTGGTGAGGCAAGACACATTTCACTTCTTTGCTCATGTATTTATGTATTTCATTCCTATACTGCCCAGAGCTGAAGCTGAAGCTCTCTGGGTGGTTTACAACAAAGCAAGAAAACAATAAAATGCAATCGATAAAAACATTAACAAGAATTAAAAAATAATTTAAAATAACATAGAAGAGCATTAAAAGGCAATAAAAGGGCCCAGCCAAGAATAAAGGAAAGACACCTGGGTAATAGTGCCAGGCCCTGAATAACCAGGGAGGTCTGCAAAGCCCTGTACAAAGAGGGCTGTCTTAACCTGACGTCAAAAAGGTCGCAAGTTTGGTGGGTCGGCTGCAGCAGGGAGGTTGCGCCACAGATGGGGACCAACACGGGAAAGGTCTGAGGCCCCGTCCCCAGTAAGAGGGTTAAGTCCAGGGTCTAAAATCTGAACCACCCCTTTGGAAGTAACCTGATTTATTTATTTATTTACTTATTTTTGGGTGGGGGTGGGGAGATGATTTTTAGTCACATAGCAGGAGAGTAGAGGGTCAAAAGACTTTCTGGCCTTTCAGTCCCATCCATTCCCAAAGCCAGGGTGCTGGACCTCTTTGTCCAAGGGCCAAATTCCAATGGTTGGGCCACCCCCCCCCTGCACACACACACACACACGCTGGCCTGTTTTAGTTTCATGGGCTTGCAAACAGCGGTGGGCATGTCACATTTTCAAAAGCGGGGGAACCATGCTCCACCAGGGAAATTGGGCAGGGGAAGGCGCTTCCTTCAGCATTGCCACCCAAAGAACGGGAGGGACTCCAGGAGGCCAGATGGTGCCCGGCGATGCTGCACCCCGTTCCCAAAAAGAGAGGAGCCTGCCGGTCTCTGCCCCACCTTCTTGGGTCCTGAAAGTGCTGGGAAAGGCCGATATTGAACTGCGGAGAAATACGGTCGCAACGCCGCCACTTTAGGAGACGTGTGCCTGAGTTCTGTCCCCGCTCAAGCTCGGTTGCGAAGGAGGATTCCTCCTCCGCCAGAGCTAATCTGCTGTGCCGTGTTTACTGTGTGGGTCTCTCGTGCGAACACTGGCCGTTTCTGTCGCTGTGCCAATTTTCTGCAGCAGAATCAAGAGCAACCGGTTATTTTCAAACTGCCTCCGGCACTCTCCACTACCTCACCTAACCTCTTTTGTTGCCGACTTTTCCACGGCTTGTTTTTTTCCACTGGATGCGTCCTGTTTCAAGCCAGGGCGTTCCTCCTTGTGGCCCTGACAGCACCCCCGGAAGCCTGCGGGACCCTTGAGAGCCTCTGGCTTGCTGGCTCGGCAACTGCGGCTGTGCACCACGAAGGAGCTCCTGCTACTGGAGAAGCTTCCCGAACGTGTGTTTCCGGGAAACTTGAAGCCCCCCCATCAGTAGTGAAGGGCAGGATTTCTCCGGAGAGCATCTGCCTACCTCTCCCTCTTGCCCGAATTTCCTATCTGCAGGATGGTTTTAACACGGCAGCTCCCAAAAAAGCGAGGCGCTTCTGAAGCCTCTGTTTCGCAGGATTGGTTTGTTTTTCCTCCGTCTCCACTGCGCTTGGCGCCTTCCCTTCCATCTCAGATGGGCTTCTGCGGCAGTGGCAGGTTGCTCGCCTGTGGCTGCTGCTCCTGGCGAGGTCCTCTGCGCGCTCACACGTGTGGGGTTGGCCAAGGAGCGCAAGACCTGGATCGGACCTGCACCCCACGCCACCCGCCAGGTCCCCAGCCCCTTGGCGCAGCGTGTTTCCTTCCTGCTCTGGCAGCTCTGGCAGTAGCATGAGTGTCTCTTCTTTGGTGCGTCTTGTGCGCACACGTTTTTGCAAGAGGGGCTCTGAGAGCAGCACCCGTCAGAACTGGGGGTCTTTCTCACAGCAGGGTGATGGGAAGGTCCCAGGCAGTAATTCCATCTTTCTTTGCTGAGCAGCTTCCCTGGAGAAAGAAAGTGGGCAGAAAAAACGGTGAGGAAACATTGGAGGGCTCCGAGTCGCAGGCAAGAATGTCGAAGCCTCCTTCGGATTCTGTGGACGAGTGCCGGAAGGCCTACATCCGGAAGCACCCCCGGCATGGCCTTTTCCACTTGTATCCCCACGTGGAAAGCAGCTGCCTGCAAGCTGGGCTGGCCGTTTCCGCCCCCGCCGGGACCAGGTCTTTTGCAAAGCTCCTGTGCCTGCTTGCGATTCTGCTTGGATGCAGCGCAGTCAGGGGTGCTGGACCCGGTGCAGCCCAAGGACACATCTGATTTCGGAGAAGTTCTCAGGTGGGTGGGACCAAAGGCGAAAGTGTCATGGCTAAAATAGCAGCAGAAAACACACAAAAGCCAAGAAACGAGCAAAGAATTGGCCGTCTAGAAAAGGTTCTCTGGCTTCTAGGGACCCCGGAGGGCCAGATATGGTCCTCCTTTCTTCACCCTTGGTCTAAAACTTTGGAGAAGCTAAAACTCATCTCCATCTTCCTCCAGCCTGGTGCCTTCTGAATAAGTTGGACTACAACTACCACCATCCTCAGCCAGCAGGAGGACCGGCGATGGTGGAAGGGCACCCAGGTGGGGTGGGGAAGCCTGGGACAAGCCGTCCTGAACTAAGTGGACAAATAGCCAGAATCAGGACCGGGAAACTGCTCTTGGCTCCGATGCTGGCAGCCGCAGAGCCAATTTTAGGAGTGCACGGGTCAGAGCTAGCCAGAAAGAAGTTCTTCCTTACTGGGCTGGTTCAACAGGTGCCAGTGTGGAGTCTGGCCTTCAAACCACAGTGCAGTGCGAGGCTCCCTGAATCTTTCAGCCCAACCTACTTATCAATTTTAACTGTTTCTAGACCACCTTTCCGAACAGAAAAGCTGCTTCCAAGCCAGCTTCTCACATGTGAATTCACAGAAGTGCAGACTTCAATGAACTTTTACAATAGCAAGGCAGAAAAAATAATAAAACATGACCTATAAAACAGCCCTAAAAACCAACTAGCTATGTATCCCATGTTTATACCACTTTCTGGGTGGTTTATAAGAATTAAAGCTCCAAAATACAACATAATATTAAACCATTAAACATTTAAACAGGATAAAACCAGGGTACAAATTGTCAGCAGGAAAGATCTCAAAATGCAAGAAAGTGTATTTAAAAATAAATGGAAGGACTGAAACAGCCGGGACAATAAAAAAAGCTGCGGGAGAAGAACCAGGCTACCCAAAAGGACTGTTGCACAGGCAAAATGAAGGATGGAAGAACCTTTGATTCCATTCTGGGCTCCTTGAATGCCATAAATATAATATAAATATGATACAATACATATTATTATAATAAATAGAGATATGAACTTTTATGAAATAATAGGTTCATTCTATAAATTATAATTATATATGATAAGAGGGCCATTTTGTCAGAATTGTGTATTTTGCCTAAAAGGAGTTTACGCTGCATCACGTCCTGCAGCGTTCCTGCCATGGCACTCCGCTCCGAGGGCGCCCTGCGGCATTCCTGGGCAGAGGCGACACAAGGCAGCGCCCACAGCTTCTCTCTTTGTGGGGTCCCCCGGGTTCCCCTTGACCGTAAAACCAGATCCCCGGCCAGGCGACCCTTTGTCCGCCCAGCCCAGTTCTCCTACGCTTTGCAGAGCTTCAGTGCCATCGCCAACCCTGCCTTGCCCAGTCCGTGTGCTGCGGGGAAAATCGTCAGCACGGCGGCTGGAGGAAGGGGTGGGAAAGCCAAGCTGGAGCTCCAGGGACGCAGCCTCGGAGGGCCCCAGCACTGTGGGGCAAGGCAGGTCTCTTCGAAAGACAGCACTTCCCCCTGCGAAACCCGTGGAGGAAGATTGCCAGCACCGGGCCAGTCCTGCCCTGGGCTCAGGCCCCTCACCAGGTTTGCAAACAACAGACAAGCGACCATCAAGCCCTGCAGTTCGTAACCCGCAGGATGTCCTGAACTATATGAAATGCTGATTGCTACCCAAGCATTATCGGACACGGTGTAATAAGGCAGCCTTCCCCAACCGGGTTGCGATTTGGCTAGGGCTGCTGGAAGCTGCACCGAAAACATCTGGAGAGCAGCAGGTTGGGAGGCGGTGGTCGGGGGCCGGGCTGGCGCCGGTTGATCCATGCAGGGGGGAAGAAAAGAGGCAAGACCGAAGATGCTGAGCGAAGCCAGGGAAGTGCTCTGGTGCTGCGCTCATTCTGTCAGGACCCCGCTCAGTGTCGGGACAGGTTTAAAGGGTTTGCGGGGGCTTTCTGAGCTGGGACACAGCTTAACAGAGAGGGCCCTTCCCTCTAATGCCTGCCGAACCTTGTAATCTGAGGGGGTGGGGGTGGGGGGGTCCTTGCAGCAACCAAGTTAACCACACATCTGGGCACTCGAAAGTGAGAAGTGGGCAGAGGGAGAGCACGACTGCTCCTCCGTCACCTGTCTTGCACAGCACCTGCTCCCAGACACGGCTTCACGCAGCCATCCTCTGTGGGGGAGTGTGTGATAGGAACGCTCTCCTGGCAAAATCCAAAGGCATTGAAACCAACCGAGCGAGCCACTGAGAGCAGGAGTGCCCCCTTCAAGGGCAAACCAGGTGTGCAATCTGCCAGGCAGCCTTTCCGGTTTCACGGCACTCTTGCCCGGGTGGGACCTCCGGTGTGGCGCCTTCTGCCCATTCAGGGCAACGGTTTCGTTCCTCCGGGCTTGAACGATCCCCTTCCGTGCCCATTCTGCCCAGTCTTCATAACAGTACCGCCCTGAGACACTGTGAAGGGTGGGATAGAAACCCTTTATGTCAATCAATCAATCGATTAATCTTCATTACGGATCAGTAAAAAAGTGCTGCAGCCCGAATGCATGGGATTTCTTCTTCCAGGCCACTGTTTTTCCTTTGGTGTCCTGCTTCTTGAGATGGTAAGCCCTGGCTTTGTTTTGTTTTCAAATTACAGGCCACCTGGAATGCTTTGGCCATGTATAAATATTGTAAATAAATACAGAAATAGATACCTGTGATTATGCTGAGTTGCAGCTCACCTTTTGGCATCTTCTTTCTCCAGCAAGGATAACTCAAGGGCTGGAAGCAGCCGGCAGCTTAGACTGGGCCTCCTTCCCCCTGAGAAAAGTGGGACGCTCTCTTTGCAAACTGGGCACCTCAGTGCTCCTGCCTTCGCTGGGGCCCCAGGTAAGGCAGCGGTAGCCCGACCATCAGGCCTGACCATTGGGAGGGGCACTCACTGAGTTTGGGCCCGGGCAAACGTCCGGCCCCATCACTAGGGTTGGGCTCCAGTCCACCAACTGATCCAAGGGCGGTCAGTTGGGCAATCAAGTTCTTCAAGCAGGGTGCAGAACCTCAGCCTGGGGAGAAACGCACCAACTAGCCTTTTTGGGTGGTGCAGACAGCTGTGCCCCCGGCCCAAACCACTTCCCAACACCCATTTTACAAAGCTAAAATGCCCCCCCCCCCAAGTTTCAGAGCCTGAAGCTAAGACAACCTGGAACCGGGTGTATTTTAGATTCCCTGCCATCCATCCCACCAGGAAAATGCAGTCCGCAGGGGAGTCTTCCAAACGGCCTTCGATCCTCAGTCCAGAGCAGCTCCATAGCCCTGGCCTGGAGCATGCCTTTCCTTCAAGATTTACTTCTTGCTTTTGACAGGAAGATCCTCAAGGCGGAGTGGAAGGCTGTAAGTGTCCACCCACCTCAATCCCAAACAGGTGGAAGCCCTTGAATTTTGGCTGCGCGTGCTTCACCACTGTCAGCTCTGTTGTCCCAGCAAAGGTAATTAGACTAACTAGACATATTAGAAAAATGACCTGTCATCTAGAAGCCCCCAGTCCCTTCCTGGAAGATTCCCGAAGCCCCGTGGCGGTGCCCCTGAGGCCTGCCTTCCCCGTGGCAAACGCAAGGGATTCGTTCCCCTTTACTCCCCTTTGTTTGGCCTCATCCAGAGTGCTGCATCCTGTTCCAGGCACCACCGTTTGGGAAAGATGCAGACCTGCAGGGAAGGGCTTGGAGGAGGGCAACAGGGATGGTCCGGGGACTGCGAGCAAAGCCCTGTGAGGAGAGATGGGAAGAACTGGGCATGTTCAGGGCCGTCTGAACGCAGGGGCCTGATGGACACTTGCCCGTGGGCCCCATACTAATCTGGGTATGTTAACCCTTGGGAAATGGGGAAACTTCCAAAATTAACAGGAGTGGTAGTTGTGGTCGAGGCCCCAATGCACTGCTTTGCCCGGGGCCCATCATGCTGTTCAGATGGCCCTGGGCATGTTTAGCCCTGAGAAGAGAAGACGGAGGTGGGGGGAGAGCACGCTATAATTACTTGAAAGGCTGCCACAGAGAGGAAGGACAAGGCCTCTTCTCCATCATCCCCAAGTGCAGGACACGGAATCACGGGCTCAAGTTGCAGGAAGCCGGGTTCCAGCTGGACCTCAGGAAGGGCTTCCTGGCTGTTGGAGCGCTACAGCAGTGGAACCCACGGCCTGGGGAGGTGGCGGGCTCTCCCACACTGAGGCATTCAAGGCGCAACTGGGCAGTCATCTGGGGGGTGGTTTGACTGGGAAAATACTGAGCGAGGGGTTGGGCCCAATCCGGATTCCCTGCTGAGGCTCAACAGGGAGAAAGGGAGGGGAGGGGACATGGGTTGCGGGCAGGGGTCCCAGTGCTGCTGACCACGAGGGGCTCCCATGCTGCCACCGCTAGCAGGCACCGCTCACGGAGCGGACCTGGCTGCCCTTCTGGGGCGCGGGGCAAGGAGAGGCGGTCCACAGACAGGCCGGTCAATGATACTCGGAGGGTCTCCTCAGCTGGTGGAGGGTGGTCCTCTGCTGAAGGGTGGAGGAGAGGGTTAGCGTCAGGGCTCTCTGGCTCTGCAAGATCGGACTTCTCAGAGCTCCACCATGGAATGATTCAGCCATGGGCCTTCCTGGGACCATTTGTAAAGGGCTGGCTTAGGGACAGGCAAGGCTCTCACCGAACTCGCGCTGAAGCGACAAGGAGGCCTGGGGAGGCTGAGGAGCTGCCTCTGGCGAGTTGGCCGCCTCCTGCCGCCCAACCGCATGCAGTGCAGGGGGGAATTAGGTGTGGCTTTGGGCGCCATTTCATAAGAGCGAGCATTTTAATATCGCATGGTGCTGATGCCAGCAGCTGCTAAAGCTTGATGACAACCTGGGGCAGTCGCTCAGGCTGCCGCACGTCTTGCTTCTGCTTGGTCACGTTGCAGGAATCGTCATGCTCCAAGTGACCATCACGCATGTCCTGGGCTATTTGCAAAGCTGAGAAACTCTCATGCGCACCCCTCCAGTAGAGGCTGAGAAACATAAAACATAGAAACAGAGCGAGTCAGAAGGGGTCTCCCAGGCCATCTAGTCTGACCCCCGGCTCCAGCCGGCTCCGCTCACGACATGCCCACTGTATGCACATCCAGCCTGTCCTTGAACACCCACACCGATGGGGCCTCAGCAACCTCCCAGGGAAGCCCATTCCACACCCTCGGGGTCCTGACTGTCAGGAAGTGCTTCCTGGCACCCAAATTGCACCTGGGTTCCCTGAGCTTTGCTCCATGGGAGCGCGTCCTGCCTTCCTCTGCAGGGGAGAACAGGCCTCTACCCACCTCCGTGTGACACCCCCTCACATATCTGCATGTCTCCAACAGATCCCCTCTGAGTCTCCTCTTCTCCAGGCTGAAGAGCCCCAGTTCCCTCAGTCTCGCCCCATACGGCATCCCCTGCAAACCAGCCACCAACCTTGTGGCCCTGCGCTGCACTGACTCCAACCTGGCTATATCCTTCCTGTAATGAGGGGCCCAAAACTGAGCACAATACTCCAGTTGCGGGCGCACCAGAGTCGTATAGAGTGGTGGTAATACCTCTCTCAATCTAGAACCTCTTCCCCAACCTAGCGCCCTCCAGTCAGGCAGGACTACAGCTCCCGTCAACCCCAGCCAGCAAGGACGATGGCTGTGCTGGCTGGGGATGTTTGGAATTGTACCGGAAGCCCATCTGGCAGGCACTGAAATGGGGACAGCTGCCCTTAACAGTCCGTCTCCTTTGCTCAGAAAGCATCTGACTCACCTCTAGCTGTAGGCTATTCAGTGGTTATTATGGGCTGTGGATTCCCATGATTGGGTTTATGGAGCTTGGTCTGGAATGGATCGTTGCGATGATTAATTGGAGGGTAAACTCGTCATTTTCTCAGGATCTCTGTGGCTTAAGCTGATTGTAGCAGTGTTTATACATTTGCTGGTTTAGAGTGTTGATTTTTTCCACTGCAATTATGCCTTCAACCATTATCCTCTCGGCTTCCTTTCTCCTACCCACTTCGAACACTCACCCTCACTGTATACATTTAATACTTCCGTGGCTGTAGGTAGAGAGGGTCCCTTTGGCAGAATTGTCTCAGGAATCGCAGCAAATGCTACCAACCCGCACTGGCTTTCTAAGCCACGTTCAGACAGAAAGTATCATTCCCTGCTCCTTGCAAATATCTAAAGCTGGCCACGCATTTCTTGCCGCACCGTGGAAAAATGCCACTCCCCTGGACAGAGCATGGCTGCAGACCGAATCTACTTTGCACAAGTCCGTTTTTCGAGGGGAAGCTAATGGACGATCCCTCACAAACAGCACCCCTCCACCATTGCCCCCCCCACTGCTCCCATCACGGCTTCCGCTTTGCCAACAGTGGGGAAACAGATAACCAAAAAGTGAGGGAAGGTGGCACGGACGGGTCCTGCCTGTGTTTATTGTAAGCTCTTTCAGGGAACTGATCGGCCGATGAATGGTACAAAAATATTCCAAATAGGAAAATGAATGCGTAAAGCTTTTATGTGCTAATTTTTATAAATGAAATAAGGAATATGGTTGCGTTATAAATGGAGCCCTGTGTGGTGTGAACTGCACTCCTCTTTGGAAAGGGATGTCTTCTATTTGGGGAAAATCTCTCTCTTCCTTGCAAATAGTTTGTGTGGCTGCAAGGTTCCCTCGTTACTAGGTGTTTTTGTTTTGCAAGGACACAGTGACTGAGTTAATTAATTGAAGTGTTTTTTTATCACCCTCCTCTGGCAAAAAGTCTCCTGGAGCAGCTGACGTGCAACCAGTAAAACAAGATGGTCCCTCCCAGGGCGCATGATGCAAAAAGACACAGCACATGAGGAACAAGGAACAGGGAGGGGAAAAGAGCAATGAAGATGACTTTCAGCTGGGCTGGCAGAAGGACTCCACTTCCCCAGTCAGTTCCTCCCTTCTGTCACGTCCTGTGGTGCTTTCTATTGGATTACTCCAGCCAGGGCAGACTGCAAAAATCCTCATGAATCGCAGAAATAGGCAAGCATTTATGAGACAACCTAGAACTCCTGGTGAGGTGCAGCTCTGGAGGTGCTTTGCTGGTAACAGCCCTGATGACAGCCGCGCGCTCCAGCTCAAATCCAAATCCCGCCAAGGAGAATTCGTCTGCCACCAACAGGCATAAAGAGCCCCATTTGCACCGGGAAATTGAAGTGACTTTGAACTGCAGGTCTTCCGGTCCTGGAGGAGTGCCAGGCCCAGGGGCTAAATCCTGGCCTGCAGAGATGGGAGAAAGAACGAGGCCGCCCAGCATCTCCGTTTTCCACCCAGCGCTCACGCTGCCTCGTTCTGACTGCGCGCATCTTTCCCTGACCCTCTCTAAAAAGCGCACATTTACAGACCTACAACCCGCCCCCCCCCCACACGTTTCTCCAAATGGACACTTTTCCTCCATAGGATGAAGTGTGAAGAAGCTGTGGGGGGGGGGGTGCGGGGGTGCATTTTTGGAAGTATTCAACTGCAGGAGCGCACTTCTAGATGCAAATGTTTGTGCCTGGGGGTTATGAACGAGACCATTCGGAATGGAAATGAATTTCTGGAGTCCCCCTCAAGAGCTTTATATCTTCAGACCAGGTCTGGACTGGCATTGTTTGATTGGCATTCAAACAAAAGGATTCCTGGAAATAAAGAATGTCCTGTATAGATTTGGACAAATCTTTGGCCCGCCGTAACGGACTCCCCTCGGCAGTTTTGGGGGGACAGTACAAAAAGATGCCCTGGTCAGAGTGCCTCTGCCCCCGCGGGAGGGGCAGAGAGAAACCATCCTGCTGAGGTGCACGTTCTGCCGGGATATTCGCACTGCACTCATCTCCCCACAGATGAACTGCTTCCCGGGCTG
The DNA here is from genome assembly GCF_004798865.1 of Varanus komodoensis. NCBI lineage: Eukaryota > Metazoa > Chordata > Lepidosauria > Squamata > Varanidae > Varanus > Varanus komodoensis. The sequence goes on along the minus strand of NW_025335701.1, from coordinate 10,722,172 downwards.
TATGGAACCGCAGTATATTTATAGATTGCTGTCTGACACTAACCCAACAATAACATAAAGTGTTGCCAAATGCTTTGAGGCCGCGATGGATGTCCGAAGGCAGATCCTGGGAGAGGTTGTCTCTACCTAGTTGGACCAGGACAAAGTCAAGGATTGCCACCGATTTAAGATGACTGATACTGTGTTAAAGTATTTATTAATCTAAGTGGGGTTTTAATATAGATAACGTTTCGTGTATTTACTCTTTTAAATCTATGTATTTATTGAATGGGGCTGGTCTTTGATCGCAATAAAGTTTATCTGTCTACCTACTACCTACCTTAAGTTTTGCAGCTTAAGCTGTTGGATTCCTGCTTTCTCACAGGTGTGAGTCCGACCTCCAGGGGAGCATGCCATATGTTCACAGGGAGGCAAGCCTGTGTGGACACCCCATCCATGCACGTGGCTTGTGGCCAAGGTGGCCGGTTGTGCAACCAGCATTCTGCGGGTATTCACAGACCTCCTCTCAGCTTGGCTGGCTTCCTAAGCAAGGGCCAAACACCTGGAGTGGCCTAGCGAACAGAAGCGGGTTGCATTCTGGAGAGGGTGCAGGTGACCCAGTGGGATGGGGGATGTGCTTCTTCTGGCCTGGGCATGCTGGGTATTTTGACTTAATTCCGAGAGTCAACAAGTGCAGAATTGAATGCAAACTGGGGTGGCGGGCACAATGGAAGAGAATCGCTTTCACGTGCACTTGATTCAATGTGCGTAACTTTACCAGGATCCTACATTTAAACAATTAAAATGTTTGCCTTGCTCATCCAAATTCTGAGAGCAGAACAGTGAATTCTGCAATGATTCTTCATTCTCCATTCTGCAATTTTATGCTGCCTTTGCTTTGATGGGTTCTGGTGGTTGCTTTTCCAAAGACTGTAGCTTGTTCCACAACCACAGAATATCTTCTTTAGCCTTTCTTCAAGGTTCTGAGATTTCAGAAGGCATCTAGAAGGGAACAGAGTTAATGGTAGCTGACAATGAAAGTGATCTTTGGGTTGCGGTGGAAAGCAGGCAAAAATGCCCACCCAGGTGTGGCTGCAGTGGAAAAGGCAGACTCCTTAACAGGAAAAGCATGGGAAATAAAACTGCCAAGATCGTCTTGCCCTTACACAAACGTGTGGTGTGGTCCATGCTTACAATACTGTGTGCAGTTCTGGTTACCGCAGAAAGATACTGTGGAGTTGGAAAAAGGGCGGCTGACACCAACTCAAATGATCAAAGGACTGGAGGAACCTTCCACAAGCAGCGATTCCGATCTCTGGATCATTTGGCCAAGAAGAAAGGTGAGTAAGCAGAGGCAGGATCGAGGCCTGCGGAACCGTATGTGGTGTGCAGGAATGACTCAGGAGGCACCTTTCTCCTTCAATCCAGCAGGTTCGTTCCCTGAAGCAGGCAGGTGGGAGGTTCCGGGTTCGTCCAAAAAAGGACTTGGTCAGACAGTGTGTGGCTGAAGGATGGAATTCACTTCTGCAGGAGGTGGTGACGGACAACAGCTCGGAAGGGGCCTGGGCAAATGCGTGGAGGAGGAGGCTGCCCACAGCGGCTCGTTCTGACGACTCCGCGCTCCCTGGCACAGGCTGCCCACGTGCGTCTGTCGCTGGGGATCTCGGACGGAGGGGCGGTGCCCTCGTACCTGCTGCGGGAGCTTCCCGAGGACGGCCACCATGGGGACAGGCCGCCGGCCGGATGGATGGACCCTTGCTCGACCGAGCTGGGCTCCTCTCCTTTGACCGGTGTGGCCACTAGCCGTCCGGGCCGAGCCTGGAGGAGGCGGAGAAGCCCACTTTCTGCAGCCGCCCCTTCCTTCCGCCCCGTTGCTGCACTTGCATGGACTCCTGGTGGCACGCAGCTCGGAAGGCGGCCCCTGGGCACCCCGCCTCTCCCCACCTCCCAGATCCCATCAGATGCTTGGAAAAGCGACAAAATGCACACAGGCTGGGAGATGGCACCGGGGGAGCGCACGCCTCCTCCGCGACCGCTTCTCCAGAGTAAACAGCCTGTTAAGAAACCTTGACCTGATTTGTTTTTAATCTCATGCTTCGGCATGAACATCCATAAACCTCCCATGCCAGGTGCAATCATTGCTCAGTAAATTAATCATACATAATTACTGACTTTGAATCTCATTCGTTCGGCTTCCAGTTTCCCAGCCGAAGTCAGTGAAACTCGCTCGTCCTCGTCCTGTGCCTCACCCCTCTCCTTTTCCTGCACACACAAGTGATTCAGCCCGGGGCTTGGACCCCGGCCGAGGTGTCCTTCCGGGGCCCCATGGGCTGTCCGGCATTCCCCTTCGCTCACGGCATGCGAAGTCAGCATCTCTCTCGCTGGGCAGAGTTCCTGCGCTCTGGATTTGTTGGACCAGGCTCCATAAGCGCATAAGCAAAGCCCTGCGGCATCAGGCCAAAGGTCCATCTAGGCCAGCACTTTTCAGACATGGTGGCCAGCTGACTGTGCACAGGATCGGTCAGGGTGGGTGCGAGACCTCCTCCTGCCCAGCCCCTCGGCAGCTGGGGTGCACAGGCTTGCCACCTCTGGAGAAGGAGGGAGTCCACGGCCAGCAAAACAAGTAGCCACAGGTAGCCGCCTCCTCCATCAGTTTCCCCACCCTGGCGCCTTCCAGAAATATTGTACTTTATGTCCTAGAATTCATACCGTTAGCCATGTTGGCTGGGGCACATGGGAGCTGAGATCCAAACTGGGGCAGAGCCAGACTAGACTCAAGAGCATAAAAGGAATCAAAGGCAAGTTGCCAACCCAAGTTAATCCTTTTCCCCAAGAAGCACTCCAAGCAAGTGCAGTTTCACATTTTAAATTCCTTTAAATCTTGGTGCCCCCAGGAATACAAGAAAAGAAGGGAGTTAGTTGCTACTGCTGTGCCAAAAAAATTTCTCCCATATTTTTATTTACCATTCCCCACCCGTTTCCTAGAAAAAGAATTGCTTTTGGAAAGAAGGGCAAAGGAGAAGGGGAGTGCAGAAATTCACTTCAGCGTTGTATCCTGGCACATTTTTCTGACTTGTGAGGCAGCCGAGGAGTGGGCTTGGTTGCCGAGTCTTCCCAACCATTCCTCCGGCCCCCTGCAGCACCCTTGGCTTCCCACTCTGCAGTGAAGGTCTAGAGGCAGCGCTGGGAGAGGAGCCATCTCCTGGGGCTTGTGTGCTTCATGGTGCCCGGGCAGCCTAGAAGTTGCTGAGCTGTGGAAAGGCATGTGATAGAAGCCAAAAGCATCAGAGGGAAGCCTGGGATTGGCTAACCAAAGAAACTTGCAGGATATGTGCTAAAACACCTCAAGAATGGAGTAGAAAAATGGAAGCCTCTTTCAGGGGGAGGAAAGCTCTTCCGCAATAGGAAAGTCCATTTTTACACAGGGAACGCTCTGTACTTTCCATGGAACTGGTTAAGGTCTTCTCACACTTGTGCAGGGATGCAAAAGAACGGTGGAGAAAACGCCAAGAAAATTCTGCAGAGCCACCTGGGGTAAAGAAAAGGACAACTCAGTACTTTCCAGAGAAAAGTGTCTCCTGAGCGACTTTGGATGAGCTCAGGGTGTCCTTCAGAAAACAACCCGCGAGAGGGAAAATTCAAGGAAGCACATCTCAGGGATCATCGGACTCCTGTACAAGAAGTTATTCCATTCCTGGAAGATAAGCCTTCTTGGTGAGATGAGCTCCCCACGCATTGGGGGTCTGCAGGGCTCCTTTGCCCCCGCTACATTGCTATTTTCCTGTTAAGCACAGCAGAAAGGAAGGAGGGAGAAGGACCCCTGGCAATCCTGAGCGACCAGTGGAGAGGAGAGATGCTTTCTTGTTCTGAAACTGGTCTCTGACAGTGATGCTCGGAGGCTGGAGAACCGGCCTCCATGTGCAGGGAATCTGGTGGGCCTCCATGAGGAGCTGGTGGATTGGCTTCCAACCGCTGGGGGTAGAACTGGGCCTCCTGAATGAGGTTCTCTCGCCCCGGTGGGGCAAGGATAGCTAAAACAGCAGCAGGGAGACTTGGGTTCCGCCTGATCAGCTGCAAGGCGAGAGCCCTGGAACCACCCGCCGTCTCGCCCTCCTACTTCACCAGCCCACTGAGAAGTAAATATGGGGTGGAATTGCCGAGGGGGCCCTCATGACCCCTCTGAGGATGGTGGGAAGCAAACGGGAGTAAGCAGAACAGACCAGAGGCCACTTCCTCCTCTCTGGAATGTGCTGCTCTTCGGCCGAGGCCGCCGGAAGCCGGCCCCACGTTCTGATGCTTCCTTGCCGTCCTCCTTGCATGGCGCTTTGGCGCAGGAGCCCTTTGCTCTTTGCGCTCACTCCTCCAGGTATGAGCCATCTGCTGAAACAAAGATGCTACAGTCTGCTCTTCCCATGAGTCACAACGTCTGTAATCCCAAAATTGAGATAATTGCGAGAAATTATGGTGTGCTCCCCCCTCCCCAACCAGCATCCATCAACACGGACGGCACTCAGACTTCAGCTTAGCCTGTTGATTGTCAGTGATTTCAAACCACAACCCAAAACAAACAATGAGTTTTGAATTCTTGGCTTGGGCTCTTGGATTTCGGCGGCTATGTTTAGCAGTATTTCCTACAGAGCCTGCTGCAGTATCGTGCCAGCCGAACAGCCTGTCTTCGGGGCCCGGATCCCCGAGCCTTTTGGCTCTGCAGCTGGGCGAGCAAGCTAGGGCTGCACAGAAGCGACCTTCGTGGCCGCCACGGCCGGCGTGCAGCGCAAACCTTCCAGTCGGCTGGGCTGGTAGGAGCACTACCATGCTGGAGGCTGCTAGGGTGGCCAGTGGCCTGCTTGGGAGGGAGCAGTCCTCTGTGCTGAGCCCTGAGGACACTTGGCCGTGCTTTGGCACTATTGTTTCTAATTTGGCATTTCCGTAGAAAAGCCTGCGTTTTCCAAGCGGCATCCTCTATTTTTGTGGTGTATCGGCACCCACATTATTGAAGGGAAAACTGGCTGGACCTCACCAACAGCGGCTGCCCTCTCCTGGCTCAAGGAGCCTCTGTGCTTCTCTCCGTCGGCACGGCTGAGGCGCGGCACGGGACGGCTCTCCGTGTGCCACATCGCCGCGCTTCCTGCCGCCCCGGCCCCGGCCCTCGCGCCGGCTTCCACACACCCTCGCAGAGCATCCGAGCATTGCTGAAGGCACGGAAAAGCGTGGTGCAAAAGGGCAAGGACTGTGAGCACAGAAAATAAACGGCAGCTTCCAAGAGGCAGGGTTCTGCGTGTGCTGGAGCAAGAGGAAGGCGTGTTCCCCGGTGCTGAACACAGATTCTGGGAGAACTTGGGGGTCCGTGGTTTTGTCTTCGCAGAACTCCTGCGCCCTGTGCTCCCTCCTGGTTGATTTCCCAATGGGCTGGAAGCCCCTAGAATTCTACCACCCAAAGTCCCACCTGTCCCAGCCTGGGCAGGTCTCATCTTTAGGACAGCATTCACATCCTCAGAATTGGTTTCTGCCATTCGTTTTGCTGTCAGGAAGGAAGGTTGCTCATTTGGCATGCTGGTGATAATTGCATCTCCAGAGCTATATTAAAAACCCAGACCTTCTAAACACTCTGCTCTTGTTTGTACCTGAATGCTCGTAAATTTGTCTGTTCGCAGAGCGCTGGCACCCGGCCCAGATCTCCCCGCACGGCCGGGGCGCTCCCTGAAGTGGCCCGGTGCATCTCTCTGTCAGAACGGGCACGGTTTGCACGCACGGGAGAGCGGCCCAAGGAGGCTGTGGGTCGAGGAGGCACCCTTGGGATTCCGTGGTGAAACTGAGCACAAGGAATTCCGATGCCGTTCTCCCACTTGGCTTGACCAAACATTCCTCCTTCTCCATAGAAGCTCAGATGGCGAGCTCAAATAGCTTGGAGCAGGGACAGGAAGGGACAAGGGGTTGTCCAGGGTCAGCAATCCCAGGCACAAGCTGCCTCGGGCCAAACCCGTGTGCTTTGTGTGGGGTTCAAGATGGCATCCCGAAATGCAAGTCGGGGCACATTTGGGGTTGAACCTTGGAGCCAAAGCCCAGCATCCAAAGCCCAGAGGGTGGCTGCTGATGTGGGGGAGGCACCCCCAATTCACTCTGGTCCTGCCACTCCTGAAGTGACTCTCATGTGAAAAATCAGGGCCGGGAAGCAGTCTTGTGGAGCAGAAAGCACCATTTTCTCTGGCCTTTTGAGAGGAAGCATAGAATGGCTGTGAAGAGGATGCATCTTTTCAGAGAAGCTTTTCTGTAGATGCAGTTCTAATCTTTTAGGGAGCAAGTTCATGGCCCTGAAAGATTGTCTGTGGAGACTCAAGCCGCTGCGGATCCCATCCCCTGAGATTAGAGAAACCCCCCTCTCCTCTCGCCTTCCCCTTCATAGCCAGCTCAGGAAACACCACACGGGCTCTTCTCTGAGGTCAGAAAAGGAACCTTGGAGAGAGGGGAAAGGGGTGTCCTGATGGGTGGGGAGGGAAGGAGGCCGGGGGGCTCCTGAGCAGCGCCAAGTGCCCCCAGCTGCCTCACTTCCCCTTTCCAAGGGCCCATCCAGCAAAATCTGCTTAAAATTTTGTCTGCAGCATCATCAAGTAGAATCTGAATGTTAATAAATGAACGTTTTAGCAGATGGAAAGGCAGTTGGAGGGTGGGAAAAGGAAGCCTTTGTGGGGTGGCCTGAAGGGCCGATGGGTAAGTCCTGGCATCCATCACAACCCAGTTGCAATTTCATTGCCACTGCTGCATCCGAATGCATCTGGTCAAAAGGAGAGGCCCCAGCTCCAGTCAGGAGCAGAAATGTGTTTCCTAGGAAAAGACCAGAATGAGGAACCCCCTGCAGAAATCCCAGGAGCAGGGATCCCACCCCAGGGAGAGGCAGTCCTCACTCACGCCCTTCTCTGCCCCCTCCTCTTGCACAGGAAATGACGCAAGCCGGTGGCACATGCTGCCGTCGTGCTCCGACGCAGGCCCGCCTGGCCCATGTGCCACCGGGCCTGGTGCGAGAGCGAGAGGCACACAGACGCACAGACACAAACTCCCCACTCCTGAGCAACCGAAATACTTGTGTGTGCTTTGCAACACCTCTGCGGCTGAGCCCAGGTGCCTGCCACCCGCAGGAAACACGAACTCCTGCAGCCAATTGTTGCTGCCCGAGCACGCCTTATTTCTCACCCACTCCCCTTAGATCGGCTGCTGAGATTACCCCGCCAAGCCACGGTTTTCCTGTCCATCCGGGCTTCCTGACCTCTAATTTGATACTGCATTCCCCTCCCTGAATGCAGATCAGAGATCTATATTGCATTGTTTGCAAAGCGTCCATTCAGTTGAATACATTGGCCGGCTGCTCAGTGGGACCAGTTAAAGAGATCTTATCTCACCAGTTACACCCACTGCCTGGTCATTCCTGGGCTCCATTGCACAAGTACCAGGGTTGGCCCTGCAGGTGCTCCCAGAGGTGGGAAATCGTCCAGGGGGAGCTGAGGGGGCCGAGGGCTGGGGCGGGAAGCCTGGCAGGCAGGAGCAAGTCCGCAGGCTCGGGGATCCACGGCCCTGCTCCAGAGTCCTAGATGGTTTGGGGCCCGGACACCGGGTCCCGTCTGCCCCCGCGCGAGGCTGCAGAGCACCGCGCTCGTCCTTCTTGGAGTCCTTCTGAAAGCAGGTGGGGAAGAGCCTGGGGAGAGCCTTTCCCGCGGGGACGCCAGCCATGCACAAATGTTTTGGAGAACACCAGATGTGGCGAGGGCAAGGACTGGAAGGCCATAAGGGGGGCGGGGGGAGTTAGCCTCGCCTTTTCCGGACTGAGGATTGCACGCCTGCGATCTGCACCGGGAGAAGCTCTCACAGGTGCTCTTCACAGAACCCGCCTCTGATCTGAGGCTCCCGGGGTCTGCACGTCCCCCTGCTCCCTTGTGTCACGATCTGGATGAACAGCCTTCCTCCTGCTAAGCCCTCCTCTCTCCCTTATCCTCCTCATCACCTATTTATTTATTTATAAGATTTATGCCCCACCTTTTTTCCTTTCGAGGAACCCAAGGCAGCTTGCATCATTCTCCTCCTCCCCATCTTATCCTCACAACAACAACCCTGCGAGGGAGGCTGGGCTGAGAGTTTGAGGTCAGCCCAAAACCACCCAGTTGGCTCGCTCCATGGCCAAACAGGGACTCGAACCTGGGTCACCTGAGTCCCCATCCATGCTCTTAGCCACTCATTCCCAGATCTTGCTGCTTGTGTCTTCACAGCCCTTCGGGCACCCACGCCCTGGTCCCTTCACACATGGCTGCTGGAATCCCTTCTCTCCGGGCTTCCCTCATCTCACTCCTATCCCCGCGGGTGAATCCTATTTATTTCTCCCATCATTCTGAATGTGCAGTTCCTCTCCGTAAGCCCCCTAAGGTGCAATAAGTCCAGGGGTCCTACCACAGAATGGGCAGGGGAGTGGGTTGTGGTGGGGGAGAGAGCAACAGGAAATGCACTGTTGGAAAAGGAAGCCTTGAAAAACCCAGAAAGAAACCTGAAACTCCCCATAGCACCCCTCAGCGATATAACGAATCGATCACGAAGCGCACAACGGATAAATCAGACGCATGCCACTTGCGTTGCCCCGCCACATCCCGCCCCTTAGGGCTGGCATGCGCAAGCAGTGCCCTCCCAGGGGCCCCATCCTGTTCTGGGAACCTGTGCGGCTCTTCCTGCTTTTTCCCCTCTCCCTCCTTCAAGATAAAAAATGACTCATGAGAAACTCTGAGGTGGAGCACGAGAAACAAAGAGTGGGGCCGATTGTGAAGCGAAGGCCAGTGAGCGAGCCGTTCAAGCCTGAACATGCCCCATTGCAGGAGGCGCGTACACAGCTTTTGCCATCCATGCGGGGTGCCAGCGCGGTCTCGTCCGATGGGGTGCCAGAGAAGGACTCTCGGCCAATTTCCCGGGGCTGCTTCCAAGGGGGAAGGAGAAGATTTTGGGTCACTGATTAACCACAGCTAGAGAGAAAGCGTGGGCTGAAGGTACACCTGGATTGACTGCTTTGCAGTAGGTAGCGGGGAAGAAATTAGATCCATTCCCAATTTATTGCTACTATTTATATCCCACCAAGGGGGCATCTTGTCATTTTATCCTTACAAAACCTGGGGAGGTGCCTGAGATCGAGTGACTGGCCCAAAGTCGCCCAGCAAACTCCATGGCTGAGTGGGGACTGGGAGCCCAAACTCGCGACTCCCAGTCCGATGCTCTAGCCACGGCTTAAGCGCTGGCCTGCCCTGCTTTCGTGCAAACTTACTCAATTCCACGCTTTCGGACCACGCTGCAGATTGAAACTCAGCCTTTGAAATTCACACTTCCTTTAATGGTTGTGATGGGGCCTCCAGCTGAAATGCAGGCAACCATGTCCACAGCAGGATAAAGACCATCAAGAAATGCATCAGATCTGGAAAAACCCTACAAAATGTGTTTGTTGGTGTTGTTAGTCGCGAAGTCGTGTCCGACCCATCGCGACCCCACGGACAACAGGCCTTCCTGTCCCCCACCATCCCCGGAGTCCACTCAAGCTCACGCCGACTGCTTTAGTGACCCCATCCAGCCACCTCATCCTCTGCCGTCCCCTCCTTCTTTTGCCCTCTATAGATTAGGCAAAATGCATATCTTCAGAGAAATGGCCACAAAATGAGAACACATTTTCCCACAAGCTTTAAAAATAAATGTCAGTGTTTGGAGCAAGCCAAAAATAAAATAAATAAACAATGGCGAAGCGGAGAGAACCCTGGCTTTGTCCATCTGTGGTTCGCGATGGGTCCGTGAGGACTTGCACCCTCGGATCTCAGAACTTTCCTTCAGAGGATGAGGCAGTTCAAGGGTTGCACCTTAATAACATGCAAAGAGTTGGGAGGTTTCTGCAGATGGTAGGAGGAAAACAAAGTCACTTGGGAAAAGCCCTCTTCTTTTGGCCATATGAAATATGATGAACACCGAGGACTTTTCCAATCACCTTCGATATGAGGTATGTTGTGTCTGATGCCTCTTTGCTCTCTTAAATAAATCTTAATTAAGAAAAAGGGACCACAGACGTCTTGAGTGGCATCTGCTGATGACTAATCATCACTCAATCGTTCTATGATCTCAGAAGGATCGATACGGGATGACTCGAAGCAAGTGCTGGCGACTTGCAGAGATTGTCTCCGAGGACAGGAAACTGCCATCTTTCTGCAGCACTGGATGGGATTTTCCTTCTCTTTCAGACGTCCCGCTTGCTTCCCGACGTGCCGTCATTTCTGTGTCCAGTGGCAGGTGGGTGCGAACACCTGCAGGGACAAAGGGGAGTGCCGACTGAGCTGCAGGTGATCGGCGCTACCAGATTCCGTCCAGAGTCACCCAACGGGACGCACTCCGGAGAGGAAACTGGTGGGCCCGTTGCCAGATCTGTGGCCAGTCAAATGCACGCCTTTCAGCGTGTGCAGGTCAGAAAGCTGCCTTGGTGCAAGTCCTCTGCTGCAGGTCCAGACGCTGCACTGGATCAGTTCAGGTCGCTGCGCCATACGCAAGTCGCCTCTTGGATTTTTCCTCATGCAGCGTCATGATACGTCGCAGAAAAGTGTCCACAGGCCCTTGGAAGGATGGCCTGAGGGGCCGCACCCATGAGGAGAGCCACACTGCCCTTCCCCTCTGACCCCCAGGCCCTTCTCTGTGGCTGGAGTGGGGTGGGCAGGGTGGGCGACCTGTGCCGCCCAGGGGCTTCCCCTTCTTGCTTATTTGTTCGTTTCGTTTCTGTAGCATTTCGTAGCCAAAGCGATCAGAGCAGTTCACAAAAGCAAAAGAATGACACGCAATACAAAGACCATGAAATCGAAGCAGCATCCAAAAATTTAAAACAGCGCAAACTGCTGGTACTAAAATGGCTCTGTGAAAGGAAAAACACCTGGGATAGGGGATCCCCTGGATAATCAAGGAAACGCCTGAAGGCCTTGGCGTGAAGGGCTGGCTCAGCCTGGTGGCCAGGAGACGGCAAGGCCGGCGGCAGTGGCAGGCTGTGCATCGAGGGGCCAACGCAGAGCAAGCCCTCCTGCTCCGAACGCAGAGCCCCAGCGGCCTTTCGCGAGCAGCTGTGCCAGCTTGGGCCGCTGGGGACTGGCAGGCAGACCGCCCATCCGCGGTCCAGTTCTGCACAGGCAGCAGTGCTGCGGCAGCCCCGGAGCCCTCCTCCCACCGGAGGCAGGCGGGTGGGGAAGGGCGGGGGAAGCCCTTTCTGAATCGCTGCAGGCCCGTGGGGTGGGAGTAAGGCGAGCTGAGCTGGGGGTGGGCGGGGGCCATGGGTCGGGGCCCTGAGAAAACCCGCATCAGCGCTGGGAGAAGTAGCCCTGTGGGTTTCGTGAGCGGCTTCCTCTGGTCGCCCCCTGCCTGCCGTGAGCCTCTTCCAACGCCTCTGCGTGGAGTCAGGGCTGTGGAGGCACCGCTTCAAACACCTTTAGGTGCACGTTCACTTATTTTCTTAGTTTTATCGGGAATGTCAGCTCTCCCCCAGGAAATGCAGCTGAGGTTTGCATTTTGCGTGGCTGCAGGAGTCGTTAGCAGTCCTAACGATTAATCTCCATTTAGAGGATGTTTATGTAATATCGAAAATACCAGTCTCTGGTATTTATGTAGCATCGTGTTTACATGGGCAAGCTGCCACCCGCACAGAAAAAATAAACAAAGGGCCATTCTTTTCAGGGAGGGGAAGCTTGGAAAAAAATCCACTTTCTCTTCATAAGGCAGTCCTTGTTGTAGTGCTTAAAGTAGCTTTTTAAGATATGCAGTTTTGATAAAACATGCAATTTCTGGGAGAGTTAATTGCAGCGCCTTAGAGATTGAGTCAGATTTTTGCTTTTCTTCAGGGTTTTTTTTTTTTCTTCCTCGAGCCTAGCTTGTCAAAACTTTGCTGAAGGAACATGTTGGGTGGTTAAGAATAAGAAATGTCAGGCCAATAAGCAGAGCTCCCTTGTCCCAGAGGCCAAACTAAACTATCGTTCCCACTTGGTCAGTGACAATGCAGAAAATGTTGGAGCTGGACAGGGGTTCAAATTCCAGCTGAGATACAAGAAAGGCTTCTGAGAACTTCCATGACTCTCTTGGCCTCAGTTTCCCTGCGGTAAAAACATGCCTCTGTAAAGTGTCCTTCCAGGAAGCTGTTGCTGAGTGAGCAAAGGGAATAGAGAATCCCTCACATTTTTACACTTTTAAAAGCATATTTACCATCACTGTGAATTAAAGTAACAGAGAATCAAGAGAGACAGAGTGGTTTAATGGTTAGAGTCAGGAGACCCGGGTTCTATTCCCCTCGTAGCCATAAAACTCACTGTATGTCTTTGGCCCAGCACTGAGTCTCAGCTTCATCCTACCTCACAGGACTGTTGTGAAGCTAGAAGGATCGGGTATTCTGCCTTGGAGGAAATGGGAGGTATTATTGCAGCAAATAAACCCACAAGGTGGAAACGCTTCCTGGCTTGCAGGGGTCCAAGTTCTTCCCACTCGGTATTCCGGATGGATATCGCATTTGTGTGGCTCCTTGGGCAACGCCCTGGGCTCTGAAGGCGAGTCCCCTTGCCTGCCTCTCCCAACTTGGCGCCCACCCAGACGTGTTGGGCTGCAGTTCTTCACGTCCCCGTAGTTCTTGCTCAGCACCTTGCTGGATGGGCTCCTTCCAGGCCAGGCACGTCTTGGTGGGGACCCTCCAGCGCCAGGCAGGTGTGCGAAGCATCAGGCCAAACCCAGGCCTGCTGGGACCCCAGAGGGCAGAAATAACCGCGACGGGGAAGGGCAGGGCGGCAGACGCCCACCATGGAACCATGAGAAGATGCTGGGGGACTTCACATCCAGTGCAGCTTTCATCCTGAGCTTTGTCCGAGCGCTGCACAGAGGTGAACTCCACCCCCTAATACCTCAGATCACTTCACTAATGTTCAGAAGAAAAGCTGCTGCGATGTGGAGGTTAGGAGCGCAGGTCTGGGAATCAGGGGATCCGGGTTCGAGTCCCCGCTCAGCCACGGAGCCCACTGGGTGAGTCTGGGCTGTCACAGACTCTCAGCCCAGCCTACCTCGCAGGGTTGCTGTTGTCAGGATAAGATGGAGAGCAGGAGGCGGAGAATGAGATCCTGGACAGGAAGAAAAGGTGGCGTATAAATCTAATCAATAAATAAGGAACCCTGTGCAATTTAAAGACAATGTCACCAGCCACGGAGGGCCATCCCAGCCCACCTGCAACAGATGATCACTCCACAGGTAGAGCAAAAACCCAGGCTGCCTCCGGCTGAAGGCAGTGGCCCATTTTTAGGGGGACATCCATGACGGTCGGTATGAGCCCTCCCCCACCTCATTTCACTGCACGGAGGTCCCAGGAGCAGCTCCAGCGTCTCCAAGGAGGGCTGGGAGGAGCCCTGCCCAGAACCCCAGCAGCTGTCCCCAGGCGCCCGAGACCCTCCTGCCCGAATCTGGCGTGCGTCTGACGTGCTGGGCCGCATGCCCCATCATCCTCAGCCAGCGTGGCAACGGTGAGGATCGTGGCTCGCCGCGGCTGAAGGGCATCCCTGGGAGAAGGCCGGTGTGGCAGCACCAAGCCGGAGGAGCCGATCGTGTGAGTTGGCGCATGGCGCGCACTTCCGAAGCAGGCGTCCTGGGAGCGTGTCCCCCGCAGGAGCATCCGATTCGCCGTTTTGATCGTGGCAGGACCTGCCGTCCAAAGCGTCGGCTGCTGGCCCGCATGCCACCCGGACCATGGGGCGCTTGGGCCACATGGCAAGTCACGAGTTATTACTTGTTTGTTTGTTTGTTTGTTTGTTTGTTTAGGGGGCTTCTAGGCCGCCCCATTCGCTGAAGCCAGAGGAGTTGCAGGGTCCTGGCTGAGCCGTGGGGAAGATGCTCGGCTCCTCTCTGTGGATTCTCGGCATGCTGCTCTGCAGATAATCAGGGAGGCCGCATATATTTACCCAGTCAAGCTCGTACTTGCTCCCTGCGTGGAGGATTGATTGGGAAAGCAAGTGCACCCAGCGGCGGTGGCAACGCGGGATCCGGGAGAAGCGGCTTTGTGCAGGCGCTTGTTTGCACTGCTGTTGCGAAGGGCCAGTTTCTGCTCCTTGGAGGGACGCGCGTTACGCGCATTGCCAGATGGACCGAGCACATTTCTCCCAGATCCTCCGTGTTTCTACACATGCACGCTGGAGATGAGCTGTGCAGCATTGCCCCCCTCCGCACGATATTTGATCTGGGAGAGCAGGCCGAAATCGGTGGAATTCTTCTATGCTCAGATGCACAGGAGCATCGGTTGAAGTGCAGCCCCACCCCAAAGCAAAACGGGGACGGTGCTTTTGGGAAGAAGAGCCAGAAACAAGGAATGCCGAACAGGCAACAGTCAGTCATTACGGATCTGGTGGTTCAATGCACAGGGCGAATTGCGCCACAGTATTCCTCCCGGAATCTCAGGATCCAGATTCCACCCCTCCTCCATTCCCATGCCAGGCCTGTTTGCACTGCCCCCCAAGCGTCCTCTCGAGGCTATCCCCGAGAATAATTTTTCGCCCAGCAGAAAGACGCTACAAAGCCTCATTTCAAGCACGTTGAGCAACATGCATGCCAAGCATTGCACAGAACACCCTCGGCTCTCGGGAGGAAGGCGTGTGCGGAACGTCCCAGACTCCTGGAACCCAGGAGCTGCTCTTCTGCAACCCCCGAGCGGCACGGCGCCGAGCCTGTGCCAGCCTTCTCACCAGCGTCTCGCCTCCACGCATGGGGCCGCTGGCCCACGGCTTCCAGGGAGACGCTTCGGCCGCGCAAAACACGCCTCCCCCGGCAACCGAGGAACGGCCTCCCTCCCAGACGCTCACACGGTGCCCCATGGCTTTCTTAACCCCCAGAGGCCTCTTTCTGCCTTTCCCTTGCCAGCCATCTCCCCCCCCCCCCCCCCCGAAGGGTGGAGCTAAGGGCACCGTGGCACCTTCTGACAACGGGCAACTCAGACTTTTACCTTTGGCTACACAATCCAAAGCGATAATACGACAAAACATTAAAAAGCAAGACACTGACCGAAGAGAACAAGAATTTTAACACCAAATTGCCATTATATTTTAGAAACTGAAAACAGCGTTGCTCAAAAGGAAGCCCATTGCTTGAGACAATCTTACTGGCCAAACTGTGATGGCGTCAGCACCAGGGATGGGTGAATTAGTCAATTTTGGTTACTCTCTGATTCGCATTTTCCTAACTCAAGTTTGGTTCATCCTGAACTTGTGAGATTTTTTTTCCATGAAAATTCATACATGCGTCTGTGCACATTTCTCTTAATGTGAGAAATTACCTTTTTGTGATCCATTTTCCTAACAAAATGCATTTTAATGTGCTTTGCATGAATATATGCATTTTTATATGCAGTTTCCCCTAATATATGCATTTTTGATTGAGAATTTCATCACAAAATTCATAGCAGATCTGAAGGATAACTGAGCTCACATATTAGTTCAAAAGTGTGGAATGAGATGAAGTCACATTAAAATGTAAATTAAACTAATTTCTCCCCTCTCTGTCATAATTGCCTTTTTACTTCTTTTGACTGAAAGAGGGGTGGGATGTTTGATTTCTGCCAGTATTTTCCTATGTCCCCAAAACTAACATGGGGCAAAATTTTATGGCTTCCTGATCTCATCCGTGGGAACACTTGAAGTGCTATTCTGAGGTCTTTGGACCACCAAAACAAATATGTAGGCAAAATACCTAGTGCCACTGGGTTCAGCACACATCTGTTCTTGAGCCTCCGAGTTCTGGGTTTTTGCGCAGTGAGATCAGGGTCATAGGACTGTTTCCTAAGTAATCAGAGCCTTCAGTAATCTTTTCCCCACCTTTAAATAGGATTCGCACCACATCAAATTATTATTTCATTTCTGTACTGCCCATAGGGTAGCTTACAGAAATAATCACCAAATGAGGGTTACACTCATCCAGACTGTAACCCTGCTAGACCCAGCTTAGATTTCAAGATTAGGTGGGATCAGGCTATATGGAAATAAATGGGAAGCGAGAGTATACATAAACTCCACTTGCATCCTTTTCACGCATTCGTTAATTTCCCAGCGTGGCGCGGATCAACAACTCGAATGAGAAACCTGTGCAATGAAACCGGCAAAAGGCGAGGCAAGGGCTTCCACCCCATTCCACGCCCAGTGCTTTTGCAAAGGCCGGGAAGCAAAAGACCACCAATCAGCATTGGGAAGGCGGCAGCGCGAGCGCCTGGAAAGCCTCCGGAAGAGGGGATTCGACCCACCCAGAGCTGCCCACTTTCTGGGCACCAACTGCCCCGTCTCAGTCAGTGCAGGCACCCTGAGAAGGTCTCCTGTCCGTGGTCTCAGCGCCTGGGCCGGTTCGGGAGGCAGGCGGTCCTCCAGGACTTTCCCCATGCCAGGCTGGACAGTTGCAAAGACACCAACGGGCAACGACTGGGGAAGAGGTGGTCAGTTGTGGCTTCTTCGCCTCTCTGGGCCATGCTATGCCATGGGGGCACATGTCAGGACCCTGGACAGCGCCCTGAAGGCCCTCCCGGCCGAATGTTGGCCCTTCGGGAGACGTTGCTGCAGTGAAGTGCCGCAGCCAGTTCAGGTTTTGGGAAGGCGGACGGAGCCTGGTCTTTCTGCTGGCTGCGGACGGCAGTTCTTCAAAGCACAGGGCATCTTGCTGCAGCATCCAGTTCCCGCGTGGCTGAGGGACCAGGGATCCTGCCAGCGGGCCCTCCTCAGAGTCAAGAAGAGAGCCTCGTTCTCTAAACAGGACTGCCTCCTACAAGGTCAAATCACGGCTCCAGCAAGCTCAGCGTCGACCAGCAAAATGGCTCCAGGGTTTCAGGAAGGAGACTTGGCCAGCCCACCGGGAAATCCGCAGACAGAAACTTGGATCTTCCGCATGAAAGCATGTGCTCTGCCACTGAACTGTAGTCCTTCCATCTGCCAGGCCACAACACAAGTGCCACAGGCCCAGAAGTAACTAATGCAAGGTACATCAAAGCACAGCACAGCTCAGCACCCTGAGAAAACTCTTCTGCGTAGTCCATTCTCCTGATTAAGTCCCTGCCTGAGGACAAAATTCCTATTTAGTTACTTATTTAATTTATATAAAAGCCACCCATTCATGTAACGCTCTCATAGTAACCCTAATTACTCATTGTCAGCCAGTGCATTACTTTATGCCAGGGGTCCTCAAACTTTTTCAGCAGGGGGCCAGTTGAAAGATGCCAGTGGGGGGCACGGGCTGGGAAGGGGTTGCCGGCAGCATGCGTGGGCTGGCAAGGGGCTGGGGGTGGGCGTGCGCGGGGTGAGGCGGGGCGGGGGCGCGCAGTGAGGCAGCGGTGAGTGTGTGACGCAGCGGCCTGCGCACTCGGAGTTCACTTTCTCCGCGCGAGCCCAAAATGATCTCCGCACGAGCAAGTTGCCACATGCGCGTCGAGTCCAAAACCTCTGGCGGGCCAGATCAACGGGCACGGCAGGCTGGATCCGGCCTGCTGGCTGCAGTTTGAGGATCCGTGCTTGATGCAATGTTGCTATCTAAAACTTAAGAGATGATGCCAATTGGTTGCATTATATCACAACATATGCTGGGGAGAAACCAAAACATCCTTCCACTATTCCCAGAACATATTTTGATATAAGAATGCATTTAAATGAAATGCATTTCATCCACTGTATATCAATTGAGCTATATATTACAAAACACCTACCATATTTTTAATGCAACTTTTTAAAAAGTTCAGGAAAATAGTACTTCACATTGGGATATGCTAAATTCTTTTTTAAAAAGCACTCAGTAAAAGGTTTCCACCTTTCTCAACATGCATCCCATCTCTGAATATTTTCTTTCTTCTTCTCCTAACATAACACATGAATTTAGCCATTGTTACCAGATCTTACATTTTATCATACCAATCTTTCATAAAGAGATGCTTTTGAGATTTCCTGTTCATCACATATAATATCCTTGCATACAATACAATATTATATCAAGCATATAATATGCCAATTTTTATGCTCTTGAATTATAGACAGGTCAATAAAATTAACAATAAATGTTCCTGGATCTAAAGGCATTTCCTGTCTTACAATCTTTCCTGTACTGTTTCACTCTATTTGAGCTCAGGAGCCTCACCTCTTGTTTTGTCCTTAAGCTTACAACTGCTAGGGGAAATTATTCATCTGTTTAATTTGATGTATTGATCAGCTTCTTCTAAATCTGCTCGAATGGCATGCCCTGCTTTTCACTGCCTTCTAAGAGGGCCTGATTTGTGCCCCCACCCTTTCACTTGCCCAAAGCAAACAGCACTTTCAGAAGAGCAGGTTGTGCCGGTTGCTATTCAGGGGAAAGGTGAAGCTGGGCTCAAGCTGAGGCAGAATGCAGAGCGCACACTGCGCGTGCGAAGGGCCTCGCTGCAGTTCTGGCCACCTCCTGCCGAGGCCGTGACCGGATCGCTGGCGAGCGGCCGGCAGCCTGGGCGGATCCAGGTTGCGGAACCTCTTTCAGCTCGGTGCTGCCGCGAGAACCGTGCGGAGGAGGCGGACGGGAAAGCGGGCGAAACCAGGGAGGTCTGCCTGCCTGTCGCTGAGCTTGGAAGAGGCAGGTCAGCCCTGCAGAATGGGGGAAACCACAAAGGCTGGATGAACAAGCGGTCTGTGACCAGGGCAAGGGGGGGTGGGGGGGCGCCAGGGAACGAAGTGGGGCACTGGGAGAGCCCAGAAGGGCTGGATTTGGTCCCTGGGCAGACGATGCTGCGCTCGAAGAACCAGTGGCCCTGGTTGCAACGGGGCTGCCCAGGCCTCCAAAAGGGCCTCCATCCGTATCGTAAAGGTGCACAAGCCCTTCGCCCTTGCACCTGGCCATCTGCCCTGCCAGCGAACAGGGGAGGCATCGCTCTCAGCCTGGGGGCAAATGCGATCCAGAGAAGCTCCAGCGGACCTCAGCACGGTTATTCAAGGCAGCTACGATCCTTCAGCTTCATACCTACGTTTTATATCTATCACAGTCAATCACCTGGCTGAAGCCTATCCCAGGCATTGATAAATTCTGCCCAACTTTTTCGGAAAGGCTGTCAGGAGTTCATTCTTCCCTCCCGTCGAAACTTACAACTTGTTATTTGAGCCTTCCCTATAATGTTCCAAATCTTCTTTTTCTATTGTACTAGAGATGGCACACAAGTTGACCATGGAACTTTTGCTAGGAGAATCCTTGCAGCTATTAACAGAAAAAATCCCCTCTAAATCCTTAGGATTATTTATTTATTTATTTATTTAGACAGCTTACTTTATTTTTATTTTTATTTAGATTACTTACTTATACTCAGGCACATCTGCTATCTTAAATTCATGTTACCATTGTTGTTGATACAGGTTTTGCATGCATTCTATTGTTTTCTTTTATTTATTTATTTAGCGAGCTTCTATGCCGCTCCATTCGCCAAAACCTCGGGGCGGCTCACAACAATAAATAAATACATATCAATCATATAAAAACACTATAATGACAATATAATTGGAGATGTCCTGGTCAAAGATATTAAATCAATAAATAATGTTAACTATTAAAATGGCGTTTAAATAAAAAGGTCTTGGCCTGGCGCCAAAAAACAAATAACAACGGCGCCAGGCGGACCTCTCTGGGGAGCGCGTTCCATAGATTGGGCACCACCGCAGAGAAAGCTGTGTTGTTGTAAACTTCCCAGAGAGCTCCAGCTATGGGCTGGTCCAAAAATTAAATTGATAATAATTAATTATAATAATTGTCAAGATTAATTCCAATTCAAAGCCTGTCACTTCTGTGATGTTTATGCTGTTTATTATATTCCTTCAGCATAATTTAAGAAGATTAAAAAGTCACCACGTACAGCAATGATTCAGCTACTTCGCATGATCAAATCCAAAGGGGAGGCCCCGCTGCAAAAGGAGGAAACGAGGAGGGGGGATGAGGAAAAGTTCCCAGTGCAGTGAAAAAACTTTTACTATTTATGACTGTAGAGATTTTTAATATGCATGGTATTATGAAAACGTTCCCAAGTAATTTTGCAAATGTGGAAGAAATTGCTGCAGAATTTATTTGAGTGCAGACCATTCCTCTTTTGGTGCTTCCTGAACTCGGGAGGAACGTAAATCAACAGAATGACGTATGTTTATTTTTTGATAGTTATGCTAAATAATTACATTTGTATATATTTGCTCTTTTGTAGCCCCTGAAGGAAGACATTTCTGAAATACATGGACTCAATAAAACCTTTTCACTGGCTCTCTGGTGTTCACCGCTTTCCCCTCGTTTCCTTCGGCAGCTGTTGGGAGCTTCTTAGAGATTTCGGCACTACAGCCATGCATAATTTTCTGCAGACATTTATCTAGAAGTCGCATCTAGCACATTCCCACATATTTTGGAGCAGTCGCAGTTCCATTGCTCCTCTAAGACCGTTATGTTAATTTCCTCCACTTTTGTTTATTAACTTCTGCTCCATTCTCATATCTATCTACTAATATTTTATATATGCTCTGGCCGCTCTCTCCTTCATGTTCCAGATCAATATCATCTCAAAAGAAGTACGAAGTCCAGCAACTTCTATTCCCCTAATTGCATACGCCTTTTTTCCTAAGCCGAGGGGTCCCACGGACATCCTCTAACCTCGCAGTGATGTAGAATTGCTCCTTTCTGCTCTCCACCGTCCGCTTTTAGGCACGGTGTCTGAAACGGCACGCAGCTCTCCCGGTGCAGCAGCAGAGTTTTGTGTAAGGGCCGGATGACGTGAGTCATACTTCCCATTCCAACTCCGGCTGTTTCTGGTGCCAGAGAAAGTGACGCTTTCTCCCCATTTGTGACTTCAGGCAGCATCACCACGGCCTCACTGGCTTTTCCGCTCCAACTTTTATCCCGCTGGCCGTGGCAAGATGCACGTGACTCCCCCTGCTGCAAACTGGTTGTGTGTGTTTACGGAGAGGGAAGCACCGCCAAGTTCAGCGGGATGCGCCCTTTAGCCATCCAGCGTGTTCTCTGGGCCAGGGCATTAGTCGTCTGCCTTTCCCTTATTTCTCAGTTCCCCATTTTTTATTAGATTGGGCGACCGTGGCTGTACATCACACTCTGCACACGAGCCCGCGGCACATTCGCACAACAGCGCTGCGCTTGCTGTCATTTGCACCCGGGAGGGACAAGAGGACGCCCAACCTGAGCAGTAATTCTGAAGGATTTTCCCCCTCACATGTGATTGCAGGATGCAACTCCCAGGCAGACTGTCCTAACCTGGAGTCCTCCAGGACTTCATCTCCAATAAAGGGGGGGGGGGGGCAGGTGTCCTACTTCGCAGAGGACAGTCCTCTGTTGGAGAGCTGGCAGTGTTCACTCTGTTGAAGGATTCAGCCCAAGTCGCTTGAACATCAGCAAGAGAGTTGACTTGTGACGTTGCCCATGCACAGAGGGCACCCAGAAGCGAACGGAGCATGCGCACAGAGTCCTTTGGTCACTCTTGACCACTTTGTGAGATTCACTGCATTTCTGTCGCATCTGTACATACCAACTTACAGATGGAAATATTATGCAAATATTTGCATTGATTTGGTGGAGCGATTCCTCTATTTTGGCAATGGCCACGCAACACCCTTTCTGCCAAACCACTGGCCATGCAGGCGGGGACCTGATGGGGATTGTAATCAGAAAACACCTCATGGGTACAAGGCTGGAGGAGGCCCGACCCCTCGAAAAGGCAGATAGGATATTATGCGCAAAGGGGTAATTTTTCCCAGGATCCCACAGCCATCATGGCACTGTCGCAGGTGCTGCGTTGCTGTCGGCCCACGGCTTCCCGAGCGGGAGGCACAGTCCGTCAGCCGTTTTGCACATTTCACGGTTTCTCTGTTTGCCCAGAAGTGCAGTCCCAGGGTGGGGGCAGACGGTCCAGCTTGGGTGGTATTCAACTCCATGAGTTACTAGCCATACGAGAATAGGATACCCACTTGCACAGCACCAAACAGGAGGCAAAAGGGATACCAACATCTCAAAAACCTACACATGCCAATATAATGTATAGATGCAGATTTAGAAAACAATCCTATAATCCAAAGAGATATATAGAGGAGCCGCCATAGCAGAGAAGAACAGGGCAGGGGGCGTGGTCTCTTGCCCAGGTGCTCTTGCTGGCAACCTCAAGGCCCCCAAGCTCTTCCTTCCGATGGTTCGTTATCGGTAAGCCAGATAAAGGACACTTCTTGTTGTTGTTGTTAGTCACAGAGTCGCGTCTGATCCATCATGACCCCATGGACAACACTCCTCCAGGCCTTCCTGTCCTCCACCATCCCCTGGAGTCCACCTAAGCTCACACCCACTGCCTCAGTGACTCCGTCCAGCAACCTCATCCCCTGCCGTTCCCTTCTTTTGCCATCTATTGTTCCCAGCATCAGGCTCTTCTCCAGGGAGTCCTTCCCTCTCATTAGGTGGCCAAAGTATTTGAGTTTCTTCTTCAGGATCTGGCCTTCTGAAGAGCAGTCAGGGTTGATCTCCTCTGGGACTGACCGGTTGGATCGCCTTGCGGTCCAAGGGACTCGCAGGAGTCTCCTCCAGCACCACAACTCAAAGGCCTCAATCCTTTGGCGCTCAGCCTTCCTTATGGTCCAGCTTTCACAGCCATACATTGCAACTGAGAAAACCATCACCTTGACTATACGCACTTTTGTTGGCAGGGTGATATCTCTGCTTTTTAGTATGCTTTCTAGATTTGCCATAGCTTTCCTCCCCAGGAGCAAGCGTTTTTTAATTTCTTGGCTGCAGTCCCCATCTGCGGTGATCTTGGAGCCCAGGAAAATAAAATCTGTCACTACCTCCTTTTCTTCCCCATCTATTTGCCAGGAAGTGAGAGGACTGGATGCCATGATCTTAGTTTTCTTAATGTTGAGTTTCAAGCCAACTTTTGCACTCTCCTCCTTCACCCGCATCAAGAGGCTCTTTAGTTCCTCTTCACTTTCTGCCATGAGAGGGGTATCATCTGCATATCCGAGGTTGTTGATATTTCTCCCAGCAACCTTAATTGCAACTGGTGATTCATCTAGGCCCGCCTTTCTCATGATGTGCTCTGCATATAAGTTAAATAGGCAGGGCGACAGTATACAGCCTTGCCAAACTCCTTTCTCAATTTTGAACCAACTACCTGAATGGCCTAGTGCTTTTCCCTACTTTCTTCAACTTAAGCCTAAATTTTCCACCCAGAAGCTCATGATCTGAGCCACAGTCAGTTCCTGGTCTAGTTTTTACTGACTGTATGGAGCTTCTCCGTCTTTGGCTGCAGAGCACATAGTCAATCTGATTTCTGTGTTGACCGTCTGGTGATGTCCATGTGTAGAGTCGTCTCTTAGGTTGTTGGAAAAGAGTGTTTTCTATGAGCATCGTATTCTCTTGACAAAATTCTACCAGCCTGTGTCCTGCTTCATTTTGTTCTCCAAGGCCAAACTTGCCTGTTATTCCAGTTATCTTTTGGCTTCCTACTTTAGCATTCCAATCCCCCATGATGATAAGTACATCATTTTTTGGAGTTAATTCCAGAAGGTGTTGTAGGCCTTCATAGAACCGGTCAACTTCAGCCTCTTCAGCATCAGTGGTTGGGGCAAAGACTTGGACTACAGTGATGTTGAATGGTTTTCCTTGGATTCGAACTGAGATCATTCTGTCATTTTGGAGACTGTATCCCAGTACTGCTTTTCCTACTCTTTTATTGACTATGAAGGCTACTCCATTTCTTCTGAGGGATTCTTACCCACAGTAGTATACCTGATGGTCATCTGAATTAAATCCACCCATTCCTGTCCATTTTAGTTCACTGATTCCTAAGATGTCAATGTCCAGTCTTGTCATCTCTTGTTTGACCACGTCCAGCTTGCCTTGATTCATGGATCTTACATTCCAGGTTCCTGTGGAGTATAGATCTTTGCAGCATCGGACTCTCCTTTCACCACCAGATACATCTGCAACTGAGTGTCCTTTCGGCTTTGACCCAGTCGCTTCATTCTTTCTGGCGCTACTAGTACTAGCCCTCCGCTCTTCCCCAGTGGCGCACTGGACACCTTCCGACCTGAGGGGCTCATCTTCCGGCATCATATCTTTTGCCTTTTGGTACTGTCCATGGGGTTTTCATGGCAAATATGCTGGAGTGGGGTGCCATTTCCTTCTCCAGTGGATCACGTTTTGTCAGAGTTCTCTGCTATGGCCTGTCCGTCTTGGGTGGCCCTGCACGGCAGCGCTCACAGCTTCATTGAGCTACGCAAGCCCCTTAGCCATGACGAGGCAGTGATCCATGAAGGAGTCACAGCCATCAAATAAGGGTGCTTTCAAAATAGAGGACAGCCCTTGAAATAAACGATGGTCCTTTTTAAAAGAGGGCATATGGCCACCCTATCTGCCTGCCTCCATCCACGTAGCAGGATCAGCCTAGCTGCTAAATCCTTTTTCAAACTTCCGAACCAGAGAGCTGGAAAGACAGATGAATCTGCAACAAAAATAACCAAAACCTTCGAAGATTTGACACTCTGCTGAAA
>NW_025335701.1:10663137-10697539 GCF_004798865.1 Varanus komodoensis | reverse complement strand
ATATAGGCTGCGTCAAAGCAACATGCATTTCCCACAAAAAAACACCCAACCCCTTGACAGTTTTAACCTTCCTAGCACCCCCCCCCCCCCCCGAAGTCTCTTCTCTAGTGTCCTGTGGTTGTGATATTTTTTTCAAGTCGCCGTGACTGTAAGTTGCCACTCCTGGGCTTGACATCTTTACCCTGGGCACACCCAAAACCAGAGCCTGCCACCAAGATGGGTGGCCATTTTGAAACCAGATGTTCAAGCCCAGAAGAGGAAGTCCAGCGGCTCTGAAGATCTTATCTGCACTTCGCACATGGCCTTGAAACAGGAAACGAGAGGGAAGCGAATGGCACCAAAGGCGAGAACTCAGTGCCAGAGGTTTGCACAATAGTGTTCAGGCCAGGCCTGCCATCGCTTGTGTTTAGGCCCACCTCCGCAACAACGCCAACCAGCAGGAGCAGATGCAAACATGCCCTGGCATGAACAGGGGCAGGGATCGACGCTGGAGCGCCTGCGTTTCTGCTTGTCAGGTTCAGCTGCGGCACCGTCCAACCCAAAATGATTTAGCAACCTTCTTATGGTGCATAAAAGATCAGCCAATTAGCTGCACCGGCTGAGAACCTCTGGGAAAATAAGTGCTGTGTGGCCAAACATCTAAAACCTGTATATTTCTTTGGAATAGGATTGAGTCAAATAACTTTCAGCTGGGCAGATCCACCTGTGAAGTTACTCACCTTTGTCACAATTATTTGCATTGCCATTTGGGATGTGGGAGAAACTGAAGGCACTGGGGGTTTAGGAAACTGGGTTCCACGGCTTGCCCCAAGTCACACAGATTCCAAGGATTTGCATTTTGTTTTTCCTTTCCATAAATTTGCAGCACACCCTTCAGCAGACCTTGCTTCCACACCGCTATTTCTGGGCTCACTAGCAAGCATTTTGCATCCCGTCAAAATCAGAAAAAGGAGCCATGGAGCATTCGTCACAGAGAGCTTGCAAATCTCATGCTTTCGCTGCCTGTTTCTTTTCCACGCTTTGGTGGTGCATGGGGAATATCGCTTGTATTCCCTGCAGCAAGTTGGGATTAGGCTCTAGGACAGTTCTGGGAGACCAAGAGCCTGCTTTGTGGCAGAATCAACAGGAATGGCTTTGTGCTAATTGAGCACATGGCTGGAAAGGAATCAGAGGACATGTTCTACTTAAATCTGAAGACTCAACATCTCCACCAAGGCAGTAATGACGATAATCCTTTAATTACTGGCACTAGAAGGCTGGTCTCACAAAAGAACTTATTGCATTAACACAAACCTTCCAAGCCTGTGCAAAGAATCCCAGCTGGAAGGGAGAGAGGAGAATAAATGAGGAAAAGTAGACCCAGTTCACCAGCATATTGGGAATTGTAGTTTCAGCAAGCTGCTCAGAATCCAGAGCCCACCAAACTAGTTTGCAGGCTTCCCTGGGGAGATGGAAAACCTTCCAACAGGGAAAGTCATTCAGAGAGTGTTTACTATAGAACGGTCTGTAAAAACTTGATAGATAGATGATAGATAGATAGATAGATAGATAGATAGATAGATAGATAGATAGATAGAACCTGTTTCTGCCCAAGGGTCAAATTTGCTTTCTGAAAGGGGTGAGGGGTGGGCAGGATTGGAGTTTTTTTCCTTAAAAAGATGTTCAGAGTCCGAGACTGTCACCCAGAAGGGAATTACAAAATCTGGACCTAGAAAGGAATCTGGTAACTTAAAAAGCAAACAGCCAAAAACCAAGGTAGAAATTTTGGTCCATGAAATAAAAATTTGGGCGATACCCGTATTAAGAATTTTGATCAGTCCAAATAAAGGTTTCCAGGGATAAAGACAGTTTGGTAATTAAGGATCTGCTTAATTAAGAGTTGTATGAGGAGGTTGCCGGAAGCATTTGGCATAGATATTAGAGCTTCTGGAAGGCAGAACCCGAGGACGGTGCTCCCACGGCAATGTCCGACGTGTTCTAAAACCTGGGCCAGTCCCACGGCGGAGTGGCTGCGTGTGAGCGCTGCACCCGTGGCGGAGGCCCGGCTGCCACGTTCCAGGACGCTGCTCAGCCCAAACGGGTCCCTGCGTTTCCCATGCTTTCTTGGCACTTTTCTGAAGTGGGTGAGAAAGCAACTTGTGCGCCTCCCTTCAACGTTGCTTTGTGAGGCGTCCACTTGGGATGAAAGCCCTCGAGAAGGGCGGGCTTGGGTGTGCACAGCATGGAGAACATCAGGCGGAGGCTGTGGAGAACACTGTGCTCCTCTCAAGGGCTTCTTTTGACTGCCGTGCCGGGAGGCACGGGCCACGGGCCAGCGGCGTGTGAGCCGGGCGTGAGGCTGCCCTGCCGTTCCCCAACGCGAGGAAGGCCCCCTGGACACGCTGGATCGTCACCACCTGCCAGGGCGGATGGCGTGCCATCATGAGCCTGTCCAACGGGCCATGACATTCCATTGCACGCCGGCCGCAGGGCAGTCGCAGGAAGCCCTGGTCCAGTCCCTGCCCCACCGTGGCCCCAGGGAGCCCTCGCGGGCCGCCCTAGGCCGAGTCATCGCTGCGGATGGGTGATGGATGCAGGTCGAGTTCAGGGCTCGACTGTAGAAACTGGCGCACTTGGCTAAGTCCTCTGTAGCCAGAACTTCAGGTTAAGCATGAGAATGTGGAAAGGGCAAGTTTGTCCACCTCGTTCCAGGATGTTGAGCGTGTTGCTCCGAGTACTTTGGGTTTCTGTGTTTCTGGGAACTACGCATTGGAGCAGTGACCCTTTTCCCCCGACCATCCTTAGCCCTTCAAATCCATCAAGATTTGACCAACATTCACCAAGTTCCTATTTGGAGGGGGAAATGAGATTGTCAAAAATGACTCCAAATGCCAGAGAAAGTGAAACGGACAGCTCCACCTGTCCCTCTTCCCAGTACAGCCAGGTTATCTTATGGGTGCGTTGCACAGATCGCTTCCGAAGCGTAAGGGGCGGGGGTGGGGGGATGCTTTAGGCCCGCTAGGGCTTTTCCTGGCTAAACATTCGTGGCACCGCACCCTTATTCGCTTTTATAAATGGTTCCTATCACGCTGGGTTGCAATGCAAAACACCCCGTGGGTTTGTTATCTGGCGATACTTTCATCCTAAGTTTGGGTCTCTTAAATATACTGAGTGCAGCGAAGGACTCAGAGCTGCACATTAGCTTAGGACTCCTTCCCATAAGGTGGGTCACTTGTAGCTCTCTCCATATTGCTGAAGGGCTGGCAAGACACATTTGCCCCTCGCCACCTAAGGGGCTACTAGAACAGACAAGAGGTGTCCAAATGGGAATTGCCCCCCCCCCCACTTGGCAGAACAAGCAGGATGGCCAGAAGGTGCTCCTGGGCCGCCTGGGCGCGCTTTGCGGTCGCTGTGCGGAGGCTGCGAGGCCGTTCAGCCCAGAGTCGCCTGTTAGTGGCACCAGATCTGAACTGGGGGCTCAGCGGGAAGCATGCCTTCCGGGAGCGGATCCAGTGGAAGCAGGAGGAGGCAACACATCGCAGGCACAGCACTGCGGGGTGTGTGGCTCTTCCCTTCACCAGCCTCTCACTGGCGTCACTTCCGTTCTCTGGCACGGGGGGCCCGAGTTGCTGGCCCCAGGAGAAGGAAAGGCCGGAGGGGCCGTGGTGGGGGCCGCATCTGCTCCTCCTGCAGCGCAAACTGCGCCACTGAACGAGGGCTACGGCACCTTTTCCAGCCGGATTCCGTTTAGAGACACTTTCAGGAGCTGTGGCCAGGTGGTGGCTGGGCTAAAGACGAAAGGCTCAGAGCCCAAAATACTGACACCGTTTTGCTTGCAGTTCTTATCCCGATAATTAAACCTTAGGCAAACATTTCAAGATTTTAGAATGGAGGTGTGTGTTTGCAACAAACAGAAAAGCCGTAAATCATTCCAGGGGGATCGTCTGGGGAACCCACAGAGACAGATCAGGATCCCAAATGTTGCAAATGGACCTGAGGCTCACCCCCGCCCCCCGTTTTGTGTTCAGGGGTACTGTGGAACTTCATCTGGGGGGGTATTGATCTGCGGCCAAGCACACTGAAGGAACGGGCTTGTTGGTCAGTGGCAGCTGAACCTCAACTTTACGGAGGGGTCCCCAGCACTGAGGCGAGGAATGACCAGCATTATAATCAAGCTGCCGCCACTGCTGCGGCTCTCTAGTTACTGTGACCATCTCCTTTGCACCAACATCTGGGATTCAGTGAGTTTCTCCTGCTGTGCTCCAGACTGGCTTGGGTGGAAACGTTTCTGATGAGGTTTGATGGCAAAGGAACAATTTGTATGCAAAGTGAGTCGCTCATAAGGAGAGAGGCTTAGCTTTGCCCTTGTAATTATGCCGGCAGTTCCATACGCAAGATGCCAACTCCATTTTATGTGGGATTTATTTAATTAAAATTATTCAGCAGCCTCGATGTGCTTAGAAACAAAGCCACTGGCATCCCAAATGAGGACATTCCCCGTCTCCGGCAAAGAGAAATGGAACAGATGCGCCTTCTATACCCGCGCAGGGGGGAGCCCGGGAAATTTGCCGCTCAGAATAGGGGAGCTATTAAATTAATGGAGCAGCTGGATTCTGGCAGCGAAAACGAGCCGGTCGGAACAGAACTTGTATGGGCCCAAAGCGGAAAAGGGAGGGAATTCTCCCGAACCAAACTATTGCAAAGCCGAGACTTGGTGCATGTGAATTCGCCCCCTCTCCCGAGCAGTCCACTCCTTCTGTGGCTGTCCAGAGTCCTCTGCCACGGAAGGAGGGGGCACACCGGCAAAGGGAGGACATGAGTGGCGAGGCGAGCCAGGCGGGCGGGCGGGCAGGCAGGGAAGGAGGCCCTGATGCGCCAGCGCCTGGGCCCGGACAGGGCTTCGTGCCTGCAAGGAGTTGGGAAGGCTGCAACCTCTGAGGCAGCGTTGGGTTTAACTCCGGAGCAGCCGCCAGGCGCAGGAAGCGTGAATCACGGCCTGGCAAGTGCGGGTGATTCAGCGGCTTCTCCCGTGATTTTGCCATCAGATTTCGCGGCTTTGGCACAACAGCAAGTCCAGTGCTGGGCCTTTAGGGCAGGACCAGCTCCAGCGATGCCCCAGAAACAATCCCAGTGGATCTTTTTGACGGAAACGCTGGTATCACTGAAAATGCCACCAGGGGGCAGTCTCATCAGAGGAGACCTGTCCGTCTGGGGCTGCTTTGTAACGTCCTCAGCTAAATCTAGGATGGATGAATCTGTCCATTCCATTCTTCCGGTCTTATATTTTGATCATCCTGAACGCTGAGATTGGGTCCAGTTTCAAATTTGGCCTGTCCCAAATACTGAGAATCTCCCCTGAAGAAAAAAAAAGAGTTGTCTTTAGCATTGGAGACCATTTCTCTCTCTCTCTCTCTCCCTCTCTCTCAAGGCATGTGTTTTTGCATGTGATTTTGCTTAATGTGCCTGCTTTCCCAAGCATTTCTCCAAATTCAGTGACTTCGTACTATTGTTTTCATTATTTGAATGTGCAGAACTCACGTGCTGTGCCTATGGCATAAAAGCCGTTACAAGCATAACACAATATAAAATATGGCAATGCAAAATGCAGAATGGCAATAAAACCAGCGCATGTTTGCAAACGGTCTGTAGGAGACCAACTACTTTACAGTTTGGTGCAGGCACCTTTTTAAAATGATCTCCATTTTCTGTATCGCTAAGGCAGTGCTCCTGCGGGTGAAGGCATTACTGGGGTCTCCAACCAGTCACAGAAAATCTTACCAAGAAGACATCTGTTTTTATCGATACATCATTTCCGAGTGTAATATTTCATGCATTTCTGTGCACATTTTGACTTGAGAATTCCATTACGAAATTGGAAAAGTTTGGATTTCAAAAGATCACCGAATTTCAGTTTCATATTGTTTTGGAAATGCAAAACAAGGTCATTTCACAACAAAATGTAAACCAAGCCAATTTCTCCTCCTTCCCTAAGGAATTTCTCCTGTCTACTGACCAGTTTGCCTTCTAAACATCTTGGCCTGGCACTTTTCCTTGAGTTTGGAAACCAAAACAAGTTGAATTTCCATTCAGGGTGGTAGTAGAACTATTGTTGTTGTTGTTGTTGTTGTTGTTGTTGTTGTTAAATTAATATTAATACTGCATTGAGTCCATGCTTTAGAGAAATCAAAGTATTTCACATCCACCACCATCTTTACAAAGGGCACAATTACTTTTGGCTCAGTATCGCTATTGGTGGTGACAATTAGTTAGAGTATAATGAGTTTGACTGGTGCTTTGCAAAGAGCGAGAGGACAGTTCCCTGCCCCAAGGAGCTTCCAATCTAGAATGAGACATTTGGGAAAGAACAGAGGATGAAGAGGAGAGTGGAGGCGGAGGACAAAGGTCACTCTATCACTCAGTCATGTTTGTTGGTTAAATCGAGTCAAGGATAACCGGTCCTCTGGTTCCTTCTTCCACTTTCTGTGATCAACACTGCAACTCAGAAGTTTCTAGGAGCAGGACGCGTCTCCCGGCCGATGCCCGGGACGGGATGCTGGCACACCCCTTTGCGCTCCCTCAGGCCTCCGTGCAACACCGGCAGTCGGCTTTGCAAACATGTCACCCTCATGATTTTACTGACCGGGTGGTTGATGGTAGAATCTGACTACCATGTTCCTTTTTCTTAGAATCATGGAATCAGAAAATCAGAGAGGAGTAGAGTTGGAAGGGGTCAGAAGGCCATCAGGTCCAGCCCCTGCTCAGGCAGGACTTCCAGCTGAACCATCCCACTGAGCAGGCTGTCCAAATGCTTTCTGAATGTAGCCAGCAAGGTAAATCTGGATTCCTTTAACTTAAGTCTGTTATTCCGTGTCCTGCACTCTGGAATGAACAAGAAGAGAACCTGGCGTTCCTCTTGCTAACAGCCTTTCACGTGGAGGCTACCGGTCTTCACTTCTTGAGGCTGAATGTGCCCAGTTCCTCGACTCTTTCTTTGCAGGGCTTTGCCTCCAGGCCCTGCATCGCCCACACTGCCCCTCCTCAGCGCCATGTCCTGATGCATTTGGTGGGACTGCTAGGCTTGGCCGCCGGTATTTCTGTGCAAACACGTATCTTCAACATCTAGTGTGACTCCACCTCCCTTCCTGTCCCCTTTTGTTCTTCTCAAACAAGTTACATCCTTCAGTTGCTGAATCCCAGTCATGGGAGCCGCCCCACGGAATTTCAGTGACTCTGCACAGGTCTTACTCATCCTCGTGCATTAAGAACGCAGATTTGCACTGCTTCTTTCCTGTGCTCTGGGCATGAATATGCAAATACTGGAGGTCACACGCCGTGCAGTCTAGCCATCTCCCTACACTTTTAGAAGACTTCCAGAGACCTCTGCGCTGTGTCCCTGCTCCTCCCAGTGAATCCCAGGACTATGTAGCTGAGGTCACTGGTGGAAAAAGACTAGGTCCATGGAACTCACTGAGCACCAAGAACTGGTGGAGTCTAGATTCGTGTCTCCTTCGCCAAGGAAATGGGCAGGCACCACCCGGATGAGCTTTGGCTTCCTCATACGAGACCCGCCAGATGCACTGGGCCACATTCTCAGCATCCTCTGCAAACCGTGACTGGGGAGGTTGACGGCCACCATGGAAGGGTTTCAGGTTGGGCAAGATGGTGCCAGACGGCAAGTATCTAAAGTATCTGCCAAATGCTTGTGGTTACGGTGATGCCGCGCACGCATGCGGCCGGATTGGTCTCTGTGACCGGGCCAGGCTGTTTTCACTGACTTCCCTTCCTGACCCATTTGGCCAAGATAAACAAGGCACTTTTGGGATATTACTCTAGGCTGGCCAGTTGCGAAACTTTTCCCTCACCCTGCAGAGCCACAAAAAGGGCTGCCAAGTTGTTCAAGCCCACTATTTTCATAGCTTTCATACCATTCGGAATAGTCTGCATTATTTCATGCACTGACCTCCAAACAGCCTGGGTGGCCCAAATGGGAAGAGAGGACTGTCATCTGCAGCTCGGAAACTCTGGGATGAGGCAGCAAGACAGTGGCACGGCTGGATTGAATCTTGGCAAAGCGCTCGAGAGTCGCGTCCCAGGGGCCGGTGGGGCCGGAAGCGAGAGAGCTGGGCTCCTTTTGCTTTGCTTTCGGTCCCCTTGCCACTGGAATGCGGCCCCGAGGGCTTTCCCAAATGGGAGACGGCCCTCGAGGTGGTGGAGTCTCCGTGTCCCGTGATGGATGCAAGGGAGAGTTGGAGGTGGGGGCACAGGATGAGACATTCCCTTGCATCCCCCAGGAACGGCTCCCGGGATTGGAACAAGCCTGGGAAGCAGATGTGGGGGAATGTCCCTGATGCCCACATTAGATTTATAGGGTCAAAGTGACACGAAAGAAGATATTCCAGTGTAGCAGAAACAGCAAGGGAAAATTTTATGCCAGTAGCAACGCTCTTCTTTTGGGGATAAGCTTCCTCTTTTTAAGCAAGTGAGAAGTTGTCATGCTAGGTCAAAAAGCCACATTTGGCTGATCTGATCCTGGGAATACTGAGTGCTGAATAGGATGCCTGAATATTTTGGGCAAATGGGATAGAAAATTAGCTGCTTCTGACTCAAAATGCACAGGCAAACACATATTCCAGGTGAAAATGTACGGACAAGAAGTGCTTTGTGAATCATTGTGTTCAAAGAGAATGCAAACTTTTGTGCTTCTGGACGTCAGCAGGAGCAGAGAGAGGAGGGGGCACGCGTGGGGGGGGCGGGGTCCAGGGACCTCCATCCCTCAAGCTGGATTTTTCTTGTGCGTGACCTCTTCTACTAAAGAGGCTAAATTTGCCTCTTCCAAATCAGGTAAACGCGGAACATCATTTTAAAAGATGGCATGCCGAAGAATGGTTAAGCAATGCAATTGTGTTTCCGCTTCTTGTTGCTTCTTGTCCCTCCATCTTCCTAACCCCCCCTTGAAAGATATGCCAGAGAAGTAAGGCCAAGCCCTTCAGCCGAGAACAAGGGCATTCTTTATGTGCTGCTTTCCCTTCTGCAGGGGTATGTTCTCAAATGTTGTGTTCCCCATTGTTCCACGGAAAGATTGCTAATGGCAAAACATCTCTGTCAAGAGCTGGGGATTTTACAACGACTGGCAGCAGTTTCCAAGCGTAATTGGTTTTGGACCCCTCTGCCGATTCCTTGCTGGAAGCCTTCTCCACCAAGCAAGCGAAGGAGACGTAAAAGGGAGCATTGTGCTGGCACAGGTGTCGGAGGCGCCCTCTTGATGCAGCGTGCATGTCGCACCTCGCACACGGGGTGGGTGGGGGCGGGGGGAGAATACGTTTCCCCCCAGGGGAACCGTCTGCCAAAATTTCCGATGAAAACAACATTCACCAGGAGCCATGAACAAAAGGCCGATGAACAGAACTTGTCCCATTAATTTTACTCCAGAAGCATTAACAAGCATTAAGCAAAGCATTCGTGGTGCTCACCTGCCTTCGTGCTGTAGCCTTAACTATTTACACGTTTATACTGAATTTTGCACTGTTTCTCACATTTTGATTTTTTTTTTAAATTTGTTGTGAGAGCCTTGGCTATCAGGCAGGATGAAAATGCAATGGACACATAAATTAGCAAACAGGCATGGCAGTGTCATCATCATTAGTTCTGGCTGGACAGCTACATAGAAACAGAGCGAGCCAGAAGGTGCCTCCCGGGCCATCTAGTCTGACCCCCGGCTCCAGCCGGCCCCGCTCACGGCATGCCCACCATGTGCATGTCCAGCCTGTCCTTCAACACCCTCACTGGTGGGGCCTCAACCACCTCCCGGGGAAGCCCATTCCACACCCTCGGGGTCCTGACTGTCAGGAAGGATTTCCTGGCATAAGGTTTGCAGCACTTTGCCTCGGCAACATCTGAAATGGCCCAGTGAACCAGGAATGGCGGTAGAAACTGGGTCGGGTTGCTCATGTCATAGCAGCTGCTTTGGAACCCTGTGCCGATGTGCTCCAAAGCTCCTCAGAGGCTTCACAGTGGCCCTCAGTGAGAGAACGATCAATGGTGGACGTGACCCTCCATGGCTTTCCCGGGCTGGCTTCATGGTGTGGCGCGGATGGGACCACACAGCGGTCCACCTCCCACAGACGAGGCCCCCCTTCCAGGGCCCTTCCTCTTCATCATGGTGACCCACCTGCCTAGAAAAGATGGAGCTGAGGAAGGGAAGCCGAGTGCTGCTACCAGCTGGCTCACCGGCTCACCAGGGCCATCCTGACCCCTCTTCAGAATGGACCCTGGCAGTCCACAAGGCCTTCGCCATCGCAGAGAACAGTTCAAGGACCAGTTCCAGGCTGGAGAAGCTCAAAACGTGAGGGGCCCGGGAGCTGGCATCTCATGGATCCCATGGACTGGACTTCATCGCTCTCTGCAGAAGCTTGATTGGCGGGATCACACCTGATAATCCTGGCATATGGAGCAGAGCGCGGGACTCACCCGTCCTACTTCACCCCCTTGTCAGCTGCAAAGCAGCCAGGAAGAACGCGTCCTCCGCCTTTGCCCCACCCTGCGGAAACGGCGGCCAAACGGCGGCAACGCGCTGTCTCCCCTCTCTCAGAGAAGATGGTGGGTTGGCTGATGGCACCTAATTAGCAGCTCCAGTTATGGGCCTTCCCTTCTTCCTCAGTTTTGCCAGCAGCGTGGCTGGTGCCGGAAGACGTCAGGCGCATCATTTTCATGTTTGAAACAAGCATTCCTCAGATGGGCCGTAACGTCAGAGCAAAGCTGATAAGCAAGTACACGCACAAAGATGAAGGAAAGCAGGATACCAGAAGGATAATCCCAGGAGAAAAGTGCTGCCCTCCACATCAACTCCACATCCTTGTTGTCCCGGCTGGGATGAATAATTGGTTTTGCAGGTCTGGGGCTCTGCCACACGGGGGTTTCACGCCTCCACCTTTCCGAGGCTCCTGCATCGAGGTTCCCTTCAGAATCAAGCTTGGCTCCTTGACACCAGTCGTCTTTTTCTGGGCAGGAAGGTTCTTTCTCCCCTTTTCCGTGTGTTTTGTTTCACAACCACAAGGCAGCTTTGTGCTAGAGAAGAACTGCAAAAACACAGGGAAAAAGCACATTTCAGTTCACGGCATCTTTTCCAGGGAATTCTGTGCTTTCCTCGCTCTGGGAACAAGCTGTGGAAACCCTTGGAAAACATGGGAAAAACCCTGGAAAGTGGTTGAGTCGATGGCACGAGCGAGGAAGCCAAATGTGCAATCAATGCCTTTGTGGGCCATCCCCAAAGCACTTCCTCGTGAGTAAGCCCCACTGAATTCATTCTCATAGGGATCTTTCTGAGCAGGCTGTACGGGATTGCACTGTCAAGAACAAACTCAGCCACAGGACAGCTGAGAAGTTTCGGGAGATTCTGAGCTTTTCCATATATGGGGTTTGGGGCAGGGGAGACACCATACCTATTTCCCCCACATGTGCATGTCTGGAATTCTCTGACATCCCCTGGAAATATCGCCAGGCAAATGTTATTTGTACGCCGCTTTTGCTCTTGGACTTTCTCCCAGAATATTCCGGATGCTCTGGATTAGCGAGATGGTCTGCGAGAAAACTCTACCTTCTCTGCACAGAACTGCACGTGGTGGAAAAGGTCAGCCTTCGAACCTGGGCTGGGATTCAACTCCCAACCTCCCCATCCTGGCTGGCTGGAATCCACCCACGTGGCACGTGGAGGAATCAAATAAATGCATAAATGCGCAAGTCACGGGCAATTGTTCTCTCACTCACCTGGACAGCCTCAGGTTGCAAGAGGCACCGACTTTAGCAGATACCTGGTTGGATATTTGCTCCCCTTCTGTTGGAGTCCATGCATAATTGCTAGAAAGTTGTGTGCATTTCATAGAAGTCCATCCATAAAACGGAGGTGGGCATGTTGGTGAACGTCCCTGAGGAGGGAGCTGTGGACTCCGGGGTGTGTGAGCGCCACGTGCTGGACTGAGCAGCATGTGAGCCCCAAGGGCCTTGAGCTCCCACACGGCTGGGCTGCGGAAGAGGAAGGAGGAACGAGTCTTGCTAAAGCCAAGGGAGGGAAGGGATGCAAGGACTCCAAGCAAGACGGGAGGGAAACAAGTGGCATTTAGGGCTTCCCCACACAAGCACACAAAGGGAATGATGTCCACACCCCCCAAGGACCACTTTCAACCTGGAAGCTGAGCCGAGGGCGCTTTTCAGCTCGTAGATGAAGAGGCGCAACCATTTCCAGCCGCTTCTGTCCAGGACCTCCACGCTCCCGGGATCCTGCCTGTAGTTGGTGGCTAAGTTTAGCTTAGCCTGGGTCTCTGCAAGTTGGAGCTTTGTGTGCTCAGATCAGCCCCTCTCCCTGCATGGCTTGGATTTTGTTCTGCTGCCTGTCGCCCCCTCCCTCGCGGAATCACATGGCTTGGCCCGCACCTTACGCTCGCTCGCTCGCTCGCTCGGGTGTGGGCCAGATGCGAAGGACAGATAACCCTTCCCAGGTGGGAGTGTCGCTCGCCACGCATCCTCGTTTTAAATGATGGATCCAGATAAGCAGCCCCACAAGGTGCTGGGTTTATAATAAATGGTCATTTTCTTCCTTTCCCCAAGGAATGTGCGATAGGAAGCCATCGACCACAGAAAAGTGCTGCCCTCTTTTGATTTTGCTGTGGGTCTGCCCACAGGAAACGCTGCACATTTGGGTCAACCAGAAGAAACAGCTCCAGCTTCCTCTTTTGAGAAATCATCCCGGAGCAGAACCCCTCCCCAGGAAAAGGGGTTTGCGATTTTACATAATACTGCAGCAGAAGTTGCAAAAAATGACTTTGAGCTTCTTGGGTTCGCTCTCTTTTTGCTGAACAGGTTGTGAACTTCGGAGCTGTGACCACAGATCTGTTATGCATCATAACAGGAAAGATGAGAGCCAAGATATTTCCCAACCTTTGCAGAGAGAAGCAAGCTGACAAACAGCAGGGCTGTCTATTCAACTGACAAAGGTTCTGCAGAATTATTTCTTTCTGGGCGAAATCTGCACTGGTTCCGGGGTCTCCACAGTGAAGGGGTAGGCAAACTCCGGCAGCACAACCTGAGCTTAGCCATCAGAAAATACTCTTCACAGGAGGGAAACGTCCGACTGCTCAAAGATGCCCTCTTGAGCATCCACAGCGCCTGCCGAGAATGTGATCTAGGAGGCCCTTATGCAGAAACCCCGGAGCAAGGGCGTGGAGAGCGCTCCCAGCCTCTTTCACTTCCAAACACTTTCCATTCAAGGACAGCTCTGGTTTTAGAACATTGGGCTGCCCTTCCCCACCCAGCACCCGTGCAATGAGCAGCACGAAGAAATTTCATGAGACTCCTGCCCGGCCTTCCTCACGAAGGTGCAATGCAACATATTCCTAGCGTACAGTAAATATCTCCCAATTTGCATACATAAGCTGGTACGAGATGCATGCAGCTCTGCAGCTCTTGCGCCCTATTTTCCATTCCACATTTCCTCGGTTTTGGGGTGATCTTCTGGACAGCCCCCACAAGGAAAGAGGGAAAGCTCTCATGTTCTGTGCCAGAGGGGAACGCGCAACCAAAGAAAAGTACAACTAAATAAAATGACAAACTAAAACTATTCCCACTAGTAGCAATAGTTGTATGCCTACATTGCCAATAATGGGAACTCTCCGGCAGGGCAGCGTACAACAAATCAAGCAAAGGAAACCTGAACAAAAGCAAATTAAAAACAGCACTCTGCCCTATTGCCAGACAGCCTCTCCAGAGCGGAGGCGGCTTTCCCCAGGCTGCAGCAGAGTCGTGGCAAGCAAAAGCAGGCCCTCCTTCATGTAATCCCCCATTAGGGGGCGCAATTAATTCTTGCAAGGTGTGCTGTCGGCCACAGGGATCAAGCAATGTGTCTTTGCGGTTACTTTGACTTGGGGGCAGCCCCCTGGTTAGAATAACCGAGGAGGAGGAGGAGGAGGAGGAGGAGGAGGAGGAGGAGGAGGACAATGCCAAAACAGGGCACCAATCTGCATGATATTTGCATGTGCAAATCCATAGGTATACATGCACATCAAGCAATAATGAGATTTAAAAGGAAGTGGCAGGTTCTCCAAAGAGTGGGAAGACTGGCCAGGTGCCTGCCTGGAGGGGCAGCCGCAGCTCCCTGGCCTGCCCTCCCTCTGCATGGCTCCCTGCCCATCACACAGAAGCCACCCTCCAGCAGAGGACTGCCCCCTGCAGAGCAGGCTCCGGGCCCTGCCTCCTCCGTGGCAGCACAGCCGAGACCTGCCCCCAGTCTCCTGGCGGGTGCAGGTGCAGCCTCAGGGAGGTTGCTGATTTTCAGGCCTCTGGAAAACACGGTCCTTCCCTGTGTTCCAGGCTTGGCATCCAGTTTTAGCTTGCCTTGCGTTTTAGAAAAGATTTGGGTGCTCTGTCATTTGACGCTTGGAGGCTTGCGATGGTCTAACTGGTGCCTCTGATGAAGGGTTCGGCCGACCGTTCCTGAAACCGGCTCGGTTCTGCTTCTCAGACTCCTTCCCACACTCAGCCCTCGCTGAGGAGCCGAGCTGCACGGAAGGCCATGGGGGACCACGGCGCTGCGGCCGCACGGAGCCCTGGCCGCACGGAGCACGCGCTTGCTTGCGTGGGCCTTTGGTGGGCTGGCCTTCCTTGGAGCTTGAACAGCGCCGAGTTGGATGCACAGCCATGAGGACAGAGGAGGGAGTCCGGGAAACTGAGCCGAAGGAATCCAAGGAATTCACACATCCCAAACCGAGTCCTCAGGTGCCCCTGCTCTTGACTGTGGTTGGGAAAATTCAGATAAATCCTGGCAGAAGAACATTGTTGATATGCGCCTCTGTGTTATAAAAATACCTGCACCCCTTTCTCGGAAAGCACCCCAATTCCAAGCCAGGTCACTGTTAAGTGCTGCTCTTACTTGCTGTAAGGAGATGGAATTCGGAGCTGGACTGGGAAGCTGCTGGAGGCCAACCCTCTCCGTGGGGAAATGCCTGCGTTCTCATCAGCTGCAGAAGGACTGAGACAACGGTGCCCATGTGGGTCTGAGTGGACCCACGCCAGCATCTCGTCCCACAGAGCCGGGCCCTGCTGAGTGCGGCTGCCAGGCCAGGTTTCTGAGTGCTTCCTCCCTCAGACACACTCGCATGTTTAAGCAGAATCCAGACTGCAAGGAGGTCTGCTCAATTCACTCGTCCATGCAGCGATCGGCAATGTTTTCCGTACTATCGTTCCCGGTATTTCTGATCGGTTTAGAACATTGTGTCAGCCTAGGGACATCGGGATGCTGCTGTACTCAGATGATCTGGAAACCTCACAGGCTGCATTGGTGTATGTGACTGGCAGGTTATAAAAGCATCCGTCCATGGGCTGTGACTGTGCAGTTGGCAGGGAGAACCACGACCCAGGAATGTGCTGCGTAAGGAACTGCAGGGGTGCTGGGGGATCTTTCAGTAAAACTGCAGAGGTCCCAGGCAACGGGGGCGTTCCTGACTGAGCCCGGGTACCCGGGACCGCGCTGCCGTCGAGGCTCCCCTACAGTACCCAGAGCTGGTGGCAAACTATGGGCCGAAAGGATTCTTGCCTGGCTGCAACCATCTTGGAATGCATGGAAGGGCTGTCCCAGCTTTCGACAGCGCTCCTGGCAAAGTCCAACCGAAGGACAAAGAGCCGCAGGGAGGGAGCACACAGCCCGGTGCTGCCCACCCGCAAGTCACACCTGGACCGCGGACGCAGAGCGCACTGCTGCCTGCTCCCAGGCCTCTTGGGATGCCGGCCAGAGGCCCCGAGCGTCTGACCAACTCCTACCCCTCTGTGTGTGTGCGCACAGTGGCGTCCTCGTTCG
Source organism: Varanus komodoensis (assembly GCF_004798865.1). Lineage (NCBI taxonomy): Eukaryota > Metazoa > Chordata > Lepidosauria > Squamata > Varanidae > Varanus > Varanus komodoensis. The sequence continues at coordinate 10,681,719 of NW_025335701.1, read as the reverse complement.
CCCACCGTTGTGGGGATGCGAGGGGGTTTGGGCAGGGACAAGTGGCCACTCTTTCCTGGAGGCATCCGGTGGGCCACGTCTGGAGACGGGACGCTGGCCAGAAGGACTGAGTCGGACGCTCCCTCTAGTGCTCTGCCCGTGGTTCTCCGGGCCTTTCCACGCCCATCTTGCTACCCTGCTCCAGCCGTGGCTTTGCGTGCTGTGGTCCTCGCAAGACGGAAGGTGCAGCCACTGTCTGGCTGCTTTCACCGCCCGCGGGACGGGCTCTTGGCTGGCGTTCCTTTTGACTGCATGGCTGCAATGAAACCCGGGCGAGGCGGCCTCAAGATCTTCCCACTGAGAATGCCTCCACCTCCGCCCAGGTGGGAGAAGTAGCCTGGGGTCTCTCCTCCAGGCCCCACATACTAGTCCCAAGCACTGAGCAGCGGAAGATCCTGATTCAGTCTGGAGCTTTGGAGACCCCAGCGAAGGGCGTTCTCCCCGAACCCGGATGCTCTCCCCACTCGTCTCTATGACGCTGCCCCGAAACAGGGCTTTCTTGGCCCTGATAGGTGCATATTTTGAGGTATCAACTTCAGTTTAGGAACCAAGAGTGACTCCCTAATATTAGCAACAACAACAACAACATGGAGACATATTGGTTCTCTCCTAGGATCCAATTATGGTGGCAATTACACAGATCAAGCCAGCAGGAACATGATTGCTCCGTGCGGGGCGGAGGCTGTAAAAATGGAGACGGTGTGTAAAAAATCCGCGGCAGAGCAGTGCGTGCAATTGTCTGTATCCACCTCCGCTGCAAGTCGCGGCTGTAAAATGGTACGTTAGAAAGGAGAGTCAAGCACCAAAAGGAATATACCGCTGAAAGAAGACAGCTCACCGCGAAGTCCAGTGTTCGCAGGCTGGGAAGGCTCCCCCGGGCACTGCGCAAGCGGCACGGCTGCCGCCTGGTTAGCCGATCACGGCTCGGGGGCGACACCCCACGCTGCACCTGGCTTCTCCTCGTAGCCCCTGGGGGGGGGGAGGCTCGCCAGCGAGCTGCCTGGCCGCCCTGCTGCACATCCGCCAACAAGTGGGTCAGATCCGGCCCTTCGGCGTTTGCCACTGTTCCCGCTTCCCCTGTAGTTTCCTGGCCCTCATGCAGTCTCTTCCCGTTCTGGAAGGATGAAAGGCCTTTCCTAAGATTTGCTCGCTGGCAGCAAGTCTTGCTTCTTGGCCCACGGACACGCCAAAGAATTTCCCCAAAATCGGAGAAGTCAGCTGCGGAAAAGCTTTCAACGGCCACGCTCCACCGTGGGAGGAGGCCAGACCGAAGGAGCACGGCAGACATGGATTCTCCCCTAGCTCCATGAGAGGCATTTACACTGTTTTTTTGGGGGGGGGGGTGCACAAAAACTAGCAAACTCCCAGCGGTTGTGAGGAAGAGATGAGAATGTGATCAGCTGGAGAACTGCAGTGGGATGCCAGGCAGGCCGGCTTTGGTCCCAGCCGGAGCTTCCACACTCCTTTCCCATCCCGTTCACCCCGGTTCTTCCCCTGCAGTTCAGTGGGGCGCCCCCCACCGGTATTTCCCTTTCTTTTTTTAAAGACATGCAATGCTACGGACATTCATCCAACACATTTTAAGCTTGGCCTGCAAGGCCTTCGGAAAGCGTGTGCGGGCTGTTCTGGATCAAAGCAGTCGTGCTGCATGTGTGCGCAAACTCGCAGACATTTAAGAAGGCATTGCTGACACCTTCCCAAAGGTAAATAGGGGCAGCGGTTTACTAGGAAGGACGGGCCACCCATAACCGAGGCAGCTGGAGCATTTGTGCAAAAGCTGCCTGCCCTCCGCTCTGTTTTTTTCTCGGAACAACGAAGACGTCTCGGGTGTCTCTATATTTAGTTTAATTCAAGGAAAGCGCACTTCTATTATTAACCGAGTTGCACAAAGGATCTGCTGGTGAGGGCGACGGACAGAGGCAGGGAGCGAAGCCAAGTGGCTGCATGCAGCCAATCGATACGCCAAAAGTTCTGACCTTAGCAACCCAACGAAAGTGCAAACAAACAATGGAATGAGACAGATTTTCCTGGAGGAATAATTCTGATGTGCAACTTTACTTGGGCCCACTGCCAGCGGATGCGAATTGTGAAGTGCCTTGTTTCGTGCCCGCGCCCCGTCTTGGAGCTTGGAGACTGTCGGCTTCTTTACCCAGAGAGATTTTGGCTTCCTCTCCCAGCCAGTGTTGCTGACTCCAGGGAAGAAATCAGGGGAAAGAATCCACAGCCCCATATTTTGACAGTGTGATGGCATGCCAAGCATCTTCGTTTCCAGAAAAGTCAGCCTGGAATCGCAGCGGGGTGTCCGGCAGGGGGCCAGGGGCAGGCACGGAGGCAGGATAAGGCTTTGCTGTGATCAGAGGCCTCATGGCAATATTTCTCTCTGACCTTCTCTGGAGCACCACAGGGACACCCAGGAGGCGATCTGGCTTCAGGGTTTTGGGGGCCCTCGACTGAGTCACCCACAACTGGCTCTGCTGGTGCACCTGGCACCAAATTGCTGCACTGGTCAGCTTGGCGGCCATCAGCTCCTGAGGAGCACTTTGGACAGCGGCGGAAAGCCCCTGGCCCCAGTCGCCCAAGCCCCCTTCCCTGAGATGCCTAGACCAAAGGCAGGAGCCCTCCTTGCAAGACGGAGGGGGGTGGCAGCTGCTTCAGCATCTCGGCGTCTCCGCTCTCCCGGCAGCCTCCAAGCCAAGCGGCCCCTGGGCCCTGCCACAGGTCCCCCTCAGGTCCCAGGACCCTCGTACCAAAAAGGTCTTGAAATGTGGCCTCACCACTCAGCTGTTTCCCTGGGGAGAGGAGGTTGCACAGAAGGGAGTTAAGAAATGCTTGTGGCCCCGGAGGGGAAGAGATGCCCACCCTGGTCCTTGAGGGAAGGCAACAGCGGCCTTTTCCCAGCCATACATGGGAATTTTATTTTAGGGTCTGTTTTAGGAATTTCATTCCTCCTCCACCCAGTACCCCCGGGCTCTCTCTGTGCTGGACCTTCTGCGTGCCGGGGCGGCCCACCAAGCCACACCCCACCTCTTGCCAGCATTACAGGACTCTCCGCTGAGTCCAGCGTGGCTCGGCCTTTGTGGACAGCATTCCGTGGAGTCCGGCCTTTCACTTCCTTGTGCGCTTTTGGGTGTCGGAGGCTGTAGGCTCGAGAAAGAGGAATGCCCCAGCATCTGTACAAGCAGCTGCGGCACCAGGAATCGAGATTTGCATAACTGGTCCGTACTATTTAAATGTCAAAACCCTGCAATGACCTTTAAAACTCTTCAAAGGCTGATGATGCTATATATATGTATATATGTAGAGTTAAAAAAGAAAGACAGAAAGAAACCATCCCATAGGAAGGTAAAAGGAAAAGAGAAGATTCTGCTTTTCATTCTGAGTGTACCGTGAAGTCAGCAGCGTATCAATGAGTGCAGCAGTTCCTTAGAGTCCTGTGCCACTTGGGAAGGGAAAGTAATCCTGTAGAAAGGGGCCCAAATCCATCCTTGTTGCACCTCTTGGACAGCTGGGCACCGTTCGTTTTTCACATTCTGCAGTTGCAAAGGCAATGCTTCAACTCCTGAATTTTGCCTTCTTCATCGCAGTGAAGGACTCGGACATCAAGTCTGACGTAACCCGAACCTTATTCAAGCCCAGTTACGTTAAAGCCCGTTAAAGCGCCTAGCAGTACGAACACCCAATGTGCCTCTCAGTCCGATCTGTGCACTAGCTCGTCAAAGGATCGGCAAATTGCCCCCATGGGAGAACCCACCTTCTGCCTCAGAATTCAGAATGACCTCCCAGTGGGGGTTCAGTTGAAGCTTATTTATTTAAAGTTCTTGTAGCCCGCCCCTCCCAATACCTCAGGGCGGCAACACAGTGAAATAAATATAAATGTGGTGCAGCAACACTGAGAAATAAAAGCCAAAGAAAAAACACACATTTACGTGTAAAATAATGGGAAAATAAAAAGGGTTTGGCCTGGCACCAAAAAGAAAAAAGCATCTCTGGGGAGTGAGTTCCAAATTTGAGGTGCCACAGCAGAGAAGGCCCTTCTCCGGGTCACCACCCTTCTGATCTCCTTTAAAGAGGGCTCCCGAAGAAGGACCTCCAACTTCTAGGGGAAGGGGGGCAGGAAAGGCATGTTCTGTTGTTGAATTAAAAGAAAAAGAGGAACGCAAAAACATAGAGAGGACGAAGGGCATGTACTGGTTACTGAAAATCAACAGAAGTCATTCCAGTAAAATCTGAGCAGCGAGTGAGTCATCTGGCAGGGACGCCCTTGTTTGGATGCTTTCATCGGTTCACTTTGTGTACGGGGGCAGACTGTTAGAAAAGGAACCGAAAAGGGCTGACTGTCGAGGTCGGAGGCCCATCGTTCCGCATTCCTGCTTGAATACAAGAGATGAAGCACTTGGCATTTCAAATTAGACCAGAACAACTTGTGTCTTGTTTACTCTTTGGTCATAGCTGGTACAACGCACACTTGCCTCGGTCCATGGGTCGGTGTCTCTGAGGGCGGGGAGGAAGCTGTGTAGACTGATCTGTGGGGAGGGCACCGAGCTCCACCGAATTCAGCATCCACTGGGCCATCTCCCAGTGATCTTTCTCAGCCCCACTGTCTGGGAGCTGAAGGTCACGGTGGTGGCCCTTATCCCAATAACACTGTTATTTGTAAGCCGCCCCGAGGCTTCGGCGAATGGGGCGGCCTAGAAATTTTCTAAATAAATAAATAAAATCCTTCCCCACAGACCCTGAAGCAAACACTCTGTTGGGTTCTGCCCTACTGTGTGGGGCCTTGAAAAATCACAGGGGAAGCTGTTGGCAGGATCAAGGCAGGGAAAAATAGCCCTTGGTCCTGCTGCCTGGAACTCTCTCCTACTAGGACCACAGAAGGATGTTGTCTCAGCAGAGCACTGAAGGCAGATGAGACCTTACGAAGTCTGACAAGACCGTCACCAGGGTCAGCTCCTGCATCCTTACCTGTGCAGATTTGTTCTGAGCTTTACGGGAGTTATCCGTGTGCTCCATGAATGAAAACTTATTTTGGGAGGCAAGTTCAGCTCTGCAGAAGCTCAGAATAAAGAGTTGCGGTGGATAAGGATCCCCACTGACGTATGAACCACCCCCTCCCACCTTTCCATTCTGGCCTTCCTGGGGGAGCGGCAAGGCCCATGCCAAGCCCATCGCCTGAGGCTTCCAGGAGGCTGGGTGGCTGGGGTTTCTGCTCAGCCAGAAATGGGCAGCCACCGGGTGTCCTCTTCCCAAGGATGCACGTCCCCCAAACCAGGGCCCTCTGCTGCACGTTGGAACTCGGAGGGGACAACCGAGCCCGAGAGCTGGCCCCATGTGGCACGCAGAGCCAGTGCCCCATAAGCTGTCTTCTGTGGGTCCTGCGGCCAGGACAGGCTCCGTCCCTGTGCTCCCCAGCCCAGTCCGCCAGATGCGCTTTGCTCCAGCTGCCAAGGGTTGGACTTCGGCCCACGCTGGAGGTTCCCGGGAACATGCACGCATGTCTGCGCTCGCACGCTGCTGCTGGAAACACCGAGGGCCAGTTAGCTGTGCCAGGCTCCTCAGGGAAAGGAGGAATGAGCTGGCTTATCAGTTCTGACTTTTGTTGTGGATGAAGCAACTGACCTCACACCTGCCAGGAGCAGAGAGCCCTGATCTGATCCAGGGAAGCGCATTTCACAAGCCCAAAGCAGAGGGAGAATGAGAGGGAGGTGGGTGTGCTAGCAAGATAAAATTGGAAGGCTGATAAGCGAACTGCGGCTGCCCTGGGGGACCCAAAAGCTTGGTGCAACCCGTAAAGCACTGTCTTTGACGTTGCTGCCCTTATTTAGACCCGGGGTTTTACACGCAGCCACTGAGAAGAAGGATCCCTTCACTGGATCTGGATTCTCTTGGAAAGACCGGATTTGTGGTCCATCATTCTCACCCAAGTCCTGGGCGTTTCCAGCTTTGAGCATTCCCCTGGCTTGGCTCTCTCTTAGGCAGGGGCAGTTTCCAGCCCTTGCCTGGCCGGATTGCTGCAGCAATCTTCCCATGGGACTTCCCTTGAGGCTAGTCCGAAGGAGGCAGCCTTGGGCACCAGCCGAGCCCTGCCGCCCTCTCCCGGGAATCTTGTTTCCCAACACTTCGGCGAATTCACGCATGCGTGCTCATTGCAGGGCCCCTAACCACCCAGAGCGGCCCGGCACGCGTGAAACGCCCTGCCACCCATCTCTTGGCAGAGGTGCAACCTATCTATCACACCCAACACATCCTTTTTCAGGCAGGCAGCTCTCAAGTGTAGCCACACGGCATGGAATGGTAACCCCCCCGGGCTGCTCTGGACCTTGCGCCTTCAGTCCAGTTTATTGCTCACTAGGCATCCAGCATCTTGCGTATTCACTGGACCAAAGCACCAAGCAGGAAAATGCAGAGTGTCAGCCTACAAGGAAATTGAACTAAATGTAGTATAAAAAATAAGCAAACATTTTGCAGACTGTCAACAGCTGGTTTGTACACTAATAATTATCCTAAGTCAAGTGCAACAACCCCTGTATTATCATCTGTCAAGCTGAAATATTCTTCTCCTGTACAGCTTACTTGATAAATTTAGCAGTACTGCTTGTCACCAAATAATCTCTCCCAGCCAATAGGAATAACAGTTTTTTAAAATGTTAGAAAGGCTTTTACAAATTCTCTGCTGTGCAGAGGGAAAGGTCAAGGTGAAAAGTTCTCAAAACCGAATGCAGCAGATCTTCCAGAAAAATATGAGGGCAGTTCTCTACCTTCTGGCATTCCCTAGGTAATGTATGCTTGCCCTACGCTGGATTTTTTTTTTTTTTTTTTTTGCAAGCTTTATACACTGCTCCATATTCCAGCATGGAGATTTCAGAGTGGGGAACAATGAAAGATAAAGGAAATAATGCAATAGTGCACTAGAAATGAGACTGGTAAGACCATGTCGGGGAAATCGGGACTGGCCGGAACAAGAAGGCTTTGTGGAAGGAAAGGTTTTTCAGAGGGGGACCAGAGTCAATATGGCTTTGGCCCCAGCTTGACCTTTCAAGTGGGGAGTTCAACTGAAATGGCGTCACCATATTGAGGGCATCTTTCTTAATCTTGGTGTCCAAACCTGGACACAGGATTCCAGGTGAGGGAGACCAAGTGAGGAGTACTGGGGAACTGCTACTTCTCTTTGGCACTGAGTTATTCAGGGCTTCATGTGCCACTGCCAGAACCTTAAAACTGGGCCAGGAGCAAATAGGCAGCAGGGACATGTCCCCTGGCAAAGGAACTGTGTGCTGAAAGGGGGCAGCTCCTGACGACCACCAGGCGGCAGGTTGCAGCTTCCAGAACAGCCTGAAGGGGGAACACTCAGAAGGCCAGTCCTGCGCTTGCCAGCACCAGAACTGGCAGCCGCGCTGGTGAGACAGCCGTGCATGGGCAAATGTTATTTTGGGATGCATTAACATAGAAACATAGAAACAGCGCGAGTTAGAAGGGACCTCCTGGGCCATCCAGTCTGACCCCCAGCTCCAGCTGGCTCCACTCACAAAATGCCCACCATGTGGACGTCCAGCCTGTCTTTGAACACCCGCACCGATGGGGCCTCAACCACCTCCCAGGGAAGCCCATTCTACACCCTCGGGGTCCCAACTGTCAGGAAGGGCTTCCTGGCATCCAAATGGAACCTGGGTTCCCTGAGCTTTAAACTCTCTTGGCAGTTTACATTTAAGTCCAGATTTCAACCATACTGGCATGCGTGTGTGTGTGTGTATATATCTCATCTACGAGGTTTCCATCTTGCTGGGATTGCTTGGATACAAGCCGGTATCCAAGACTTGGCTGGCCTCACCTGATGCAGGTGTGCTTGGTGCCGAGGGACCAAGGGAGACTCACCCAACGCCACTCTTGGAATCTGACCCTGTGGCAAAGGCTGGAGCCATTCCGACTCAATGCTTCCAGTGCCCGGCCCACGGAGGAGGAAGACCCGGGCAACAGTACCAAAGGCAACGAGAAATAATGGGGGAAGGACGGAGTCACATCCTCCCTTTGCAAAGGCCTCCATCGGGGGTATTTGCGATGGGACACCTTGGGGGCCAGAGCAGGCTTCTTCGTGTTCTTAAGAAGAGTAGGAGCCACCGTTTGACCCAGAGATATGCTCTCCGCTCCCTGGTCCTCTCCGGCCGCACCCCCTCAGCTGGCTTTGTTTCGCCAGGGGGAGCCAGGGCCGGTGCCAGCAGCAGAGGGTCTCCACCCTCAAGCCGCAGCAAGTGGAAATGGCCCCACAAATGAGGGGTCCAGAAACTTCAAGGGGAGCTACACTCACCACTAAATCACATCACCATTTCTGCACCACCTGACCCCACCAACTGCACCTGCTGGCTTGGATCCAGGACCCACCCTCTCCGGGAGAAAGGAGAGCTTTGCTTGCCGAAGGCCCTTCCTTCCAACTCGTGGGGGGGGGGGGCTGTTCCCCCAGTGCCAACTCTGAACGGGCAGCTAATGGCTGCCAACGCAGCCATCGCAAAAGCCGGCCGTCAAGCTCAGGGCCACCTGTTCTGGGGAAATGTGCATCCAGAGGAACAGAGCCACGAAGGGCCAGAAGGGGCGGGTGACCACAGCCAGCGACCCCACAGCAGGCCACCAACTATCAGGACGGGCTTTTGCCCTCACGGGAACCCCTGCGTGAGAACCAATCCAGGTTTGCACAACAAGACAACCGATTGCAGGTTAGAAATGGTCTCTAGACAGAAAAGAAACCGGGAAACATCAGAAGCAGAGCTTTCTTTTTAACATTCGGAATAAAAACTGACATTTGGCAAGAATGCTGATTGTCTTCTAAGCACAAACCTCACTGTGTGCAAGACATTAGCAGGAACTAATTAATGGGACAGCAAAATGTTGACATTTCCCTATTCTTTAATTCTTTGCAGCATTTCCCACCTGTTCCAGTGTATCTACTTTGCACACTGCTTTTAAAAATTCATCTGCCTAGGAAATGGACAGCAAGATCTTCAAAGCACATTTGGCCAGGTTTCATGTTTTTCCAACCCATTTTGCTGCATTACAGATTTCACCGAGTGGAAAACTTTAGAAAGGAAGATGACTCACACAACATCAGCAAGGCTCTCACTTTTCACTCGGAGAGCTCCTGTCCAACTGCGGAGAGAGATAAAATTAGGCAAGGTTCAGCACGTAGAGTAATAGAAAGAGGGAAGTCTTCTTTCTGGAAGTGACTAGGATCCTATTTTCTGTGCTCCTCACCCCTGCTATTAATCAATGTCTTGGCTTACATTAGAAAGATTGCTGTTATCAAAATAGATAAGGCCTGGGTGTTTGGAAAAGATCCCACTGGTTATCTTTTCTTGTCAAAATGGCCAGTTTCTCCCGGAGCTGTCCCTGCTCCCCATTACTTTGGAGAGGTTTCTCCTGGCAGGTGACTAGTTACCTGCAAGCTGAAAAAAGCCTTGTAGGCACACCTGTCTCAAATTGGCGTGAAAAGCGGGGGTTGTCTAATACTGCTTTCAGTCCCCGTTCCACTGGTAGCAGATGAATAGCAGATCTTCATCTGCTACCAGCACCTGAGCTCCGTGATCATGAAAGCGAGACACCTTTTATCCTGCCTGCCAGGGGAGTATTAATGCATTAAATAATGTACATGAATGCGAATCAGCCTGCGAGTCCGAAGCTGGCACTCTCACCTTCAGTCACTAGGGGGAGCCAACACAGAACTTTGCAGTCAAGATAAACTGCTTTATTCCCTCTCTAGGACGAAGCTGAGCCGGGGAGTTGCGGGGAGAAAGGCGGGGACCCCCTGCTAGGGTTGCAAAACTTCCCTAGAAAACAAGGGGCCATTTCAACCCGTCTGGCCCCCGGTCCACTTGCTGGTGATACTGCAATAACGCAAAACCGCTACTGCCTTTTCGAACATCCCTCTGTAAGCCATGAATTAAAGTTGCAGGAAAAGCAATGAGCGAGACAGAATTTGCATCCCAGATTCCTCATGATCTTGACCTGTAGGAAAAAACTGGTCAATGACATCAAGGAGTAGAAAATTTGGGAGAACCTGGCTGTATGAGGCCAGAAGTTTTGATCTTACGTAAAGCTAAAGGCAAGCAGAGGCAAACGCATTCCTTGGATTGACAGAGATTTGGTTTAAAAAAGAAGGAAAGGGCTCCAAGATGCTTGGTTTCAGCAAGTGTGAGTTACACCAGCGCAAGTGTCCACTCCCATGAACTGACTTCGTCTCAAGTTGCCTGCTTCAACTGCAAAGAAACTGGGAAGGCATTCACAAAAGGCCAGTCTGGCTGCACCAAAAGCTTTGTCATGAGCTGATTTGCTTCAGAAAGCAGGCAGAAAAGATGGTGGGAAGGGCCGGCCACCAGGGCAAGGGCAGCCAAGCCGCCCGTTCACCGAGAAGGCAACGCGCCTCTGCAAAATGCTATTTCGGGCTACATTCATAGAAGCATCACTTTCAGATCAGGGGAAGTGCCAGTTCCCCTTCACTCCGCACTGGTTCGGCCTCCTCGGGAGTCGTGCATCCAGTTCGGGGCACCTCCGTTGAAGAAAGAGGCGGACGAGCTACAAAGGGTTCCAAGGAGGGCAACAGAGGGGGTCTGGGGATGGAGGCAAAGCCCTGTGGGGAAAGGAGGGAAGAACCGGGCATGTTTAGCCCTGAGCAGAGAAGGCTGAGGGGGACACGGTATCCCTCCATAAGTCCCTCAAAGGCTGCCACAAAGAGGGAGGTCAAGGTCTCTTCTCCATCATCCTAAATAACGGGCTCAAGCTGCAGGAAGCCGGGAGGCCCCTTCTGACTCGCTCTGTTTCTCTGTTTCGATGTTTCCAGGGCACCCCAGACGCATCGCAGTTTTCAAAATCCCCCATCCTCAAAGAGGAAGATTCTGGCCTCACCTTCCTGATCTTGGCAACCCGCTGACATCACAACTCTCACGAGAGACCAGCCTGGCGTGAGGAGCCAGAACAGCGCCCCCCCCCCCCCACTCGGCCTCGACAGCCTCATGAAGAGACGTGGGTTTAGCAACGCTGCCCCACAACCCAAGGCAACGGAGATCCCCACGGGCTGCCTTGTTGCCCTGGCAAGAGGACACTCGCCCGTCAACCGTGCTGCTCAGGGACCACGGGAGACCCAGCGCCAGCTAGAAGGAAGCAAGCGCGGGAGAGCAGCTCTCCTCGCGCTCCTTCTGGGTGCCCCCTCCCAGGCCGAGAAGACCTGGAGGAGCCGCCCTGGCAGCCTCGTGAGTGCAGGACTGGCACAGCGCCTGGTTCAGAGGCAACCTGCAACGCACCCGCTTGCAGAATGTGCGTAACTTTACACTGGCGAGCACAATCGCACAAGCGCGGGCGCTTTGAAGCCTCAGAGTGAACTGTGACTCATGCTCATACAGTTGATTGTCCCAGGCACATGTCCACCCCAGAGAAAGCCACAATGATGCAGGGAGGCGTTCTTTCTTCCTGTGCTCCGTGGCTGTGTTTTGTAAACACTGCAGGCAGCACAGCGAGCCGGGCTTTCTGCTCATCACACGCGCAAACTACTCCACTGGCTTTCCTTGCGGCTGCGCACTTTCCGCGAGGCAAAGCCACTAGAATGAGCGGTCCATCTGCTTTTGTGTTTAGCCATAGTCCTTACCCGACTTGGTACCCTCTAGACCTCAACCCCCATCATGCCCAACCCATCTAGAACATGGTCAGGAATTCTGGGCATTGTTGTCCCAACATTTAGCAGGCACTAACTGGGTTTCTTGCAACCGCTTCCTACCTTCTTGCAAACCACAGAACTTGTTCTTGTTTGCTTCACTGGGAACAAGCCACCTTGAACTCAACAGGACGCCCCCCTGAAGCCTGATGGCTCCAAGCCCATGAGTTTGGCATGGGTGGGGCCAGGAGGGAGCCAAACTGGGGTGGGAACGGCTGCTCCGCACCTGGCCCACCTGAGCCCAAAAAGTAGGCCAAGACAGCCAGGACTGACTTCCCCACCCCGGCAACAGCAGATCCTGCAGCAGAGGAAAGTCAGCCACAGGTGACCAGAGCTGGGAAGGGAGTTCTACCTGCCTGGGCGCGTGTGTGTGTGTGTGTGAAGGGGGCCAGGTGTCGCCTTCCCCGTTGCAAGATGATTCCTTGTGAATGCATTCGCCTGTGTGTGAGAGGCCCTTTGGCGTGGTTTGAACTGCAGTGCGGCTGGCCTTGGGCAGGGTCCGTGCAGGGCAGGCCGGGCTCCTTGCTCCTTCACTGCGAAGCCCTCCAAGGGCTCTGGGTGGCTGTGACCCCCAGGCCAGGGCAGGGCAGTGGCTGTGAGCCTGCAGGGCCTGCTGAGGCCTTAACCCCTCTCCCATGATTGCCGGCCAAAGCACTTTTTTGCAATAAAATCTGTAACGCGGGAGGCTGCTGCACCCATCCCTTGACTTCTTCCAGAATTTTCTCTATTTTAGGGTTCAGAGACTCCCACTCCTCCCAAATGAGGAGTCATCTCTCCTCAGAACCGCATCTCTGTGGCAGGTGAAAACTATAGCAAAGTCTGTTATAGCTTTCCTTCTTTTAGAAAAACAGAGCTCTTCTCTCTTACACTGTCTGGCAATGTTCTCAAACCCAGCGCTCGCAATGGGACTGCGTTCAATGTTTCCCAGGTTTTAGCAGCATAAAAGGAAAAAAGGGCTCTCACCACAAGGTATTTCCACATACCTCCAGCTCTGAACTCCTCGAGCGCACCAAGGGTTGCGGAAAAAACCAGCCCTGAATCTGTGTTTGCCCTTCCTGAAGGCTAAGCTGTTTGCGCAGAGAAACTGGAAACTCCTGCAAGAGCAGAAAGATTTGTGAGTTTGTAAAAGTGCAACTTTCGAGCGGGCATTAATCAAGGAGAGGGGGCGGGTGTGCCATCACCCTCTGGGACCAACCGGCAGCGGGCTATGCCCTGTGGGCGTCCGACACACCAGAAAAGGGGCCCAGGAGGAAAGCAGGACTGCAGTCAGGTTGCCCAGCGGCAGAATCCGTGCCTCGTGGAGTCTATGCAGCTGAACAAACGTTGTGACCAGTTCAATAGCCCTGAGAAGCGATGCCTCTCCACTGTGCTTCCACCCACCGAACAGACTCAGCTGGGCACTGCACCTGCACCGCAAGGAAGTGTGGAATGTCCACGAGAAAGCCTTATTTGGGGCAAGACCAAGCTAAAGAGAATGACATCTAGTTTCATCAGTCTCTGGAAACATTAAGCACATGCTCAAAAAGGCCACATCCAATTGACAAAGCGGATCTTCTTCTTTCTTTTTCTTCTTTGTTTTATTTCTCTACCACCCATTAACCAAGACGGGTCCCTGGGCAGTTCACAAAACTGAATATCTTATGATTTGTATATGAATGCACATGTACAGGATTGTGTTTATTTTCACTGACGAGTCATTATGAAATTATGCAGCATTTGCAAAAGAGCAATAAAAGTTAATCATATCAATCCAGACATGGGGTTACAAAATGCCAAATAACGATCAACTAGATTGGTTTTTAACACTGGGGCAAAGCTGATACAAGCCCGAGCTTGATCATGATCGAGCATCTCACCGGTTGGTGCAACGCCGAGGAAAAGCCTTACAGGATGCATAGAAACAGAGCAAGTCAGAAGGGGCCTCCCGGGCCATCTAGTCGGACCCCCGGCTCCAGCCAACATGCCCGCCATCCCTGCCTGTCCCTGCTGTGGACAAATTCTGCTTGGAGCTGAGCTGGCTGTGCCACGCGTCATGCAAGAGTGCCACCGTTCTGTCCACCTTACCTTCTCCGGTGGCCCCGTTGGCCAGCTTGCCCAGCGGTCCATAAAGATGCTCTCCTCAGCTCTTGGCTTTGCGAATAGTGGAGGAGACAACGCGCAAAGGGGGCAGCCCACCGTGGTAGGCCGCATGGTGGGGCTTTTGCAAGGGGACCAGAGCCGCACAGAGGCTGGCAGCCAGCCCTCCCCTTGGAGCCTCCCTCCAGACGCACCGTTCCCGTTGCACGAACGGGAAGGCTCGGTCCCATTGCCTAATTCAGCAAAGTTTGCCTCCGAGGGAAGGAAAGGACCTAGCAGCAGCTCTGGCCAGATGTGCTTTCATGGTGAGGCTGCAGAGCCCCGGAGTTCTCTTGCGGGCGAAACCCAACTGCACAACTGGAGCAGTGCAGAAAAGTACAAACTATGCCATCAAAAGACACCCCCTTCCCTCAGCTCCGGGGTGCTGTGCTCCCTAACGCTGGAGGGGGAGAGAGGCCCTGTTCCTGGCCCCCATTAACGGAACAGCAAAGAGTCATCCTAAAGTGTTGGGCTCATGAAGGCTGGAATCCAGAAATCCGTATCCTATCTATCTTCCGCCGGTTTTTGAATACTGGACTGTTGAGTCCATCTCTCCGCTCCCTTAAATTTTGGCCTCCGAAAAAATGGCTTTGTTCCATTCGGTGGCAATTTATGAAACATGGTTACTTAGCTCGCTCAGATCACAGCATGCAGATCTATCCCCCCAAGACGAGCTCAGTAGCCTCGCCGTGAAACCACAGCATGCCAAATCCACTCCCCTGCCCCCTTGAGGCAAACTTTGCCAAGCTTGGGCAATGGCGTAATCGTCCTTTCCTATCAGGGCCAGTGACTCCCATCTGGCCAGATAGATGTTCATTTTTTTTTCTTCGTTCGTTTCCTTGTATGTTTGCATGGTTCATTAATAACAGCTTTTTGAAAAATGGAAGCATAGAGGCAAACTTTAAACTGGCGTAATGGAGCACTGGGAAAGGGTCAGGGTTAGAGCTGTAAGGAGGTTAAGCTCTGTAATTGAGTTTCTCCCACAACAGTGCCCAGGATTCATTTCAATAATGCTGCTAGCCCCTTAGAGGTGTTAAAATGATTTTTTGCCTGACAGGAAAGGGTTAAGATTTTTTTTTTAAGTCTCATTCTGCAGATGCTTTCAACACATCAGTGGCTGAAAACAACTCATCAAAAATGACAGATCCCTGAGAAATGCAGGATTCTATCCCCATTGGAAATGTACGTCTCCCGGGAAAAGTTATTGAGTTTTCCAAAGAAAAATCCCGACCGCAAAATGAAAGCATGCCTCTTTTTCTAGTGTCTGTCAACACTTTCTAATATAACTTCTTGTTTTGATGCTCTTCTGTTTCTGAGAAATTGTCTTAGGAAAGAAGAAATGGGAATGTTTTGAAGGAACTGCTTTTCAGTTACAAAATGTACAGGACGAAGGGCGAGAAGCTTACTGGCAGTGCAGATTTTTTCACCTTTCAGTCCCTCCTCTCTCAAGGCACGGTTTGGAAAAGAAAACCCACCTGAAGTAGCATGAATTGTTTTTGGGGAGAGTCTTTATATTCGCACAAATGTGCCCATCGTTTTAAAAGAGGTCTGGCAATTTGTGCAAAGATGCCTGATCACAAGTCATCCAGCTCCTGTAAGGTATCAGGGGTCTAGTTCTCCTCCTGCAAATGCCCTTGCCCAGTTCAGCATCTCCACTCTTCCTTCCCTTAGCCTGGGCAGGACCGTATTCCCGGCATTTCAGAGAATTTGCCATTTCCTGCCCCCTCCCCAATTCCATCCAGAAGTGCTGAAGTGAAGGATGGAATTGGCAAGGCCATTTGCAAGGAACTGATGTGTCTCTGATGGACTGCAAAGTGGACTAGAAGATTTGCAGCCATGCCCTTTCAAAGCAAGATAGACAGATAATTAATGCTCCCCCAAAACACCATGAGACATGGTGGGAGGGATGCATAACATATGCCTGGGATCAGAAAATAAAAATCTGCTGAAGTTTATTGTCACATACCAGAATGGAAACAGTGCAGAATCACACTGGGCTTCAATGGAGTGGAATTCCTGGCTTTGAACAGTCCTCACTGGAAGGCCACCTGCTCCTCTGCACAAGGCAGAGGTGAAGCTGAGCTGCAGGGTTCTCTTGCGGTCAAGGCAGGAGGCATGGAAAGAAGAGAACAGGGCCCTGGAGCCTTCCGGGTTGGGCCAGGCTTGAAGTTAGATAAGCTTGTCCATACATTGCTCCAACAAGGAGCAGAAAGAAACTGAGTCTTAAGCAGAGATGTGGCCTGTCTAAAGCTGGTATGTTCCCCCTTCACATGCTCTGACCTCTTCTCTAAAGGGACCTGAACTGCAGTAGACCCTGGAGGACCTCCTGGACTCAGAGTAGGAAACCACACGGCACCTTTCTGGGACATTATTCTCCCTGGATTCTTACGTCAAGAGCCTCTTCTTTTCAAGTGAAAGAACCAAAGTCCTGCAAGGAGGAGCCTTTGAAGTCCTGCTCCATGGCAGGGTTTCTTCATGCTTCATGCCTGCTAAGCATCCATTAAGATGCCATCCCGAAGCACTGGGAGGGCGGCTCTGGTGGAAACAGTCTGGCAGTTTAGGTGACAGCGTCTCTCCGTGGAAGACAGTCTTCTCAAGGTATCACTCCACTGGTCACGACCACAGTCCGCACTTAGGAGCACCTCCTGCCTTCTCATCTGGACTCAGCTGGCGCCGAGGTGATTTGCATGCTCAGGCACCCGGTCTGTGCGCACAAGCGTCGGGGAGCAAATTAATCATTCGCCACAGCTCACCTTTTGCATGATGACAATTAAAATCCAGTTGAGACCATTTATCAGAATGCCCTGACAGCCTTAATGGCTGGGAATTGAAAACCTGGCTGAGCTTGTGAGTGTAGAAAGAAAGAGTTGCCGGCAAATAACGAACAGGATCCTGCATTCTCGCCCCCACCCTCCCAGCCAGTTAATTCCAGGCCCCACGAGCCTGGAATTGCCTTGATGCATTAGAAAAGAAGGTGATTAGAAGGGGTTTTGCTGAAAATCATCAAACCTGTCACAACGAAAGCAGAATAAATTGTTCATCCTGTCAAGCTACAGAGAAAAAGAGGAGAGATTTAAGTTTTATACTAGGAAGAATGCATTAGATATAAGAACAGTTCCTTGGAGAACTGGATCAAGGCCAACATTGGGCCTCAAACAATGGTAGCAAGGATTTTTGTTTAATTTAGGGTTTCCTTGTGAGTTTTAAGAAAACTAACGATAAAAAGTGAGGAAAAGAAATATATCCATCTGTGTAGGTGTAGGTATATCAGTATTGATTTGAATATACCGATACTATATACATTTCAAGAAAGGCAGACCAAATATCCATGGGTGCCTCTATCTGTAAGTAGTATCTATGTTGTTGCTGATGGTGCTAGTCATGAAGTCGTGTCTGACCCATCGCAACCTCATGGACAACACCCCTCCAGGTCTTCCTGTCCTCCACCATCCCCTGGTCCACCCAAGCCCACACCCACCACCCCAGTGACCCCATCCAGCCACCTCATCCTCTGCCGCCCCCTTCTCCTTTTGCCGTCAATCATTCCCAGCATCAGGCGCTTCTCCAGGGAGTCCTTCCTTCTCATTAGGTGGCCAAAGTATTTGAGTTTCTTCTTCAGGATCTGGCCTTCTAAAGAGCAGTCAGGGTTGATCTCCTCTAGGACTGACCGGTTTGATCGCCTTGTGGTCCAAGGCACTCGCAGGAGTCTCCTCCAGCACCACAATTCAAGGGCATCAATCCTTCGGTGCTCAGCCTTCCGTATGGTCCAACTTTCACAGCCATACATTGCAACTTGGAAAGCCATAGCCATGACTATACGCACTTTTGTTGGCAGGGTGATGTCTCTGGTCTTTAGTATGCTGTCTAGATTTGTCGTTATTTGTTTTTCGGCGCCAGGCGAAGACCTTTTTATTTAAGCAGTATTTTAAATGTTAATATTATTGAATTTTATTTGGCCAGGGCGGCTTGTTTTATAGTGTATGTTTTATATTATATATTTGTATTTTATTGTATATATTTTAAAATGTTATTTTAATTTTTTGTTGTAAGCCGCCCCGAGGCTTCGGCGAATGGGGCGGCATAAAAATGTTTTAATAAATAAATAAAATAAATAAATAGATTTGCCATCACTTTCCTCCCAAGGAGCAAGTATCTATGTTACCTCTGTTCAAATGTTGAAAGCTTCATTAGATACTCCATCCATTGCATTTTGGAAGTGAGCATTTATCATTTCAAAGGTGTAATATTAGTATTTTAGTTGTCAAAATGCCATAGAACATTCAGTGCTGAAATTTTAACTTCCAGGGAGCAGGCAGATAGTTTAGGAGATGGGGTGGTCAAGAGGGTGAACGCCACCCTTGGTTGCATAGCCAGAGAGAGGTATTACTACCACTCTATATGACTCTGGTGCGCCCACAACTGGAGTACTGTGCTCAGTTCTGGGCCCCTCATTACAGAAGGGATATAGCCAGGTTGGAGTCAGTGCAGCGCAGGGCCACAAGGTTGGTGGCCGGTTTGCAGGGGAGGCCGAATGAGGCGAGACTGAGGGAACTGGGTCTCTTCAGCCTGGAGAAGAGGAGACTCAGAGGGGATATGTTGGCGACATACAGGTATGTGAGGGGGTGTCACACGGAGGTGGGTAGAGACCTGTTCTCCCCTGCAGAGGAAGGCAGGACGCGCTCCAACAGAGCAAAGCTCAGGGAACCCAGGTTCAATTTGGATGCCAGGAAGCACTTCCTGAC